>NC_059336.1:86821437-87124468 GCF_018350155.1 Leopardus geoffroyi | reverse complement strand
TAGTTTCCTTTTCTTATTTTAAAATGTCTCTTCCTAAGAAATGGGTCATGAGTGTGTAGGCTATTGTCCCCTAATAAAGCTTTAACTGCTTGGATACCCAAATCCCTTGCTAAATTTGGGTATAAACTCGCCCCACCTCAGGATACGATGAGACAGCCCCCTGCTGGGCACCACAATGTTGGCATGTGGCCAGGGGGCCCACCCGCGTGGGTTGTCTCCTCTCTTGTGTGGAACTGGAGACTCACAAGTCTCTACCCTTCTAAGCAGGTGAGACCCACCTCATCTGACACAAACAGTAAACCCCAGCATTGTCACCTTGTTCTGGGTTAGCAGTTTTCTCCCAAGGACATTTGGTTGGGAAGTGTCCTGGGATTGTGACATCCAAGATCATCTTCATTCTGGCTCAAATGTGATTTCACTCTCATTGTGTAATACCCCAATAATCAATAGAATAAAAATAGGAAGATTTTATTAATACTATAAAAATGCTAATCGGGGGGCGCCCGGGCAGCTCAGTTGGTTGAGTGTCCAACTTCGGGTCAGGTCATGATCCCCAGGTTGGTGAGTTCAAGCCCCGTGTCATCGGGCTCTGTGCTGACCACTCGGAGCCTGGAGCCTACTTCAAATTCTGTGTCTCCCTCTCTCTCCCTCTCTCTCTCTGCCCCTCCCCGACTCATGCTCTGTCTCTGTCTCTCAAAAATAAATAAACAAACCAAAAAAAATGTTAATCGGGTTCCTCCTGATGTCTTCCTAGGCCAAACAAGCACATTCACACACTGCTGGAAGGAAATTAATTTAGAGGACGATTTATTTATCTTTGTGTTGGGCAAAAGTAAAGGATGAAACCAGTAAAAATACTGATGGGGGGGTGGTGCTGCCTGGGTGGCTCAGTCTGCAGAGCATGGGACTCCATCTCAGGATCATGGGTTCATGCCCCATGTTGGGTGTAGGTTTTACTTAAAAAGATAATGATAGGTATTTTTACATAAAAATAATAACCTTTAAAACTCTTGCACATCAAAAATATGTTCAGTGTTTATGACAAAGGGCTAATATCCTGAATATAAAGAGTGCTCTTACAATCATTAAAATAAAAGATGCCCATCCCTGGGGTGCCTGAGTGGCTCAGTCGGTTAAGCGTCCTACTTCGGCTCAGGTCATGATCTCATGGTTTGTGAGTTCAAGCCCCGCATCAGGCTCTGGGCTGACAGCTCAGAGCCTGGAGCCCGCTTCAGATTCTGTGTCTCCCTCTGTCTGCCCCTCCGGCTGCTTGTACTCTGTCTCTTGCACTGTCTCAAAAATAAATAAACATTTAAAAAAAAAAAGATGCCCATCCCAGGAAAAAAAAAAAGTGCAAAGGATACAGAGGCAATTTAGAAAAGAAAAACATAAATTGCAAAAATCATGAAAAAAAGTTTCAACATTATTAGAAGTTACAGAATACAAATTAAATCCCAAAAAGAGACCGCTTTTTGTTTCACAAATTACAAATGTTAAAAAAAAAAAATGATAATGCCCAGTGTTGATGAAGGTGCAGGGAAAAGGAAACATTGGTGAGAGTGTACTTTGGTTAATTCTTTCTATAGAGCAACATTTTTCAGAGCAGTCAGGGACCCCTAGGGCTCCTTGAGACTTGAAGAGGTCTGAGGGGTCAAAATTATTTTCATGTCAATACTAAGATGTTATTTGCCCTTTTCATTCCCTCTCACTAGTGTAGAGTACAGTTCTCCAGAATCTGGATGAAGTGAGATGTCACAGCAGATTGATGCAAAAACAGATATGAGACTCCAGCATATTCTATTGTTGCAAATAATGTAAAAGTTGCAAAAATGTAAAAGGGGTACTTTTCTCACTAACTATATTTTTGTTTCTTTTGGAAAATCGTTATTTTTAATTAAAATATGTATCGCTTGTGTTAGCATTTAATGGTTCACTATAGTTATTTTTAAATGAGTATGTAAATATACAAATGTTTAAAATTTTTCCATGGCTTAACTTCTAAGACAGGCAATAGGGATTGAAATGAGCCACACAAAGTCTTTGAGAAACCTCAGTAATTTTTAAGAGTGTAAAGTGGTCCCAAGACCAAAAAGTTTGAGAACTTTTGCTCTAGAGCAAAGAGATTATGTGCATCTAAAGCCTTGAAAGTAGAACTACCTTTTTTTTTTTTTTTTTTTTTTTTAATCTCTACACCCAACATGGGGCTTGAACTCATGACCCTGGGATCAAGAGCCACATGCTCTTTCCACTGAGCCAGCCAGGTGCCCCATAGAGTTACCCTTTAATCCAGCCTTCCATTTTTTGAATAATTTGTCCTAAGAAAATAGATGTATCTCAAATATTTTTGTAAGTATATTCACTGCTGTATTATTTAAGACAGCAAAATGTAAAAACAACTTAAATGTCTAAATAGGAGATTGGTTGGGGCAATAATAAGAAAACATTAGCATAAGTCTTCATGAGCTTAGATTAAGCAGTTTCTTAGGACACCAGAAGCACAACAGTCAAAGAAAAAATAGATGAACTAGGCTTCATCAAAATTAAACACTTTTGTGTTTCAAAGGACATCATCAAGAAAGTTAAGAGACAAGGGTGCCTGGCTGGCTTAGTCAGTAGAGCATGTGACTCGTGATCTTGGGGTTATGAGTTTGAGCCCCATGTTGGGTGGAGAGATTACAAAAAAAATAAATAAATTAAAAAAAATTCTGATTAAAAAAAAAGTTAACAGACAACCCACAGAATGGGGAAAAATATTTGCAATCATCTATCAGATAAGAATCTAGTATACAGGGGCACCTGGGTGGTTCAGTCAGTCAAGCAGCTGATTTCAGCTCAGGTAGTGATCTCAGGGTTCATGGGTTTGAGCACAGAGCCTGCTTCAGAGCCCGCATCTCCCTCTCCCTCTGCCCCTCCCCTGCTTTCATGCTTTCTCTTTCTCTCAAAAATAAACAAACATTAAAAAAAAAAAAGAAGAATCCAGTATATAGAATACATGAAGTACTCTTTTCAAAAAAAAATTTTTTAATGTTTTATTTATTTTTGAGACAGAGAGAGAAACAGAGCATGAGCGGGGGAGGGGCAGAGAGAGAGACACACACAGAATCCGAAACCATCTCCAGAGCCCGATGCCGGGCTTGAACCCATGTACCACAAGATCATGACCTGAGCTGAAGTCGGACGCTTAATCCACTGAGCCACCCAGGTGCCCCTAGAATACATAAAGTACTCTTACAACTCAACAATAAATAAGACAAATAACCCAATTTTTAAAATGGGCAGAGTATTTTAATAGATGTATCTCCAAAGAAGATATCTAAATGATCAATAAGTGCAAGAAAAGATGCTCAATGAATGAAATGCAAATCATAAGGGAAATGCAAATCAAAACCAAAATGAGGTCCCACTTCACATGCCCACTAGGATAACTACCAAAAAAAAAAAAAAAAAGGTATTAGCAAGAAGGTACAATAATTGGAAAACTCATACTCAGCTGTGGGAATAGAAAATGGTGTAGCCATTGTAGAAAACAGTCTGGCCATTCCTCAAAAGTTAAACACAGAGTTACCATATGACCCAACTATTCTACTCCTAGGTGTATACCCAAGAAAAATGAAATCTGCATCCACACACAAATTTGTACACAAATGTTCATAATAGCATTATTCATAATAGCTAAAAAGTAGAAACAATCCAAATGTGTATCAACTGATGAATGGATAAACAAAATGTGGTATAGTTATACAATGGACTATATTCAGCCAAAAAAAGGAACGAAGTACTGATACATGTTACAACATGGAGGAACCATGAAAACATGCTAAATGAAAGAAGCTAGATGCAAAAGGTCACATATCGTATTGTTCTATTTATATGATATCTCAACAAGTAAATCCATAGAGTCAGGAAGTAGATTATTGGTTGCCAGGGATGGGGTTGGATGGAGGGGATGAGGAATGAGGAGTGACTGGTAATGGATATGGGTTTCTTTCTTTTTTTTTTTTTTAATAATTTTTTTTTAACGTTTTTATTTATTTTTGAGACAGAGAGAGACAGAGCATGAACAGGGGAGGGGCAGAGAGAGAGGGAGACACAGGATCGGAAGCAGGCTCCAGGCTCTGAACCATCAGCCCAGAGCCCGACGCGGGGCTCGATCTCACGGACCGTGAGATCGTGACCTGACCTGAGCTGAAGTCGGACGCTCAACCGACTGAGCCACCCAGGCGCCCCGGATATGGGTTTCTTTTTGAGGAGATAATAATGTCTGGCGTAAGACTGTGGTGATGATTGCACAACTTTGTGAATATACTAAAACCACTAAATTCACACTTTAAAATAGTGGATTTTATGGTATCTGAATGATATCTCAATTAAAAGAAAAACACCATACAAATTAGTGTGTAGAGTATTATCCCATTATAAAAAAAAAAGTAGCATATATATGTTACTTTAAAAAGTAATATAGAGCCTGGGTGGCTCAGTTGGTGAAACATCTGACTCTTGATTTTCGCTCAGATCATGATCTCAGTGTCATGAGATGGAGCCCCGAGTTGGGCTCTGTGCTGACAGTGCAGAACCTTCTTTGGATTCTCTTTCTCTCTCTGTGTCCCTTCCCTGCACTTGCTCTCTCTCTAAAAAAGTAAATAAATAAAAATAAATAAAAGATGAGTATATAAAACAAATAGAGGTTGTTAACAGCATGGATTTTCATATGCATTACATATTCATGTACGTTCTATAAAAATATGTTTTGCCATCTTAATTGGAAAATTGGGTAATAGAAGTTATCAAAGACAAAATAATGTGCACACTATCTGTCCATTTAGACTCTCCCAGGGGCAGTTTTTCTGGCCTGGTGGGACAGTCCAGAATAGTGATTAAAAAAGCAGCTTGGGGAATAAAAAAATTAGAAAGCAGCTTGGGAGCCACATTGCCTGTGTTGAAATACTGGCTGTGCTACTGACTAGCTCTGTAACATTGGACATACCACCTAATTGCTGTGTGACTGTCTCCTCACCTGTAAAATGGCATCAAAATATCTACTGTACAGGGCCTGGTGGAATCAGAGTTAATTCATTTAAAGTGTTTAGAGCAGCACTTTGCATATAGTAAGCTTTTCATACATGTTAGCCAGTCCTGGAGATGTTGCTTGGTGTGGCTCAGATTCCAGGATGGGGAATGACTACATTTAACCGCACTAAAGTCAGGAGCCAGTGAGAGAAGGTTCTTTTGTGGGCATACAAACAAACTCTGAAAATGCTTTAAAATTTTTAATTAATTAATTAATTAAGAAGGGAATTTTGTTTTTATCGTTTCTATTTTTAAATTATTTTTTATTATTTTATTTTTAAATCTTCATTTATTTTGAGAGAGAGAGAGAGTATGTGTGTGAGAGAGTGCAAGTTGTGGAGGGGCAGAGAGTGAGGGGGGAGAGAGAGAGAATCCCAAGCAAGCTCTGTGCAGAGCTGGATATGGGGCTCAATCCCACAACCGGGGGATCATGACCTGAACCAAAATCAAGAGTCAGACGCTCAACTGACTAAGCCACCCAGGTGCCCCTGATATTTATTTTATCTTTTACTTTAAATATAGCTGATACACAATAGAAAATGCTCTTTTTTTAGTTTATCTATTTTTTAGTAATATCTACAGCCAACATGGGGCTCAAACTTATGACCCTGAGATCAAGAGTCCCATGCTCTTCTGAGAGTCAGCCAGTGTCCCTAGAAAATGCTTTTTGAAGTAGAGGTGAACTAACAAATGCAGGCACAGCTTTTCATCTATGTAGAGGTAAGATTTAAGAAAGTGTGTCCCCTCACTATGGTTGAACTTCTCAGGGAATAACTAATTTGATGTCTTCCACCACCCAGGAGTGAATGGTGTAGTGAGTATGTTTGCTGTTGCTAAAGTACTGTTGCCTTAGCTCCCCACCAAGGTGTATTTAGCCTGGTGGCAGATGTCTCGAGTGCTAATGCTGCTGGGAGAAGGGGAACAGCTAAGCCACTGTCTCCCTACTTTAGTGAACTTGGGTCCAGGGGGCACTCGGGAGCCAGAGCCCCCTCACAGAGCCCTTATATTTAGGGCAGGAGAGCAGGGGAAAAGAGGAGAAGGGAGTTTGGGTTTTGCCTGGGGGACTAGCCTTCTCTTGTCTGTGCCCTTTGCCTTCCCCTCTACTGTCCTTTCCTCTTCCCGGTAACATCTAAAGGTGACAGCACCTTTGGGAGATTCAAAGCAAATCTTCCTGGTAGTTCCTTCCTTCCTCCTTCCTCTTTAATCAATTTCCCATGAATAGTTACCCAAAATGCCAAGCTGGGGCTTGTTGCAGCCAGTTTTTTGTTTTTTTTTTTTAACTTCTGTTTTTCTCTTTTAGAGTGTTTATAGAAGGTCTGTGTGTCAGAAGTCAGCCCTGTGGCAAGAGGCAAAGGCAGGGATGGGTGCCCACAAAGGCAGTATTATTTCCCAAGGCAGCCAGAGAATTGTGGATATTATCTTATTCATTCTTCCCAGATGGAAGACTAAGACCCAGAAAGACCCATAAAACTTGTCCAAGATCATCCAGGGAGTTGATGCCGAAGCCAAGACTAGAACTCAGCTCTCCTGATCCTTACCACAGTGTAATTTTCCTTTTAGAATGTTGATGCTCAAGAGCAGGAGCCCCAGTTAGGTGTCCCAGAACCCCAGGCAGGTAACAAAGAGGACAGCCAGGGTTAGAATTATAGAGAAACCATTATTTCCCAGGTGCAGGGATGCCCAAACAGAGTGACTTTGGGGAATGACAGGTCATTCTCTATGGAAGAATGAAGACAGAGATAAGAGACTGGCAGGCCTTGCACTGGTGAGGCTGGGGGGAACAGATCCAGAAGGATCTATAAGCTATGCTGAGGAGTTTGGATTTTTTTTTTTTGTAGACCATGGGTGGAGGAGGGACTTGATGGCCTTTAAGTAGGGGAGTGATGTAGTCAGATTGGAATTTTAGGAAGGCCCCTCCAGTGGCCAGGCCAGGCAAGGTGGCCAGAGGACTTGGCAATGGAAGGCTTCTCTGGTGGTGACTGCCTATTTATATGTCTGGCTAGGTGCTGCCTCATTGGCAGGAGGTGACAACCCTAGCGATGCTGGACAGTGCGTGGTTCACTACTGAGGGTAGCCATGAGAAGCAGGAGTGAGGTGTGTTCAACTCACAAACCTCAAGCCCTTAGCCAACAATGTTACTGTCCAGGTGACAGAATAAGTAGCTGCTCTTGGGGTGAACCTGAGTGGTGATTCATTGCCCAAACTGCTGGCTGGGGTGGCGTACATAGTGGTAGTGCACACGTGTGTATGTTGAGTGGGGCAAGAGAGGGGCCTGGGGATTGGGGGAAACCAATCTTCTAAACACATGGGACAACTCCTATGGCTATGACCCAACAGGTGCTTGTTGACCTGTTCAGTCTTCTCGACTGTGGCAGTGTTTGTGGCCTAACAGCTGGTGGTAGGATAGGGCTGCAGCAAGAAACACAGCAACTGCAGAGGGGGCTTATTGATTTCCAGTCCTCAATCCAGAAGAGGATGGGACATGCTCAGACTGCCCCAAAGAGACAAGAGAAGAGTGCTGAAATGCAAGTCCTGATAGGAAAGGGGACAAAGTGGATTAAATTCTAATAGACTGGCCTGGCACCTGATATTCATTGCTCCAAGACCCTCTTCTATCCATAGTCCTTTTTTTTTTTTTTTTTTTAAGGTTTATTTATTTGAGTAATCTCTACACTCAATGTGGGGCTTGAATTCATGACCCCGAGATCAAGAGCTGTACACTCCTCTGACCAAGCCAGCCAAGTGCCCCTCCATAGTCCTTTCTTACCTAGATTTATTTTCAGCTTCCTATTGGTTCCTTATTATCTGCCTTTAGTGAAGCTCCTTTCAAAAACAACAAACCACTCCCCCCGCCAACCCTAAATCTTTTCCCCAATCCTCCCTGACTCAAGTTATTGTACTATTTCTCTTTCTCTCTTGCACCCTCAGCATTTGAGTGATCTACACTCCTGTCTCCAATTCCTTACTCCCAGGCCCTCCTCTCCTGGTGTAATCTGCCTTCTTCCCATCAATTTTCTGACATTCTGCTTCCCAAGGATATCCATGACATTGGAAGTGTCTTCCTCAGTATCACCTTGAAGTGGTCTCTACAAATGAGTGGAAGGAATTAAAAAAAAAAAACAACACAAAAAATGATTAGAAATTAGATTTCAATTTGTTTACCTGAACTGTTATAAAATTTTTGCTTTCTAACTATATAATATTTAGGATTATGCTTGTATTAAGTTTATAAGTAAGCATGACTAATATACATATAGTAATTTAGAAATAAACATGTAATAGTGTATATGCTAAAGACTTTTTACTGAAGGGGTACACTTAAAGACTATTTGGGGCTCAAGACTTTTCAGGATAAAGCTCAAACCCTTTATTCTGGCATTCAAGGCTATTTTAGCCTCAAATGATTTTGTGGCTTCCTCTACTCCTTTTCCCTCTCTTTATCACATACCATGCTTTTAATTAGCTACTACACATCTTCCAATTTTACCAAAACATCATTTTAGGTCAAAGTATTTTGTACAAAGTAAATGTTCAATCAAATCTATTAAATCTCTCTGTAACATTATTGAAAATTTCCTTCTTGGCTCCTCTCAAGGGCACTACCCTGGTTTTTCTCCTGCTGCTTTGACTACTTCTTCATTGGCTACTTCTTCTATGTTCATTCTACAAATACTGCTAATATGTTATGGTGACAGGCACCGGAAATACCATGGTGAACAAGTAGACTAGGTCCCTTACCCCAAAGCTTAATCTTCCTCCTTTACCGGTCTCCATGTAGCTTTCAGTTTGTCTATTTCTAGCTACTTGTTGAGTATTCCTCCCTGCAAATACTTCCATCCTCAGGTCTCAATTCATTGCTCCCCTCCTTAGATCTCTCCTGGCCTCCACATTCGGTTTCAATCTCCCTTGCATTGGTTCCTTTCTACATGCATTCCTAGTGATGCCACTTCCCAACCTGTATTAGAATCTAGAGGTAGTTTTCTAACTGCTGTTCCCGACTTTAGTCCATCCAAGTTGCCATTCATTCTGTGCCTTGCAGCCTAACTCATTATTTTACAAATTATTGCCAGATTTGCCTTTGAATGGATGGGAGGGGAAAGACATTGAGGGAAATTTGAGGCCTAATTTTGATCTGGCATTTAAACCACTTCACCTAACAAATTTTAGGGACTCCTCAAAGACCATTTGGCCTGGGTTTGAGGGATTAATTTAATTATCCACTCCCACCCTACTCTATGAAAACATGATTTGTGCTCATTATCTCCAGAGGACAATGAACCTATTTCTGGGTCCTCACTAGGTCATCCCTTTCCTGTCCTGATCCCTCAGTCCAATGGTCTTCTCTTGGCTTGTCATTTAGTACACACTGGTTTGTTCTCTAACTTTTAAATATTTGTCCTTTCTGTCCAGAGACACTGTGGACAGAAATGGGCCTTTGGTTTTTTAGTCTTAAGTATATTGAAGTTTACTGTGTTGTAAGCAGTGTTGTGCTTTACATACACGCTCTCATTTTTTTCCACAAGCCCAAGAGATGTGTAGTTTTAACACCTCTATTTTATATAGAGGTTAACTAATTTGCCCAAGGCCACAACAGGCAGAACTCAAATTTGAACTCAGGTTTAACTCCAGAATGTGGGTTCCCTTCAGTAACTGCCTGCCTGACTCCACAGTTGTGTATAAAATGTATGGTAGGCCCCAATCTTACCTCCAGGGACTCTTGGAACCAGGTCTGTAGTTTAGAAAAAAAGAACAGATATCCTGTAGAGAATAAGCCTCAACAAATATTGTGTGGAATACTCCCCTCCCACAGGAATTTCTCTTTGCTGTTAGTGATCTCTCACAGTGCCTGGGGTTTGAACTAATCACTTTGGCACCTAATCGTTCACTGTCTTATATTGCTGTTTCTAGCGTGTCTTTGCCTAATGGTAGAGAATTTTTCATCTCATGAAGTCTAGCCTAATCCTACTGGCTGGTGTGGACATAAGGTAACTAGGCCTTCGCAGCAAGATCTTCCTAATCCACCGGTGAAATCAGTGGCACTCAAATCTAAGAACAATTCGGGATTTTGTTAAAAATGGTCTTCCGTTTAGATTTGGGGGGTGGGACCCAGGTATCTGCATTTTTAACACCATTTCAGACTATAGTCAACGGATCTGTCTACAATCCTGTCTGTGAGGCCTGCCCCATTTAGGCAGGATTATTTCCTGGTATGGTTTCTCTAACATTGCACACAGCTGAAGAGTTAGAAGCTGGGCCTCTTTTGTTTCTGGATTCACCACTTGGCAGGTGTAATAACATCCTCTGACAGGCTGCTTGCCACAGGTGCATGCTCGACACATGTGCCCCGCTGGTACCATCCCCCATTTTGTCCTGGTGCCCAAGACCCCTCCATCCCTACCACCACCCCTGCCCTCTTCCAAATCCTCAAACCCACCCTTGCCCCTTTCCCTCCCATCCCAGCTCCAGCCCAGCCCTTTTCCCTCCCCCACCTCTTCTCTGGGTTCCCCCCAGGCTCCTCCCACCTCAGAACAGTTTTTTGTTCCTGGCTAAGAGTTTTCCCAGTGAGATTGGGGTGGGGGGTGGGGCTGGCAAGAGGGGAGGACACACTGCCATTCATCAGAATTTATACCGAATGGCCATACTTTTTCAGAGAAAACCCAGGTTTTCTACCAGAGAAATGGGCAGAAACCTCTCTCTGGAACTTGGCTGGAGGGATGTCACTCTCCGGGAGAGCCCCTCTGTCTCTGCAAATATCCCAAAGCAGGCCCAGCCTGCCATGTTCCTTTGTTGGGACAGAAAGGGAATGGAATCTTACCAATAGGTGAAAAGGGCTAGAAAGAACACCAAGGATGGGCCCAACCTTCTCCCTACAAAGGCCTAACGCTAACAGGGAAGGGAAAAAAAAGCACCAACAAAGAGCTTAAGATAGTAGTTCCCAGCTTTTTCAAATATGAAGCATTTTTTAACCAATCCATTTTTTAATTTTTAAATTCTTGACATTACAGAACTAAACTGAAATTTATTAACATTCCACTCTTACATTTCTTATCGACAAACAGAAATAAAATTCATGAGCCAAAAACCCAAAACAAAACTAAAAACAGGGAAAAGCTTATAAAACTAAATATGGATCCCAGCATTAACAGCTGAACAGAGAATGTGATTTTTAAATTCTTAGCGGATGATAAAGTTGTGTAGAAACTGAACACTTACAAATTATTTAAAACCTGGAATCACTGACCAGAAATTACACAGTTGGATCATGGGAAAACAGCAGAAAGGGGTTATAAGTGAACCTACACTGTTCTAGCTGCACCCCATGCCCTTCTCAGAGGAAAGCCTGGCATTGATTAGATATTGGGCCAGACTAATACTGGCAGCAGAACCAGTGATAGTAACCTGCCTACCAGAAGAGCCTTCCACTGGATTGGCAATTTTGATCTGGGCCCCGGACATCTGGCGGATCTCATTAATGTTGGCGCCTTGGCGCCCGATTATGCAGCCAATTAAGTTATTTGGAATGGTGAGTTCATGGGTCGTTTGAGTAGATGCATCCAAACTTGCCCAATAGCCTTTCACCTCTGGAGAGCTGGAGTCAATTCCGGCGAATCCGGTCCCGCCGTGCATCATGGCAAAGTGAGACTGTTGTCTTGCCACCTGGTTCAGCTTGGCCAGATCGAGCGGAGAAATGGTGTGTTGTCCTTGAATCGAGTAGGCATCTAGAGGTGGTCCCTCCAGGTCATGGGTGGCATGGGGGTAGCCCGCAGCGTCGCTGCACCGATCTTGGCCGCCCGCACAGATGACTGGAGAGCTGGCCGGCATGGGCTGGTACGGAATGGTCATGACTCTCCCTTGCGGAGACTGGGAGAGCGTCTCCAGCATGACCAGGCAGATCTGCTTGACACACTCGGTGACAGACTGCGGCACGCCAGCAATGGTGATGGCTCGCTCGGTGGAGTTGGGCAGCATATCCCCCGCCACCTGGACCTGGGCCCCCGTACTCTCGCGGATCTCTTTGATCTTACACCCGCCTTTCCCAATCAGGGAGCCGCACTGGGTGGCCGGCACCACCAGCCTCAGGGTGACCGGGGGCCTGCTGGCCGCCGTGCTGTTGGTCATGGAGCTGTTAATATCTTCTTCCAGCTTGTCGATGATCATAGCGAAGGCCTTAAAGATGGCATTGGTGGGGCCGGTCAGAGTGATGATTCTCTCCGGACAATTCCCCTCCGAGATGTTGATCCGCGCGCCACTCTCCTCGCGGATCCTCTTAACCGACTCCCCTTTCTTCCCAATGATGCTTCCTACTTCCTTTCCGTGCATAAGCAGCCGAATGGTGAGAGTCACATTTAGTCCACTTTCAGTCACACCGGCATCCATGGCGAGCGGCGGGCGGCGTTCGGGGGAGTTGGGCTCGTTACGTGGTCAAGTCTTTGGTGGCTGGCGGGGGGAGGGGAGGTGTAGGCCCAAAACTGCCGGCGCGAGGCGAGCGAGGGCCGCGGGAGCGAGCGGGCGCGGGCGGGAGGCCGCGGCGTCGTCGCAGGGGCGGGCGGCGGCGGCGGAGGGGGCGAGCGGGGCCGGGAGCGGCGGGCGGGCGGGTGGGCGAGGGCGCGGCGGTGGCGACTCCGGCGGCAGCCTCGGCGGTCTGGGCGGGGCGGGAAGCCCGCTTTCAACCCCGCGTACCCTCTGACCCCGGAAGTGCTTGCCGCGCAGGACCCCTTGAAAAAAACTGAGGACCCGTATTTTTTAGGTCACAAGATTGCGCCAACCTTCGCATGGTAGTTTAAAAAAAACTCTTTTAACAGCTTAGCATTGAAGATAAAGCCACGATGGGCAGAATCTGTGAGTCCGGCAAGGTTTTAAAACCAACGTACATTTTATTAACTCCAGCGGCACCGGCAGATGTTTGGGAATGTTAACGTTGTGAGTGGGGGCGACACATTATTTTCCCGCCTTACAAAAAGGGCTTGGATGCGGAGCGACACGGGCAGCCCCGGCGGTAACTGCAGGCGGCAGCTGGGACGCCGCCGGTTTAAAACGTGCGCGTGAGGCGGTTAGAGCGCGTGCGCGAGGGTGTGGGGAGACGGGAGGGGCAGCCGCGGTCTTCCGGGGGGGAGGGGCGGCGAGGCGAGGCTTGTGTGGTGGGCGCGTGCTCGCGCGCGCGCGCGTGGGCACGTGGGGCCCCTTCGCCCCAGGCGTCCGCGCGCCCCGTACCAGGCCCCCCACCCCTGTCCTGGTCTCCCCACGGCAGCTGGTGAGGAGAAAGACCGAAACCCACCCCTGCCAGCGCTAGAGTCGCGGCTCTGTTGATGACTTCTGGGAAGTGTTGGAAACAGGGCCTTAAAAAAAGAATGGCGTCCATTTACATAATGCTTTGTTTGCATTTTGCAAGTTTCTTTCGGTTGAACCTACAGAAATCCCACAGTGTCGTTTTTGTCGTGGCAGTCTCGACAGGCATTTAGGACAATGGTGTGCTCCTTTTGGGACCGCATTTAGTCAGGGTTGCTGACTAGTGCTTGGAGAATCCTTGCGATTTCCCCCCCACAGTCTTCACTTTCCCGCTTCTGCGTTTCGGCCTTTCCCCCGTTTCCCCTTTTGGTGCGATTGCCTCGCCCCGCTCCCCTTGGGGGCGGCCCCTGTCGGGCCCCGCCATCTTGGAAGGCCTTTCTTGCCGGTTCGCCACCGCACGTCCCTCTCGCCAAAGAAAGGTCGCTTGGGAGGCTCGTGTACGTTTATTTCTAGCCCTTTCCCTTTCCTTCGGCTAAGCCAGACAGAAAAGGCACACAGACAGACGTGTGCACAACGTGCTTCAGGATCCCTAAGGGAAAGCAGCTAACGTGGCGATCCCTCCGCCCCTTTCCTTCCCCACGGGGTGGCCGCCATGTTTCCAGAACACAAAATGGCGACACGTGGCCTGGATTCGTTGCCAACGAGAAATTGGGGTCGACCCGAAAGCTCCAAAATGCCCCCACCTCCCCACCCCGTGCGTGTTGGCCAGCGCCTTTCTCTCGCAGCCAGTGCTCTAACCACTCTGGTCCAAACCTAAGCTGCCGAATTTGAATGCATTTCCCCCATTAATTTGAAATGGGAATGTTTATAACTGTAAAATGTAGGTGTGATACCGAGTCTCTCATAGTCTTAAGTTTATTAACGGGTAATGGGGGGGCAGTGCCAGTGGATGATTTGGGCCCCCAGTTACCAAAGCATTTAGGAATCACTGCTTTAAGAAATAAGATGGGAAGTTACTGATTTCCTAGACCTCTAGCACAGGCTGGTGTGCTGGAGAGACTGACAGATGGTCTTATAAAATTTCTTAGAATTTCCATGAAGCAGTTTGGATACCTGTGACCATTTTCAGAAGCTAGCTGACCGGTGAACCTAAGTTTACCACAAGTGGTATTAACTTTCAGTATGGAGGGACAGATGTTATTGTGCATTTACCAGCGCAAGATCCTGTGCTAGCATTTTACTGCATACTATCTTTAATTTTTACAGTGATCTGAGGTAGGTGTTATCTTTTTCTCTCTCTTTTTCTAACAGATGAATTCACTTAGGCCCAGAGAGATGAAGTGACTAATTCAAGGTCACACAGTGGAGGATGGATTCCAGACCTTCTGATTTCCTTATTGGTGAGCACTTTCTCAAATTTTTCTGTAAGTCAGTGTTTTAAAATTTAAGTGCTATTTGAAGTTTAGGTGAGCTTGTCATTTAAAAGAACCTCTTAGGTAACCTTTTGGTGCA
Source organism: Leopardus geoffroyi (assembly GCF_018350155.1). Taxonomy (NCBI): domain Eukaryota; kingdom Metazoa; phylum Chordata; class Mammalia; order Carnivora; family Felidae; genus Leopardus; species Leopardus geoffroyi. The sequence goes on along the minus strand of NC_059336.1, from coordinate 87,109,663 downwards.
TAGTCACCCGGTTTGTATCTTTTGGGGATTCCCAGCTTTTCCTGGTGTGAACTATACCTTGGCTCAAATGCTATTTAAAAATTTTTTTTTTAATTAAAAAATTGGTGTCTGGGTGAAAATTGGGAGTGGGAAATGATTCAGCCCTAACTCAAAGGCTGAAGTATGTGTCAGTCCAGCCTTGTCTGTGGCACATTCAAGTCTACCTGGCTCTGTGGGAGCAAGCAGTTTCTCTGACTCATTTGCTTCCTTTAGCTACCCGTGGGCACGACTTCCGCCTTCCTCACCCCAGTGTCCCAACCAAGTAAAAATAAATAATTTCACTTTGGCGCCAAGCCTCCATTTCTCTGCAAATATTGACAGAGCATGACAGTGTTAAGGAAATCATGGTCTATGAACTCTTCAGTGTAACGAATAACTTGTAGGTCAAGCAAGGAATATGTGCCTGAACAGGGCTCTACTTGTGTGGATGTTAGAGATGGAGAGAAGGGCTTTTTGCTTCTTTTAACTTGCATTAATGTCCTATATCATAGTTTTCAAAGTGCCTTTGCGTTACTTTGTGTAATTCTATAACCAACTTTAATTGGTGGGTACATTATAGCAACAATGGCAGTACTAGCATTAAGTGCTAACTTTGTGACTACACTGTTTGAAGCTTTATTCTGTATGTCATTTCAGTGGCTGTCACGTTTTTTTTTTTAAGTTTGTTTATTTTGAGAGAGAAAGAGTGTGCTAGTGTGCAAGTGAGCCCCTGAGTGGGGTAGGGGTATGTGTGTGTGTGTGGGTGGGGGCGGGGGGCAGAGAGAGAGAGGGAGGGAGAGAATCCTAAGCAGGCTTTGTACTGTTAGCATGGAGCTGGACTTGATCTCATGAACCCAACCATGAGATCATGACGTGAACCAAAATCAAGGGTTGGTTGCTTAACTCACTGAGCCACCCAAGTCCTCCCCTCCTTTTTTTTTAAGATTTTATTTTTAAGTAATCTATATACCCATTGTGGGGCTCGATTTCACAACCCCAAGATCAAGAGTCACGTGCTCCACTGACTGAACCAGCCAGGCACAGTTTTAAAAGTAACTGTGCTTTTAAAAGTAACTTACTTTTAAAAGTAAGCCATCAAGAGATAACATTTTTACAAAATAATTCATATATGCATAGGCATATGTAACAGAAACCAAATCTTTGTAAAACAGTATTTATTTTTACTGTATGTGGTGTACTCTGGTAATTTCTGTTCATTTACATGAAATAAAAAGGTGTATCACAACTGAAGTGACAAACCGTTATAAGGTTGTGACCAAAATGATTAATATACACATTTAATCCTCACAAAACTCCTGAGATGAAAGTGATGCAATTTATATTTTACAGAGATACAGAAAGGTGAAGGATTTTGTCTAACACACAGTTATTAAATAGTAAAATATGGATTTGAATTTGGGCAGTCTGAGCCCAGAGCCTGTATATTTACCACTGAGCTAGATGTGGTCTCTGCAGATGGCCTTGTCTTTAAGGGAGACAGAGTTGTTTAGGGAATTAAAATTATTAGTAAATGTTACAAACAAACTGAAGAAGCAACAAGAGAAATTCTATGTAATGAAGAGTTATATCCTTATTCAAAATACTCTGGTCTGTATGAGGTGCCTGGGTGGCTCAGTTGGTTAAGCGTCTGACTTCAGCTCAGGTCATGACCTCACAGTTCATGAGTTCAAGCCCTGCATAGGGCTCTGTGCTAACAGCTCAGAGCCTGGAACTTGCTTTGGATTCTGTGTCTCCCTCTTTTTCTGCCCCTCCCCTGCTCACACTCTGTCTCTCTCTGTCTCTCAACAATAAGTAAATGTGAAAAAAAGTTAAAACAAAACAAAATATTTTGGTCTGTATATCTGTCACATATTTATTTCCCCTGAAGAAAAATGTATACGTTGGGTCTTTCTTCCTGTCTATTTAAAGCCTTTTTGCCTGAAATTTTCCATTAATTCCTTCTTATCTGAGTACCTCCCTGATTTACTCACCTCTTCCTTCAATAAAGACTTCCCCTTCCCAGCCTCTCTGTTTCCCCCAGAGTCCTATAGCCCCCACGCCCCCCTGTAGGCTATGTTTGGCTGTTAATTAAATTGTAATCTGCATTGGTGTTGATAGTGTGTTGTACAGGTCATTGATGTCATGGGTGACCCAGAGATCTGGTAAAGAGGACATTGGACTTGGGAATCTGTGGCTCTGGCCCCTAGCTCCAGCTCTCCCACTGTCTAACTTTGAGAAGTCTACAACCCAGTTCAAAACTGGGCTTTGGTTTTCCCACGTGTAAAACAACAGATTAAATGATCTTTTCTAATTCTATCCAGGGAGTGATGATACTTGATGATCTTGGGTATCTCTGGGAGGGAGGAGGATTATGTAAATATTTTACTTATGGTAAATTTCCCCCTCCCTTCCTCAGACCTGCAGTATCTTGTGTATACGTGATTGAATTCCACACCACCCATTTTACAGATGAAGCCACTGAGATATGGAACAATTGACTAAATAGTCACTGCCCCACCCCTGGAGCCTCACACATGACTCTTCTCCTCCCATTTGAATGACTGCAGGTTAGTTAAGGGGTTTAATGAGTTTGGGAAGGTGAGTCAGGCTTAGACTTTGGAAATTGAACCACAGGATTTATATTCCATTCAGAGGAGGGATTTTTGCTTCCTTTTACCTCACACTGGCATGTTTATGAAATGTTTTAAAGTGATTTCACATTATTTACTAATCATCACAGACACCCTTGCCATGAAAGTATAAATATGCCTGTTTTATGGAAGAGCTATCTATAGATCAGAGGAATGAAGTGACTTGCCCAAGGTTACACAGCTTGTCAGGACCTGAGCTGGGTCTCTTGACTTCTAGTTGTGGATTGTTCCTCTCCTTGGCTTTTGATGCTAGTTGCACTGACTTTGACACATGGAATAGTTTTATCTTTAACTCAGAAAGCTTTCAATCCAGCCTTTATTTTTCTGTCCCAGAGCATCTAGTCCACTTATGTTAGGTTCCTGATTCTTTTGGTTTAAGAAAAGCTCTTTCCTCTTTTTGTCTAATGTTTACATTTATGGGTTTGGGATGTGGTGGGAATTATTCCTTGATGAGGCTGTGGAGGCAGGGACCACATCCCAACCCCCCCCACCCCCGCCCCCCAATCTACCTTTTCCAGCAAATGTACTACAGCTTTTTAAATTTGCCCTACCAATATGCAGTTTTGCAAAAAATAAACAAACAAAAAGCCAACATGGTTTCTTCATCTCTTACTCTTTCAGATTTAGCTTCTCATTTTTCTTTTATTTGAAATTATAGTAAATTGAGAGGATATTTACCCTATCACTTTCTGGGATACTACAAAGTATAACCTATGAAATATTTCTTACCCACTTTGTAGATAGGAGCAATAGTTATAATAATAATCTCATATACTGGTGACCCTGTGCTGCCGTTATGGGGTTAATACTGAGTTTTCTCAGAAACTTAAGAAATATATTGGTGTGCCTTACAAAAGTGCCCAGGAAATACAGCAACATCCTTGGTCTAAGTTCTCCCGGTTGGGGAAAGTAATGCCTATGGATTCCCAAGGGTTACTCTGACTGAAATAAGTCATGGAGAATGGAGTGCAGAGAAAAATTAAAGGAAAAATGAGAACAGAGTACAAATGTAAAGTATAGAAAATGAGGAAGGAAAAAAGATAAGAAAAGGAAAAAGACAAGGGCAGAGAAAAGAGGAGAAAACAAGATCAATGGAATGGATATGAAGAGAACAATTCCGAGGTTCATTTGCTCCTTATGTGATGTGGGAAGCATAGGCTTGCACCAAGAAAGAGCAGCTGGTGTGAGAACTCAGGAACTGATCTGAAGCACCATGTCTCTTTTTTAATCTTCTTTTTCTAATATCAAGTAGGGAAAATTTGTTTCTACTATCAGCTGGGGATGTGATTAGACACCAATAGTTTCAATATTAGCCTTAGTCCTATTGGTTTATCAAGGAAAATGTGCTATAAAAATCACATTAAAGTATTCCAGGTCAAATTTTATCCTATTCATTCAGTCAGCAATTTTTTTTCTCAATTATTACTATTTTTAAGTTTAATTTTACTCTCAGTGTGGGGCTTGAACTCACTACCCCAACATCAAGAGTTGCATGCTCTACCAACAGAGCCAGCCAGGCACCCCAGTCAGCAAATACTTATGGATTGCTTGATATGTCCCAGACACTAAGGATATAAAAATGAATGAGAGCCTGTTCTTGCCTTCAAGATGTTTATGATCTGGAAAGGGACACTGACAAGTAAACAGATTTGCAGTACAATACGTTAAGGTATTAGGATATAAGTAAGCAGAGGATGCTATGGGCTTAGAAGAAGGCCCTTGATTCAGCCTTGGAGGGGATCCAGAATGACTGCCTAGCGAAGGTGACATTTAGGCTGAGTCCCAAGTTGGCAGATTACAAGGTGGAGGGCAGGAAAGAGTAACTCCAGGCAGGGAAGCAAAAGCCCAAAGGCAGAGAGTATGCAGTCCATTCAGAAGTTGAAGCCACTTCAGGAAGGTATGAGGGATGTTTGCATGATCCAGTTTTTCGTGATTGTTGTACTGCTTTAGAAGTGTACATTATTGAGACTTGATTATGCTTACTAGAGCACAAAAAGTCTAAATCCTTATTTTGTAGCAGGATTCTCTTTTAAGATGAAGGTATCAGAGGGACATCTGGATGGCTTAGTTAAGCGTCTGACTTCCTGCTCAGGTCATGATCTCACAGTCTGTGGGTTCAAGCCCCGTGTCATGCTCCGTGCCGACAGCTCAGTGCCTGGAGCCTACTTCAGATTCTATGTCTCCCTGTCTCTCTGTCTGTCCCCTGCTTGCTCGCTCGCTCTCTCTCTTTCAAATATTAAAAAATTTTTTTTTGTAAAAGATGAAGATATCAGAAATTGTACTTCTGGTCTATAGATTGTAAGAAGAAAATGTAAATAAAGCACAGTCTTTGAATTAGCAAATGGTTATTAAACTTCTGTGCAATAAAGGAAAGAAGGTGCAAGGCATAGCATATCCCCCCACCCCGCCATTTTTTTTTTCTTTAGGATTTTATTTTTAACTAATCTCTGTACCCAATGTGGAGCTCAAACTTACAATCCCTGAGATCAAGAGTCACATGCACCATTAACTGAGCCAGCCAAGCGCCCCAGCATATCCCTTTCTTATCCAACTTTTGGATGTGATTGTATTCTGCTTTGTTTTTAAGGAGGTGTATGTGTGGAAGTTTAGGGTCTTTGTTTAGTTGGTTAGGATCTTTGAGTTAGGGGGGAGGGAAAGGATTTCAAGAATAATTGCTACTTTATGGCAGAACAAAAGAAATACATTTAAAAAGCTCTTTTTTTTTTTTTTTTTTAAATGTTTATTTATTTTTGAGAGAGAGAGAGACAGAACAGGAGCAGGGGAGGGGCAGAAGAGAGACAGGGAGACATAGAATCTGAAGCAGGCTCCAGGCTCCGAGCTGTTAGCACAGAGCTGGATGCAGGACTTGAGCTCATGAACTGCAAGATCATGACCTGATCCAAAGTCAGACGCTTAACCAACTGAGCCACCCAGGTGCCCCTAAAACTCATTTTTCTGATCTCACCTACTGAGCACAAACAAGACTTAGGGAACATTGTTAGACAGTTAATTTAACCAGACAAAGCATTTAACATTATTCCCTATGTAAAATCTGTTGTGGACATGGATATAGCTGCATTAAATAAAAACCTTATGTGTATTGATTGGACAATACTGGGATTTTACCTGGAGTAAAAGAAAAAAAGTACTATATGTAGAGTAGGGAAGAACATGCTTGGAAAATAGCACACAGATTCAGTGGTCATTTCTCAGTCATCTTCTTGACCCTGTAGCACCTGAAACTCCCTCCTTGCACATTAGTTTCGTTTGACTTCCAGGATGCCACTCTGTTGGTTTCCCCCCTCCTCACCAGCCCCTCCTTCTCACCCCCCCACCTTTTGGCTGATTCCTCCTTATCTCCTCAGCCTCTAATGAAGGAGTACTCAGATTAGTCCTTGCATCCCTTCTCTGTTTATACTCGTTGCCTAGGTGCTCTCTTTCAAGACCTCAAATACCATTTATACCCTGACAGCTCTCAAGTGTATAGTACTAGCTTGGATGTCTTCCCTTGAACTCAAGACTCATATCCAACTGCCTACAAGATATCATCTCCACTTGGTTATTTAATAGCTTCTTGAGCTTAACGTATTCAGCAAATTAATTCTGGAACTTCTCTTCTCAAACATGTACCTCTGCCAATTCTTCCCCATTTTAGTTTCAGTTGTATTGAACATATGGAGGACTCTCCCTTGACTCTCTTCCTTTTCTTGCTCTCTTCATCTAATCTACTAGTAGGTCCTATGAGCTCTACCTTAAAAAACATCCAGGATTTGAACACTTCTCACTACCTCCCCTGCTGCTTTTAGAATAGCCTTCTAGATTGTCTTCCCTCAGTCTAATCTGAACAGTGACCAGAGTCGTTTTGTTAAGTTTATATCAAATCATTCCACTCCTCTGCTGAAAACTATTCACTGGGTCCCACCCATGTTAAAAATTAAAGTCCTTACAGTGATCTAAGAGGCCACGTAGCATATTCAGTGCTCCCCCAGCTGCTCTGACCGCATCTTTTATCACTTTCTCCTTGTGCTCTGGACACATTGGTCTCCTTGCAGTTGCTCCAGCATGCCAAGCCTTGAACTTCTTAGTGGTGTTCTTTGCCTGGAATACTTCTTCCAGTTACCAGTATGGTCTCCTCCCTTACCTCCTTCAGGTTTCTGCTCTTGTCACCTAGTTTGTGAAACATTCCTTGACCATCCTATTTAAAGTAAAAGCCATCTCCTGCCCTCTTCATTCCTTCTTCCCTTTTCCTGCTGTATTTTTCTCCACAGAACTTATCACTGTTTGAGGTACTATTCATTCATTCATTCTTCACATATTTATTGAGGGATGCCTACTATGTGCCAAGCACTGTACTGGGGACCCTCTCTACTATAGTCTGTTTATTATTTGTCACCTGCCACTGGAATGTAAATTTCCTGATGACTAGGACTTTGTTTTGCTTGTTGCTATATTGCCATCTCCTAGAATAGTGTCTAGCACCTTGCAGTTGAATGAATACATTTATTCAGATTTTAAACAAAAACGTATTGAATGTATAGGGGATTGTGTACCAGATAATGAGGGAAAGATATGTATAAATATATTGTTCCTGCCCTCAAGTTGCTCAGTCTAAAATATGCTTATTTTGACCTGAACAGTACTGTGTTCTCTAACAGGATAAAGTGTTACATCATTTTGGAATTGGGGAGGTGGAGGTAGGGACTAGTGTGCAAGGGTATGGATCTCTTCAGAGGTGAAGTCTTGCTTTATCAGGCTTATCAATAATTTGTACTGGTTCTGGGAGGGCAGGATTGCTGATAGCTCACTGCATTACTGGCTTTTTGGATTATAATTTCTGTTTAGTTTTGTCTTATTAGAGCAGGAGCTTCTTTAAAATCCTGCTATCAGTCTTGGTTCTTTTTAGATATCTTCTAGGAACCTCTGTCACAGTCACTTTTTTCAAGATAAGTGAAGGAGTTTACTATCTTTACCTTCCTCCATATCTGAAAGTTCTTTTCCAGAAACTGTGGTCATCGATGTACTAACTGTTTGGTCTTGAACCTCTCAGGACCTCAGTTTCTGCACTTGTCAAATGGAGATAATGATAAATGACATCAGTCTTTCTTCTTTTAAAAAAAAAATTTTTTTTTTAATCTTTATTTTTGAGAGACAGAGAGACAGCGTGCGAGTGGGGGAGGAACAGAGAGGGAGACACAAAATCCGAAGCAGGCTTCAGGCTCTGAGCTGCCAGCACAGAACCCAGTGTGGGGCTCGAACTCACAAACTGCAAGATCATGACCTGAGCTAAAGTCAGACGCCCAACCGACTGAGCCACCCAGGCACCCCAACATCAGTCTGTCTTCTTATGAGGATGAAATGAGTAAATACTGATTTTGAGAGTGGGGCAGTAGAGAAGGGAAAGAGAGAACAATTTCCTTTTTTTTTATAAAGTATTTTTAAAAAGTTTATTTAATTTTTTTTAATCTTTTATTTATTTTTGAGAGAGCAGGGGAGGAACAGAGAGAGGAAGACAGAATCTGAAGCACGCTCCAGGCCCTGAGTTGTCAGCACAGAGCCTGATGTGGGGCTTGAACCAGTGAATGGTGAGATCATGACCTGAGCTGAAGTCAGACACTTAACTGACTGAGCCACCCAGGTGTCCCTAAAGTTTATTTATTTATTTTGAGAGAGAGGGAGGGAGAGTGTGTGCTAGTGGAGGAGGGGCAGAGAGAGAGGGAGAGAGAGAATCCGAAGCAGGCTCTATACCATCATCACAGAGCTCGATGCAGGATTTGAACTCACAAACTGTGAGAATATGACCTGGGCCGAAATCAAGAGTCAGATGCTTAACCAACTGAGCCACCCAGGTGCCACTGAAAAAAAAATTTTTTTTTCTTTATGTTTATTTATTTAGAGAGTGTGAGCTTGGGAGGGGCAGAGAGCCGAGAGAGAGGGGGGGACAGAGGATCCGAAGAGGCCTCTGCGTTGACAGCAGTGAGCCCTATGTGGGGCTCGAACTCACAAACTGAGATCATGACCTTAGCCAAAGTCAGATGCTTAACCAGCTGAGCTACTCAGGAACCCCCAAAAAACTTTTTAATATGCTTATGTTTCATTTCTACCGAGAGTAGTGAAGATTTTTTTTTAATATATATTTTTAAATGTTTGTTTATTTTGAGAGAGAGAGTGTGTGAGCAGGGGAAGAGTAGAGAGGGAGACAAGAAAATCCCAAGCAGGCTCCACGCTGTCAGCACAGGGCTCGACGTGGGGCTTGATCTCACAAACCGTGGGATCGTGACCTGAGCCGAAACCAAGAGTTGGTTGCTTAACTGAATCACCCAGGAGCCCCATAAAGATTTTTATTTATTTATTTATTTATTTAAAAAAATTTTTTTTTTCAACGTTTATTTATTTTTGGGACAGAGAGAGACAGAGCATGAACGGGGGAGGGGCAGAGAGAGAGGGAGACACAGAATCGGAAACAGGCTCCAGGCTCTGAGCCATCAGCCCAGAGCCTGACGCGGGGCTCGAACTCACGGACCGCGAGATCGTGACCTGGCTGAAGTCGGACGCTTAACCGACTGCGCCACCCAGGCGCCCCATAAAGATTTTATTTTTTAAAAAAAAGATGTTAGGGTCCTGGGTTTGGGCTTTAGGGTTAAACGTTAAAAAAAAAAAAATGATTATTAAAAAAAAATACATTAATATATTGTTTTTTACAGAGTAACAGGTTTTTAGAAAATATTTCCTTGTGTTTCTACTCAGGTAATTACTTTTGTATTACAGAAGGGCAGTGAAATACTAGAACCCCACCCCAGGCTGCGCAGTGAGCTGGTGTCTACGTAGGCAAACAACCATTTCCTTTTAGGTGAAGTTGGAGTCAGGAAGTACTATTTGAAGAGGCTCAAAGGGATTGATGATGATAACAACAGCAATAATAGTAGTGTCTAACTGATGAACCAGGCACTTTATGTAGATTGTCTTATTTAACAGCATAGCAACCACATGAAGGCTGGTGCCTTGAGAAGTACAGCAGTGTAGGAGTAAAGAGCATAGACTCTGGGGTCAAACTTTCTATACTCACTTCACAGCTTTGCCAGTAACTAGCTGTGTGGTCTTGTGAGAAAACTGCCTCTTCTTCCTCTTCTGTAAGATGAAGGTAATAATAGTAACTGCTTCATGAGGTTGTAACGATTAAATGATGTAAGCCCTGTAAAACACAGTACTTGGCATATAGAAAGTGCTCACCAAATTTTATTGTAATAAAAGTAGATGGAGAAACAGAGGCTTAGAAAGAGGGAAGTTAATTTGCCTTAGTGACACAGCAAATATAAATGACAGAACAGTAATTTGTGCCTGGGAAGTCAAACTCCATTGCCCTTCCTTCCTTCCTTCCTTCCTTCCTTCCTTCCTTCCTTCCTTCCTTCCTTCCTTAAATAGGCTCCACATGGGGCTTGAACTTACAACTCTGAGATCAGGAGTTTCATGCCACTGACTGATTCAGCCAGGCACCCCATTCAGCGCTCTTGTTTCTTAACCATTACATTGTACCGCCATTATGGATTGAGGGCGAGAGCCTGGACAAGAACCACATTTTGTCCAAATTGAGGTGAGCATAGATCTAAAGGTCACACTTGGGTTCAGACCTATGGAAGCTTTATTTGTGCTCTTTTTTTTTTTTTTTTTTTAACATTTTAAATTTATTTTTTGAGAGAGCGAGGGCAGGGGAGGGGAAGTGAGAGAGGGAGACACAGAATCTGAAGCAGCTTCAGGCTCTGCACAGAGCCTGAAGCAGGGCTTGAACTCATGAACTATGAGATCATGACCTGAACTGAAGTCAGACACTTAACCAACTGAGCCACCCAGGGACCCCTTTATCTGTGCTCTTAACACTGTAGCATGTACTGGTTATTCTCTGAAGTGATTGTTCCCTAGATCCAAACAAATGAATGAGTGATGGGTTATTTATGGTCTGCTGAGGGGTTGAGTGTTCCCTGGCTGGGGCCAGGAAATGGAGCTGAATAAACACCTGTATCTTACCCACTGCTCTTGGACCTAAGTAGGAGCTTGTCTAGTGTCTTTTGTTATTATGATTGTTATTCCTTATACAACTGGTAATGATGAGAAGCTGAGCAGTGTATATATCAAGCACTTTATTTTTTATTTTATTCATTTATTTTTAAAATTCTTTCTCTCTCTCTCTCTCTCTCTCTCTCTCTTTCTTTCTTTTGTGCGAGTCAGGGAAGGGAGCAGACGGAGAGAGAGAATCTCAGAGACTCCACGCTCAGTACACAGCCCAACTCTGGGTTATGGGATCATGACCGGAGCCAAAACCAAGAGTTGGGTGCTCAACTGACTGAGCCACCCAGGCACCCAGTAAATATTTTATTTTTAAGTAATCTCTACACCCAACATGGAGCTCGAACTCACAACCCCGAGATCAAAAGTTGCATCCCCTCCCAACTGGGCCAGCCAGGAGCCCCTACATTGAGCACTTTATGTGCCATGCATTTGACATAGATTATCTCATCTAGTCCTTAATGTAACCGTATGAGGTAGTCACTCCTAACCCTATTTTATAGAAACAGAGAGATTAGGAAACTTGCTTAAACTCACATAGTGTGTGTGGTGGAGCTGGGATTTGAATACACAGTCTGACTCTAGAGTCCACATTCTTGATCTCTACACTCTATTTTTTCTATTCTTTCCTGTGTAAAGTATATAGTATATGGTAGGTGGCTTAGTAGGTCCAGTCCTATTTTTCCCATCTGAAAAATGGGAAGATTTTGACTAGTGGGCTAGAAATAAGGAGGCCTGTGATCTTGTCCCAACCTTGTCACCAACTTGCCACATCCAGGACTTCACTTTTCTTAGCCTCATTGTCCTCATTCATTAAACAAAAGGGTCACTCTAGATGGTCTCTGAGATCCCTTCTAACTCTTAATGTTCTGATTGACCACATGAAGTGAGGAGAATAACACCTGCTCAACTCCTTGATTTTGGAGTGGTGGTATTTGTGAGGTTTTAGGGAGTCTGCTTTGTGTAAGGGAAGATGCCAGATTTTAGGACAGAGAACATTGCTTTCCTGAAGAAGGTAGGTCTGGGCTCTTTTTTGAGGGTGGTTGCCTAGGGAACCTAGCCTCTGGCCAGCAACAGTCAGGAATGCTTTGGTTAAGAGTTGGCTACAGATAACTAAAACAAGCAGCACATTTAGGTTTCATTTTCCACCCCCCCCCCTCCCCCAGCTACCTTTCCTTTTCATGCTCTCAGTTTGATACACTTCTATATATTAGTATTTAACAGGAGTTTGTTATTTAAATCTTTATTGTAATCTTATGAGGTAAGTACTATTCTAAATTTACAGTTAATGAAAGTGAGGCAAATAGAGCTAAATTGTCCATAGTTGCTCAAGTGGAAAGTGGTATTCAACCCACTATGTTGTACTGCCTGGTAGGAACTTAAAAAAAAAAAAAAAAAAAAGCAAAGGGAGGACTCTTTATTTATTGGTGGTGTTTTGTTTTGTTTTGTTTTTTTAAAGTTTTTTTTAAGTTTATTTATTTTGGTAGAGTGTGAGCAGGGTAGGGGTAGAGTGAGAGGGTAGAGAGAGAATCCCATTGTGGGGCTTGAACTCATGAACTGTGAGATCATGACCTGAGCCGAAATCAAATTGGACACTTAACCAGCTGAGCTACCCAAGTGCCCCTGTTTTTGTTTTCTTTAGAATAGTAGACTCTTGGAGTTGGAAAGAGCCTTTACCATAGTCAATCTCCTTGCCTACTGTCTGCCATCTGGTTACAGGAACGCTTTCCATCATCCCCCTGACAGATGATCACCCAAGTTCTTTTTGAATACTTCCATTGCTGGGGAGCTAGCTCATTACTTCTTGAGGAATCCCATTATATGTGACTTGTTCTCTTGGGTAAGAGATTATTTCTTGTTTTGAAATTAAATCTAATTGAGATGACTTACCAGTTTTAGGCCTGTCTTCTGGAACCATTTAGGATAATTATGATCCATCTTCCATATGCCAATCTTGTTAATGTTTGAAGACCCTTTTCCTATTTATAAGTCATTTGTAGTTTTCTCATAGCATCTAAACTTGCTTTCAGTTTGGATTGGTCTGCACAAAGCAGTCTCTATTTTTTATTGCTTTGCAAGTGCAGCCTTGCAATAGATTTATGCTTCACTTCTTATGGTTAGGCACAAAGTATGGGCTCTTTCCACATCTTTGGAGAACGAATAAATGGTGAGCTGAGTCTCTACAATAGTATATGAGTCTGAAGGGTTTGCAGTTTCCTACTCTTGTAATCTAATGTCCATTAGACTGTTGCCCTGTACACACTGTTAGAGCTCACAAAATGGCTGGAAGTTTATCCGGGCATTTGACAAAATTGCATTTACTTCATCAGGCCACTAGGTGATGAACAACTCACAAACCCAGACTTCCAGGGGCAGTTGTATACAGGACAGTTTTAGATTGTAGTTGGAAAGGCCATCAGAAGTCATTTGGTACAACTTTATTAAAAGGTCTTTTGGGGATGGGGGGAGGGGAAACATGTCTTGTGTATACTTTGTCTTTCCCAGCTTTATTCCAATTTTAAATATTAATTTGAATAGGGTACTTCTTTGTCTGAGTGATCTTAGAAAAGGAGCCTGGGTGGTACTTTCAAGGTTCTTTTGTGCCCAGCTTTGTATATGTATATTTCAAAGGTTTTATTTTTAAGTAATCTCTACCCATCGTGGGGCTCAAACTTATAGCCCTGAAATCAAAAGTCTCATGTTCTACCAAATGAGGCAGCCAGGTGCTCCTGTATTTTACCATAATGTAGGAATGATGTCTTGGCTTGGTTTAGGATTCTCAAATAGTAGTTCTCGCCACTACAAAGTCTACATGCAGCTTTCTCCTGTCTTCAGTTTCAAGTGATACAGGTGGGAAGTCCAGTGCCAATAGGATTATTTTTCCTTGTAAGTAATTACCTGTCCTTTCTCTTTGGAAGTTTGTAAATTCTTTTCTTCATGCTTAGATTTCATCATGATATGCTTTGGGTGTGTTTCTTTTTAAAGTAACTCTGCTTGCCCCTTGTTAACCTTTTTTAGATCTAAAAACTTAAGTCTTTTCTTAACTCAAGGAAGTTTCCATCTGTTTCCAACCTTCACAGAAGAAGAAACTGTCCAGAAAGGTGACTTACTCAAGGTCACTCAGCTAGATAAAAATGAACTTCAAGCAAATAACTTGACTTCTTTGATGACCTATATTTTCATTGTACTGAATATTGCTCTGTTGAGAGGGCCAACATGAAAAACTTGGGAAATTTTTTAGTGAGACACGAATTTTGCTGAGGGTCCGTGGGGACATGAAGAAGGACAAAGAGATGATAAAATTAATTATGATTAAAATGTGGCCCATTTGGGGGCTCCTGGGTGGCTCAGTTGGTTAAGTATCTGACTCTTGATCTCAATTTAGGTCATGATCTCACGTTTTGTGGGTTTGAACCATGTTTCTGGCTCTGCAATGATGGTGTGGAGCCTGCTTGGGATTCTTCCTTTTTCTCCTTCTTTCTTCCCCTCCCCACTCATGCTTGCAAGCTCTCTTTCTCTGAGACTTTCTCAAAATAAATAAATAAAAATGTAACCCATTTGAAGAACTATAAAATTCACAAGTTATCCCAGTTACTGGAGTTAACCCAGAGCTCTAAAACTTAATAAAGCTAGTTTTGCAAGGGAGGAAAACTTGATAAAGCCAGGAAGTTTATTGAACACTTCGATAACTAGATACTTAGTTGTCAGGAGTTGGATAAGTATGGTCATGCCCTATTGTAAATATTGGAAAACATATGAGTATCTGAAGGCTTGGAGACAGACATCATAAATTGTGTCTTATCAGTGGTCTGGTTTCTGTTTTGAGTTCCAGCCTGGGACCCTTTTCTGCTGGGAACCACCTGTCCCTGGCTCTGTTGATCTTTGGATTTCCCCAGCCCTCAGTCCCTTTCAGTTTTGAAATGAAACCTACCCCACCGGGTGAGGTCAGGTACTGAGAGAACTTTGACAGCTCATACCAGGTTGTTTTTTTTCTAGAGTCTGGTATGTGACTGTGTGAAGTGTAAGGCTCAGCAGGCTGTGATATATACTAATTGATGGTGAATCACCTGTTGGGTAGGGCCCAGGTAGTGCCATTTCTTTGGGTAACCAGGAAAACATGTAGACCAAATATGTTGTCTTTCATCCTCAGACACTTGAAACTTAAGAGTACAGTCACCAGAGATCTGCCATGATCTCTCTGCCTTGGGTTACTACAGAAGGAAAGACATTGTTTTATTTCAGTGTCTTTTCTCCTCATTTTTAGAACCTCCATTCTTTTCAGGAAGGAGCCAAGTCCTTGGCCTCTTTCTGCTGCTCCAGCTTCTAAATATTTATACTGTGTTCCCTGGAATTGCTGCTTTGATGTGAAGTGTCCCCTCTAGATACCCCTAGACACACATGCCCTGCCCCAACCCCTTCACAGAATTTAGCTTCCCCTTTTCCCTTTGTTGTGAAACTAGTTTCCATGATGCTATAGCACTTTGCTTGGAATCTTTATGAGTGGTACTGGCTCTTTCTGTAACTCACCCCATACCACTTCCCCCTGATTTTACCTGACTGTCCCCCAGCCACATCCCTCAGCACTGCAAAACTGCTTCCGGACTTTCAAATACTTTTCCCCCTTTGAGACTTCTGCTGGCCAGCAAGGTTACCTGATCCTTGTCCTTGAGTACAGTTAGCATCTGTACTCAACGTGGGGCTCAAACTCACAACCCCCAAATCAAGAGTTATATGCTCTACTGACTGAGCCAGTCAGGTGCCCCTCATTCTCCCATGTTTGTTTAAAATTTTAGCGTTTGACCTCTCCTCCTGGGACTCTGGCCCAGGCTAGAGGATTGGTGGTCAGGTTTGGCCTGGGTCTAGTGACTCAGGGTAGACGGTGGAATTAGGGAGCTTGGTGTTAACATCTCAGATGTGGGCAGATGGGAAACTGTAAGATCTGAACACCAGAGCCATCTGGGGTGGAAGGGACAGAGAAAATTTAGCATCTGAAGCAAAGGATATCCTTTGTAGGTTCCCTCATCTGCTCATTTGAAAAAAAATTAAGGGGCGCCTGGGTGGCTCAGTCAGTTGGATGTCGGACTCTTGATTTCAGCTTGGGTCATGAGCTCTCAGTTTGTTGATTTGAGCCCTGCGTCAGGCTTCATGCTGACAGTGCAGAGCCTGCTTGGGATTCTCTGTCTCCTTGTCTCCCTCTCTTTCTTCCCCTCTCCCACTTCTGCACACCTGCGCTCTCTCAAAATAAATAAAAATAAAAAAATTTTTACAAATTAAGTTTTTTTTATAACAGTTTTAGGTTCACAGAAAAATTGAGGGGAAGATAACAGAGATTCCCATGATTATTATTTTTAAGTAAGCTGTATGCCCAGTGTGGGGCTCAAACTCACAACCCTGAGATCAAGAGTCACATGCTCTCTCTCTGCTCCTCTCCCCTGCTGCGCACACTGTCCCTTTCTCTCTTTAAAACAAAACAAAACAAAAAACAAAACAAGAGTCACCTGCTCTACTGACTGAGCCAGACAGGCACCCTGAGATCCCCATTATTTTTGAAAAATTGATCTTTAATTTTATAGGGAATATAGTAATATAATCTAAAAAAAATGAAAATCGGTAGACATTTTGATTTCTCTTGTTCTCCTCCCATTCTCATTTCACTTATTTTTGTATTCCTCGAAGGTGGTAACCTGTTAGTGTTTGAAATGTAGCTTCCAGACTTTTTTCTTTGTGTTTACATACATGTGTATGAACCCAGAAAAAGAGTTATTTTTGTGTTTATTTATACAAATGGGGTCACATTTTATGTATTATTTCAGTATTTCTTTGATTCAGTAATGTACCTTGATAATATTTCATGTTGATACATAAAGATAACTTCTCCTTTATTTTGGCTACTGTGTAGTTTTTTGTATAATAGATACACTGTGTATAGCTACTTTCCTATTGAGAGACATTAAGGTATTTCCATTTTGATGGTATAAATGATTCTTGTTGTGTTTTAAATGTTAGCATTCTTTCCTAGGGCTTCTTTTTTCTTTTTCCTCATACTCTTCCTAGGTGATCTCAACTTCTCTGACAGCTCCACTTAACCATCTACACATGGATGATGCCCAGATCTTTCTATGGACCACAGTATCCAACTGCTCATGTAGACAACATCACAAGGATGTTTTGCATACTCGGCAAAATGCAGCCTCCTGCTCTTCCCCACTTGCTCCTCATCCATTGTCCTCATCACATGTAAGTAGCACACTCTTGATAGGCCCAAAGCCTGGTAGTCATTCCCTTCCCCTCCTACAGCCAGCAACCAGCCTGTCACTAGGACTTTTCCTCCCCATTATTTCTTGGATCCAGTTGCTTTCTTTCCTTCTTCATTGCGGGTACTTTGTCCCTTAGTTTTCTGATTTATAAAATAGAGTATTTGTGAGTACTAAATAAATTAACACACATAAAATGCTTAGAACAATATATTGGCACCCAGTAAGTGCTATGTGAATATTGATTATTGTCATCATCATCGTCACCGTTGTTGTTGGGGTCTTCTCATCTTAGTGTACATAATCCATTCTCATATCTACCTCCAGTCTTGATTTTATCCTTCCCTACCTCTGTTCCATTCTGCACATTGTAGCCAGAGTGATCTTTATAATATATACAAATGATCATGGTCTAACTTTCCTGCTTAAAAAAACTTTGGGGATTTTGCCATTGGGCTTTTACATGTACTGTCACCCCCATCTGGAATGCTTTTTCCTTGGTCTTTGCATGGTTGTTTGTTTTTTTGTTTGTTTGTTGTTTCGATATACCTGTTTCTAAATGTCATCTTCTCAGAGAGGCCTTCCCCTGACCACCTAATTATTCCAAAGTAGCCATTCCTATTCTTTCTATCACATCACCTTTTTTAATCTTTGCATAACACTTATTAATACGTTATTTTTCTGTCTTATTCACGTATTTGTTTATAATCTCCTTCAATTAATTTTTTTTATTTAATTTTTTTTTTAAAGTAGGCTCCACACCCAGTGTGGGACTTGAGCTCATGACCCTGAGATCAAGAGTTGCATGTTCTACCAACTGAGCCAGCCAGGCGTCCCTAGTCTCCTTCAATTAGAATTAAATTCTCTGAGAAAGACAGATACATGTTTTCACTCATATGTGGAATTTGAGAAATTTAACAGAAGACCATGGGGGAAGGGAAGAAAAAAAAACAGTTACAAACAGAGAGGAAGGCATTTCATAAGAGACTCTTCAATACAGAGAACAAACTGAGGGTTGATGGGGGTGTGGGGTTGGTGGAACAGGGAAAATGGGTGATGGGCATTGAGGAGGACACTTGTTGGGATAAGAACTGGGTGTTGTATGTAAGTGATGGATCATGGGAATCTCCTCCTGAAGCCAAGAATACACTGTATACACTGTATGTTAGCTAACTTGACAATAAATTTATATTAAAAAAAAAAAAGAATTTTCTGAGAATGAGGGTATTGTTTGTTTTATTCGCTATTCTCTTCCTAATGCCTAGAACAATGCCTGGCACGTTGTAGGCACTCAGTGAATACTTGTTAAGTGAATTACAAAACAACTTCGCATGTCTCAGGAGTCCCTTTTTGGTCTCCCCAGCATCATTTGCTTCAGAACACTTCTACTTTGGCTTCCCTACCCGCCCCCCCCCCCCCCCATCTCTTCAGATGTGTTTTCTTGCTGCAAGAATTTTTTATATTATGTTCCCTTTACTTAGAACACTTTTCCTCAGGGTGCCCAGGTGGCTCAGGTTAAGTGACAGTTTTGATTTCAGCTCAGGTCATGATCTCTTGGTTCGTGAAATCAAGCTCATGTTGGGCTCCACGCTGACAGTGCTCAGAGCTTGCTTCTGATTCTCTCTCTGCCCCTCACCTGCTCACAGTTGCTTCTTCTCAAAGTAAATAAACTTTAAAAAAGAAAAAAGGATCACTTTTCCTCAAGTGCTCTGCCACTGCCTGGGTATCTCCTATTCATCCTTCAAGTTTCAGCTTAGGTGTAACTTCACCTGTCTTTTTTTTTTTTTTTTTTTAAATGTTTGTTTATTTTGAAAGAGAGGGATAGAGAATCTCAAGCAGGCTCTACTGTGTGTCAGTGCAGAGCCTGATGCAGGGCTTGATCCCATGAACCATGAAATCATGACCTAAGTTGAAATCAAGATTTGTACACTTAACTGAGCCACCCCGGTGCCCCATGACTGTCCTTAGTCTTCCAGCTCTACGTGCATTATCTTTAATTATACATACTGTAATTATTTGTCTCCCTTACTAGATGGTAAGTTTTGTTGGGCAAAGGCCTAGGTCTTGCTTACTATCTATTCTTAGTGCTACTGCTATGGGCTGGAAGCATCTCTTGAGATGAGGTGCTGGGTAGGAGTACCCAGAGTAGTACTTGAGGGCTAAGAAGTGTGCCTTAGAATGTCAGAGTAAGGTCTAGTCATTTGGCCCTAGCTCATTGTCATTCTCCTTATTCCATCTTCGGTGATTCCAGTATTTTCTTGAATGAGCCATCTAACATGCTTGAGATGAATCATCTAGTACACTTGTCTCTCTCTCAGATATATTCACAAAATCAGGGTAGGTCTGGCAGAGAACTTGCCCATGGAAGGGAGCATGAGTGCTGAGGATAAAAGTTGGGGATCTGGGTAGGCAGATTATTTACTCTTGAGTGGCTGATGGCAGAGCAACAGAGTGGAATGCAATCCTCAGCAAGGAAAGAAACAAAAGGCCTTAGGGATAAGGTGAGGCAAAGATGAAACAGGAAGCTGAATCATTAAGTCAGAAACTTAGAGAATCAGGATGGTGGGTGGAGTGTAAGAAAGGACAGGGCAAGCAATTCAAGATTAAGGCCATAAATAATCTTGGGGATTACGTAAATCATCTTTTGGCATTCTCACCTCTTTAGTGTGGAACCAGCTTTTGGATTAAAAGAAGAATCAGGTAGTTGACATATAAAGGTTTGAGCTAGATTTCACATTAGTTTGTATTTTATAAGTTAATTACCTGAATGTGAAATCCTCAGAAATCCAACCATGTACCTTTCTCCACACTTCAGTTTCTGCCCCAAAGAGCTGACTTCCCCTCCTTTTATTTTTTTATTTTTTTAAGTTTATTTATTTTGAGAGAGAGCGAGAGAAAGCAAGCATGAGCGGGGGAGGGGCAGAGAGAGAGGGGGAGAGAGAGAATCCCAAGCAGGCTCCACACTGTCAGTATGGAGCCCGATGCAGGGCTGAAACTTACGAACTGTGAAAACGTGACCTGAGCCGAAATCGAGTCAGATGCTTAACTGACTGAGCCACCCAGGAGCTCCTCCCTCCTTTTAAATACACTAAGTTTAACTAGCTAATTTTCAAAAGTTTCCTGTACAGAAGCCTGTAGCAATCTTGGTGCTCCCTTTAGGTAGGCTGAGGATATTCCCTTTACATAGAATGATCACTCTTTCAGGCTGTATCTCCTCCTACCAAACCATGCATAGGAACTGGCTTCAGCAGTCTCAGGAATTCAGGACTCTGCCTAGCCTGAATCTGTGGAATTTCTGTCTGAATTGTGAGGAAGGACATGGGAGTGTAGATTCTGTTGGTGAGGCATAGTAATAGTGGAAGACTGGCTGGGTGTGCATAGATGTGAGGTTTGAAGCTGTATAGGCAGTGGGCTTCAAAGTTTCTGACCTGGAATGGTCTTTGAATGTATGGCAGTGTTAGTGTGGTCTGATATATGCCAAATAGAGAATCTTGGTGATTGGTGCTAGTCATTAGCCCTTAGAGGCATTCTGTATGTTTTTCTGTGTGGCCTGGAAGTCTTCTACAGACTGACCAGTAGCTGGCATCACGGTGGGTACCTGGGGAGAATCACGGGGATAGGAGCAGTACTTACTAAAGAGGGATATATTCTCTTTTGAAGTTGGATGGAGTGATTATGTGCACATCCTGGGCAGTCTAAGGCCCAGTCACCTTGCCTGTGTGAGGCAGGGTTATCTGTATTCCCCTCCTAGGGCTCTGCTGGGAAAACCAACCTAAGAGGGCCAGAGATCATGGCCACTCTTAGTGATTCCCACAGGAATCCTCCCCATCTTTGACTCCTCTGTTGTTTAAGCCCCATGCTCTGATGGCCTGCCTTCTGTTTTCTGCTTTGGTACCTTCAAATTTCATAATCCATTCTGACTTTTCTTTCTAGATTACTCCATGCCCAGCTTGATTCTTGGTTCTACATAGTCCTCTAATTTTGACATTGCCAGTCAGCTTCAAGTGTGGGCCTTCCTCCATGAGCCCTGTTCGTAGAGCTATGATTTTGAAGCTTTAATGCATCAGAATTACCCATGCAGGCAAAGGAGGAGGTTGCTGTATACTTACTTAAAATGCAAATTCCGGGGTGCCTGGGTGGCTTGGTTGGGCATCTGACTTTGGCTCAGGTCATGATCTCATGGCTCATGGGTTCGAGCCCCATGTCAGGCTCTGTGCTGACAGCTCAGAGCCTGGAGTCTGCTTCGGATTGTGTGTCTCCCTCTCTCTCTGCCCCTCCCCTTCTTGCACTCTGTCTCTGTCTCTCAAAAATAAATAACCATTAAAAATAAATAAATAAAATGCAAATTTCTGGGGCACCTGGGTGGCTCATTCAGTTAAGTGTCTGACTCTTAATCTCAGCTCAGGTCTTGATCTCAGCACTGGGTATGAAGCCTACTTAAAAAAAATGCAAATTCCTGGGGGCACCTGGCTGGCTGAGTTGGAAGAGCATGTGATTCTTGATCTCGGGGTCATGAGTTTGAGCCCCACAATGGGTGTAGAGATTACTTATAAAAAAATAAGGGTGCCTGGGTGGTTCAGTGGCATCTGACTTTTGATTTCAGCTCAGGTCATGATCTTGCAGTTTGTGGGTTCATGCTCCACATCAGGCTCTGTGCTAACAGTGTGGAGCCTGCTTGGGATTCTGTCTCTTTCTCTCTCTCTGTGTCTCTCCCCTGCTTGCTTTCTCTCTCTCTCTCTCTCAAAATAAATAAAAATAAACATTTTAAAAATATAAAAAATAAATAGGGGTACCTAGGTGGGTCAGTTGGTTAAGTGTCTGACTCTTGGTTTCAGCTCAGGTCACGATCTCAGCCCTGAAAGGGGTTCTGTGCTGACAGTGTGGAACCTGCTTGTGATTCTCTCTGCCCCTCCTGTTCCCCTCTCCCCTCCCCCTTTATACAAAATGTACAGCCACTCAATACAAAGTAACCCCATGTTACTCTCTTAGTACCTCATTTGCTTTCATTAGACCCCTTACTGCTTTTTTAATAGTTTGTCTTTCTCACCTACCAGATTATAAATTTCATTAAGGTAGCGACCTTCTTGCTAGAGGTTGTATTTTCAGTGCCTAGAGGCATTCAGGAAGTATTTGATGACTAAATTACTCCTTACCTTCTTGTCAGTACCCATGTGGGTTCTTTGTGGCTCTGCACAAACTCTCATCCTTTGTATGTGTTGTTGCCTCTGCCAGAAGCACCCTTACTCTCATCAGCTGGTCAGACTTTTTCTTTTCCTTTCCCACTTCTCTGAGCAAGTCTTTGACTTCCCCAGGCAGTGCTAGTTCAATAGAGTTAGCACTTTGGTCCTCTCAAATGGACTTTTTGCCCTGTGTGGTGATTTTATCTGTGTAAGAGATAGATGGTATTGCCCTTGGTTTACCAAAAGCTCTGAGAGGTGGATTAACTTGGAAGTGGTTAGAACTGAGATTCAAACCCCTATGTATCTGTAGAGCCCTCACTCAATCCACCTTGCTTGCTCTAAAAGAAACCAAAGAGACCTAGAGACACTGAAGTGAAAGAGATTTTGTTTTTAATTAGGTAATGAAAGTGTGTGTTTGTGGGGCGCCTGGGTGGCGCAGTCAGTTGAGCGTCCGACTTCAGCCAGGTCACGATCTCGCGGTCCGTGAGTTCGAGCCCGGCGTCAGGCTCTGGGCTGATGGCTCAGAGCCTGGAGCCTGTTTCCGATTCTGTGTCTCCCTCTCTCTCTGCCCCTCCTCCATTCATGCTCTGTCTCTCTCTGTCCCAAAAATAAATAAAACGTTGAAAAAAAAAAAAAAAGTGTGTGTTTGTGTGTGTGTGTGTGCGTGCATGCATGTGTGTGCATGTGTGCATGCATGTGTGGGAGGGATGTTCCCTGTTGAAAGCCCAGGAAAGAGCAGAAGCTAGATGGGGCATGAAAGGCTGTGGCCCCATGGTGTGTAATGAGGCTTCTGTGTTGCAGGCCTGAGGAGAATCTCAGATTTCTGACCTCTTCCTAATTTCAAGCCTGGGTATTCAACTGTCCGCAGGGCCACTTGGACCTGTATGTATCATTGGCTTCCTAAATTTAGTAGCATATGGTAGGAATGTTTGATTACAGTGATTTGTCATTTTTGGTGATAGTATATGAAAGCATTTAACACAGGGCCTTTTGCACACTGCAGGTTTCCAACAGGTGACAGAGAGTATGTGAGAAATATTTTGAAACTGTTAAGTCTTTCCCCAGGTCCCTTAACTCTACTCCTGTGCCTCCTACCCTCAGGCTAAATAGGAGATAGCATCATGGATTCCACCTTTGGGAACTTGCTGATTCCTTGTTGGTGGCTTTATGCTTAGGCAAGAAGTGTAATTGATTTCCACATATCTGAGAGCAAATATATCTGGACCCTGTCCACCAGATTACTCAAAATCTTACCCCAGACTGAAAATGTTACCTTGGGCAACTTTCTTGGTAGGTACCTAGGCTTGAGAATCTTAGTGGGGAAGACTGCGAATCTCTAGGATGGTCATGCAAGGTGGTGAATGTATGGGGGTTGAACATGAGTTTAACTTAGCCAGGATAGCTTATTGGGTGCAGACATGGAGGAAGGGATAAAATAGGGAGCAAAATGGGCTCAACTCTTTGTAATTTTCTGCTTATAGGAAGGTGTACGCACTTGTGTGCCAGGGGCAGAGCTCTGGCCTGTTGTGAGAGTCAGGTTTACTCCTGGCTGCCCTGCAAGACATTTGGGATTTAGTAGGAGATGAAATAGGAAATCTGAATCCCAGATAGCTTTGCTTCAGATCTTATAGATCTGTAGGAAGGAAGTGTGCCTCCCAGGATCTCTCAGTCCTCTGAATCACCTCCTACATGCTGAAATAAGGAATTCCATCCAGATGTATGGGGGTGTCCCTTCATCCTTCTTAGGCTCCATCAACTTGCCTTGATCTTAAGCTTTTATCCTTTTCCCCCTGTCACTGACCTGGCTTCTGGAAAGGAGAGGGAAAAGGATGAGGAAGGAAGGGGAGAGTTAAATAACTTGTGGGGGGTAGGTGGATTTGTGGTCCTTAAATCTTTTCTGGAACGAAGTGTAGGTATGAGGAGGAAGTGAGTGAGTGGGGAGAATAAATAAAGGCTACTGGTACCACTTGTCTGGCACTCAGCCTGGACCCCTGCTTAGTATTATCATGTTCTTTCTGTGTTGTTTCTCTTCTCCTTTTTAAAGCATAAGTGTGTATGCACATGTAATTTTATGTCAGTGGAATCATACCTTAATACTGTTTTTCTTACTTATACTGTTTTGTAGTTTTCTTTCACTTTTTCTCCAGCTTTATTGAAATATAATTGACAAATGATTATCACAATATGGTTATTGCCTGACATAGTTACCTATTTTTGTGTGTGTGTGGTAAGAGTCATTTTATAATTTGTTATAGACACTTTATCATGTAAATAAATATAGAATAAATGGCTAAATTATATTTCTATTTTTTAAATTAAGTTTATTTTTGTGAGAGAGAGAGAGAGAGAGGGAGGGCAGGCAGGCCCATGTGTGGGAGGGACATGGCAGGGGGAACAGAGGATCCGAAGTGGGCTCTGTGCTGACAGCGGAGAGCCTGATATGGGGCACGAATTCATGAATCATGAGATGATGGCCTGAGCGAAGTTGGACGCTTAACCACTTGAGTCACCCAGGTGCCCCACTAAATTATATTTTGTTGTATGGATGTACCATAATGCATTTTATTCTTCAGTATTGAATATGTTTATCTCATTTGTTATCAATGGGCCCTTCCCTGACCCCCTTACTTAAAATTGTAGCAAACCCCCTTTCTTTCCTTTCTCCCTTCTCTCCTTTATTTTTGTCTATAGCATTCAGCACCATTTGGTACATACTTTTCTTACTTATTATTGCCCACCACCCTCCATTAGAATGTAAGCTCCATGAAGACAGATTTTTTTTTCTTTTTTTATTCACTGCTCAGCGTGGGGCTCAAACTCACAAACTGCCAGATCACGACCTGAGCCAAAGTCAGACATTTAACTGACTGAGCCACCTAGGCACCCCTGTTGGGCTTTTTATTTGCAGTTTTTTAGTAATCTCTGCATCCAGCATGGGGCTTCAACTCATGACCTCGAGATCATGCGTTGCTCTCGACTGAGCCAGCCAGGAGCCTTCTTTGCAGCATTTATGTCATTATGTGCATTCTGTGATAAACACCCTGTACATAATCTTTGTACACTTGTCTACTTACCTTCTTAGGATGAATTCTAAGAAATAGAATGGCTGATTTATAGGATATACACATTTATTAAATTTTTTAAAAATGTTTATTTATTTTTGAGAGAGAGAGAGAGAGAGACAGAGCATAGGGGCAAAGAGAGAGGGAGACACAGAATCCAAAGAAGGTTTCAGGCTCTGAGCTGTTACCACAGAGCTCGACACAGGGCTTGAACCCACCAACCATGAGATCATGACCTGAGCCGAAGTTGGGTACTTAACTAACTGAGCCACCTAGGTGCCCCAAGGATATACACACTTAAAATGTTGGTTCATGGAACCAAACTGCCCTTAAGAATGTTAACTTCTAGGGGCACCTGGGTGGCTTGGTTGGTTATGTGATTGACCCTTGATTTAGGCTCAGGTCATGATCTCACAGTTTGGTTGGTGAGGTCACGCCCCACTTCGGGCTCTACACTGACAGTGCAGAGCCTGCTTGGGATTCTCTCTCCCTGTCACTCTCTCCCTCTCCTTCTCACACTTGTGCACGTGTGTTCACTCTCTCTCTCTGTCTGTCTCTCTCAAATATTTTTTTAAAAATGTTGACTTCTTCCAACAGAACACGAGATTGTCTATTTCCCCACATTATTAGTAATACTGGGTTGTATGTTTTTCATCTTCCCCATTTGACAGGTGAAAAGTGGTCTTGTCACTGTAAATATGGTGGTTGAGAATGTGACTCTGATATGATGTGATGTGATATGGTATATGATTCTGGAGCCAGCCTGCTGGGGCCTGAATTCGGTCATAACCACTTACTGTGTGACCTTGGGTAAGTCATTTAACTTCTCTATCCCTCAGTTTCATCTTTGATAAGGTAGGTATAATAATAGCTCATATTTCATGAAGAATAAATCAGTTAATCTAAAGTGTTTCAAATAGTCATGGAGATATGTCACTCAAGTATTTAAAAAAAAATTTTTTTTAACATCTATTCATTTTTGAGAGATGGAGAGAGAGCATGAGTGGGTAAAGGGCAGAGAGCGAGGGAGACACATAATCTGAAGCAGGCTCCAGGCTCCAAGCTGTCAGCACAGAGCTCAAACCCACGAACTGCGAGATCATGACCTGAGCTGAAGTCAGATGCCTAACTGACTGAGCCACCCAGGCGCCCCTCACTAAGTATGTTTTAATGTTTCTTTGTATATTAAAGATTGAATATCATTTCAAATGTATTTTTGACGTTTATATTTTTTGAGTCATTGATCCATGTCCTTTGCACATTTTTCCAGTATTATTTTCTTAATAATTCGTAAGAGCTAAAGTGTAGACCATTATATATGGTGTAGAATTGTCCCCAGTTTGTCATTTGTCTTTTGACTGTGTTTATGCAGTTTGTTGTTGTTGTTGGGAAATTCTGCATTTTTAGGTGGTCAAAATAATCTTTTCTTATAGTTTTTCCTACTGCTAGGCCAATATTTAGAAAAGGCATGCTTCCCTACTTGAAAATTATAAAAATAGTTATTCATTCTCTTTGAATACTTGGGGTGTGTGTGTGCGCGTGTGCGTGTGTGTGTGTTTAAACTTAATCTTTAAGTCTTTGATCCATCTGGAATTTATTTTGATATGAAGATAGCAGTAGATATCTGGCTCTATTTCTTTTCAGTTGTGTACTGTCCCAAACCTGTTTATTAAAAAAGAAAGAGCAGCAGCCTTTAATCTTTAATCTTCCTTCCCCTAATTTGAAAGTAAGATATCCTAGAGATAGCAAATCTCCATTTCAGAGAATGAATTTCATGTTTGGACTCAGTAGTCATTCAGTTGCTAAGCTGTGGGATGAATATGCTGTGTAAAGCAGTTTGGGATCAGAACTCACAGCTTGACTCTAAGTGATGAGACTGCTGCATTCACTAGTGTAGGCTTCTCTGCTGGCTCTTCTTTGGAGGCTCCTTCTAAATAGGTCCTACTTTGAGGACTGCTTTGAAGGGGCTGTTGTTAATTTGGAATGGTAAATTCTGTGTCTTTCAAAAAACAAATGAAGTAATTGTAGTGGATGTTTCCTCACTCCAGCCCGGAGTATTGGTAGGGTATTTATAGGGGGTATTGAATGGTAATGAACCCATTGCCTTCTACCTGTGCCCTCAGGTAGAGCAGCTCTTTTTGGAACTCTTGTTCCATCTAGTTTCTTGCCTCTGACTCAAGATGGAGGGAGAGTGGGTCTTATATAACAGAGTGTTCACATATCCCATGGCAGCTGTCATCTGCTAAAGATGATGAAGAAGGGTAGCTAATTCTTACAGGGCATATGTTATGTGCTAGCAGCTGTTCCAAGCACTTTACATATATAAAGTTTTTATGAGATAGGTGTTCTGTAGTGGGTTGAATAGTGTCTTCCCAACAATTCATGTCCACCCAGAACCTATAAATATGATCTTATTTGGAAGTAGGATCCTTGTAGATGTAATCAAGTTAAGATGAAGTCATACTGGATTAGGATGGGCCCTAATCTAGTGACTGGTGTTCTTATATGAAGAGGGAGACACAGAGAGAGAAGATGTCTGTATGAAGATGGAAGCAGAGATTGGAGTTGTGCTGCCATGAACCAAGGGATGGCAAGGATTACTGGCAACCACCAGAAGCTGGAAGAGACAAGGAAAGATTCTCCTCTGGAGCCTTCAGAGGGAGCATGACCCTGCTGAAACCTTGATTTTGGACTTCTAGCCTCCAGAACAATGAGAGAATAAATATCTTTTGTTTGAAGTCACCCAGTTTGTAGTGTTTGTTACAGCAGCCCTGAGAAACCAAACATGCTCTTTTATCATCTTCTTTTTCGAATAAGGAAACAGGCCCAGAGAGGTTAGATACTTTGAGATCTCTATAGGCCACTGCTGTGCTGGCTGGGCACTTACTCTGAAGCTCCTCATGTTGCTGTTAGCTCTGCACCACGATCATTACACCTTTTGGTAGTGCTGGGGCTGAGCTGAAGGAATGGCTCCTCCTCTAACACAGCGGGCCACAGCCCTTCCCCATTCTTGCCTTCTTCACACCCTAAAGCAGAAACTCCTCTCAGGAGGCTTCTGACTGTAGCCTGATCATTTCTGCAGGTTGCTTCCCAGCCCCACTCCTCCAGGTGATACCAGGCTTTTATTATTTTTTAATTAAAAAAAATTTTTTTAAATGTTTATTTTGAGAGAGCATGAGCAGGGGAGGGGGCAGAGAGAGAAGGAGACAGAGGATCTGAAGCAGACTCTGTGCTGTCAGCATGGAGCCCAACGCAGGGCTCGAGCTCATGAACCATGAGATCATGACTTGAGCCGAAGTTGGACACTTAACCAACTGAACCACCCAGGTGCCCCTGGGTTTCTATTTTTCACTTCCATGCAGTGTTAGAGAAATGTGGGTGACATTTGGGGGGAGTGTCACTCAGTTTCTAACAGTTTTTATGTTTCCCATTTCTGGCCTGCTATACTTCCTAGAACTCCTGTCAGTAGACGACTCAAGTCTTGGTGTGGTTTTTTGTTTTCGTTTTTGAGCTTCAGGATATCACACACAGCTCAGATGGCACATACCACAGTTCATGGCTGTGAGCAGAGAAGGAGCAGCATCATGGCCACATTGGCTCTGAGGGCCCTGGTCACCTGTTTTTGATAAACCGAACATACCACAGTGGCTCTGTCCTTTGCCAAAGTGAGTGGGGGATAAGGATGTTCTCTGGCCCAGCCCAGCTACCTAAACAGCTCCTTATTTGCCCATGGTCTCTTTTGCTGGCATCCCAGAAGGGATCTCCTTCCTCAGCGTCTCATTGCTGGCTGCAGAATTTTGCCTATTTTCCAATTTGGACCTTTTGCTTTGGGTCCTGCTCTTACTCTTAACTCTCACTAGGCTGAGCTCCAGGAACTCAGGAACCATATTTGTTTTGTTTGCTGCTATATCCTAGGAATGAGGAAAAACCTGGTACTTACTAGCCCCTCAAGAAATGTATATTGAATGAAGAAATGAAACAATATTAAACACAAAATAAGTATAAGGAAAATCCAGCAAAATTCTGATTTTTACCATGATGACTAATTAGATCAATATAATTTGAAATATCTGTTTTTGTCTCTGCTCTTCCAGTTCTCTAAGCACATGCTATTGGATAATCCTGCCTGGATCAGTCCTTTCCTCACCTTGGACTTCACCTTCTTTTCCTCTTTATTCTATCTGCTAAAGTTGCCAGCCAGCCTCTTTCACCCCAGAGGGGGATCCGGCTCCTGAAATCCCAGCCTATGCTAGTGCCTCATGCTTCCTGGGGGCTTGCCAAGAAAGTCAAGTAAGTAGAACATGCACATTGCTAAAGAGTACCTCAGAGAACTCCCATACTGAATTGTGATTTATAGGCAGCATAGTACATTGTGCCAAGTGATTACACTTAGGCCTTTTTTAGTTGTAATAATCTGCTTCTGTGATCCTGTATGTGGAAAGCCCAGAAGTGTCTCTGTGGTCCTCCTTTCTGGATCACTAAGAAGTCAAGACACAGTCCCACTCTGCCACCTGTATTAATCTGACTGTTGAAACCATTCAGAGAAGCAAGGTATGTTTCTGGAAGTAGAGCCCAGGCCTCCTACAGGCTATTCTAAGGCTGTAACCATGATCAAATCTGTTGCTGCTTCATTTAAAAGAACTTAGAATAGTGTTGGAAACATCATAGGATTAAAGCACCACTGTAGCTTCTTGGCTAAGGAAGTGGTGTATGGTGGCCAGAGAAGATGTGGTAGCAAAGGCTCCCAAGTTCTTTTCTGGACCTGTTGATTTGAGGTGAGACATTTGACAATCGGAGATGATGTCCTTTAGCTCTCATGGTTTCTCATCTTCAGCACAGAGTGATGTGGGTGGGCCATGCTTGTAGAGAGAGAGGCTGACATTGTGATCTAGAAAAGCTCATCATTAGGTGTCCTTCCTTTCATATGAATTTCTAGTTCTATTTTTATTTTATTATTTTATTTTTTTTTTAGTTTTTGAAGATTTTTGTTATTTTAAGTAATCTCTGTACCCAATGTGGGGCTTGAACTCACAACCCCGAGATCAAGAGTCGCACTCTCCACCAACTGAGCCTGTCAAGCACCTCTGTAACTCTTTTTTTTTTAAATGTAGAAATCCTACACCCACAGAATTAATATAGGAACCTAGCAACATCCACATTTTACTTGAATTCATTTCGTCAGAATTGCTTTCCTTTTAATAGTGTGATTAGATCAGTTCTAAGGGATGGAAACTGATAAGGCTTAGGAAAAGAAGGCTAGGTTTGTGTGGGGCACACACCTTGGCCTTGGACAGCTAGAGAATAACATTAGGGCACCAGGTACATGATGAACTAGATGGGAGAGAACAAACTCTTTATCCCTGGAGAGCCAGGCATGTGTTAGACGCTTTTCATATGTTTTCTTTTTTTTTTTTTTCTTCTTTTTCATATGTTTTCTTACTTAATTATCATAATGGAAACCAATGAAGTATCATCTTCATTTTTTCACATGGGCAAGCTGATAGTCAAAGAAGTTATGTAACTTGCCCAATGTCAGACAGCTAATAAAAGGCTGAGCTAGGATTTACTTCTCCTCAGGTCTGTCCAGTTCCAAAGCCCATGCTGTTTTCACAGAGCTTGTCTGTCTCTGACAAGATTTAAGGAAAGAGGGTAGGGAAGGCAGACAAGATGGGAGAGATGCCATCTTTCTTTGCCTCACAGTTTTACTTGTTGAGACGTGTTTAGCCAGAGCATCTTGTTTATAGAATGCTAGGTTCTATATATAGAGATGCTGCAACTACATATGTGGGAAAGATACCAATTGGCTCTAGGGGAGGATTTTAAAAAAGTCTTTGTTCTTTACCTCTAGGTCTTCATTGCAGTGTAATCCACAAGTGTCAAAACACCACTGGTAACTCTGGTTTACTGCTTAAGAGGCACTTATCCTGTTCTCCAGATAACATTTATTGATGTGTCCCAAGGAGTAAGCTATGATGGGGGCAGAGGTGAGGGTGTGGTGTGCCCTTACTGTATGTACTGGAGCTGGTGGCACCTGTTATGTGACTATTACGGTGAATTATTACTGAGTAAACAAGAGGTGTCTCTCTTTTGCCTTTCTAAGGGAGACCAGATGGCAGTGGTTGCTGGCTTAGGTCCAGGGGAGCCTGGCCTCTGGGCTGGCAGAGGAGACAGCTTGAGTGTGTCAGGTGATGGAATAAGAAGAAACAAGGCTGGATTGTCAAGTGGTATAATTTCAGGGGCACCAAGAATGTGTCCTGCCCCTCTAAGACTTACTTCAGCTCTTTGCTAGTGCTTGGAATTCAGCAAGTGAAATTTATTTCCCTTAATTTAAGTCTTCGAGACCCTATTAAAAACGAAGATATGAAGAATTTAGGCATGATGTTGTCTGGAGAATAGCTGACAGGCAGAATGTAACAAGGAGTGTGATGGTTTGTGATTTGCTGTGATGTCCTCAGACAAGACTGGCATAGATCTTAGGAAGTAGGAGGCAGCTTCCCAGAAGTGATGTAAAATGGTGGCGCAAAAGAGGCTGCTGATGACAACATGGGCAGGGCACTTCCTCAGAGGCTGCTGGTCGCAGACAACTTCTGGTCTTGATTTCCCAATATGTTGTGCTGAGATAGGGCTTTACCAGAAAGCAAAATAAGCCACATAAAAAGGAATGACAAAGCATTTGGGGTGTCCATGCAAAGGTGCAGTTCCCCCTTGTCCACTAACTTTGGTGGAGCCAGAATAACTAATCCAGAGGCTGCCAGCATAGAGCCTTTGATTCAGATCTACAGCTTTTTTGGCTTGAATTCCTCCAAAGAGAGCTTTTCTAGTTGACTGTTCATCATCTTTCTTCCAGCACTGCTCTCAAACTGCCTTAGTAATCTAATTCTCACATCTTTTCTCCCCCAGGGAGTCTTCGACAGAAGCAACTTAAATCTTCATGGCTTCCCCAGCTCCTCACAGTTGGGTTCATGGATGCCCTTCACCCACTTGCTTCAACTTCTACTCTATCCATGTTCCTACCTTAAGTGTAGAGCATTTTGTTTTGGATCAGACTTTTGGCTTCATTCAGGCCTCTGGGGTCCTTCCAACACATTTCCCAGAAGGCTATTCTAGGAATGGTCTCCACCCCTCACCTCCTGAAATTTGACAGGGTCTGGACCTCTCTTCTTTGTGAAATTAGTGCAACTCTGTGGAAGTGTCTGGATATATCACACCCCTTCCTGCCTCCCCAACCACCACACCCATACAGAAGATCTAGTGATGTAGCTAGGATCTGCTGATCACCAGGACTTTGTAGCCAGTGCCCCCAGCAGGGAGGGACTCCTGGATAGGTTTACTATACTGTGAACGACACCTATGTCCACTACTCTCTGCCTCTCTTCCATCTCACCTTTATTTTGTCTTTTCCCTAAGAAGACAAAGATCTGTCCAGTTGTCCTGCCTTGACCCCCTAGTCTTATCTTGGACTAGAACTCTGCTGTCAGCCCCTCAACAGGGGCTGGGGCTTTTGCTTTCCAGCCTCTCTAAGGTCAGGTCACTTCTCTGATACTAGAGACTTTTCTTTCTTTCTTTTTTTTTTTTTTAATGTTTGTTTATTTTTGAGACAGAGAGAGACAGAGCATGAACGGGGGAGTGTCAGAGAGAGAGGGAGACACTGAAACAGGCTCCAGGCTCTGAGCAGTCAGCACAGAGCCCGATGCGGGGCTCGAACTCACGGACCGCGAGATCGTGACCTGAGCCGAAGTCGGACGCTTAACTGACTGAGCCACCCAGGCGCCCTGAGACTTTTCTTGTATCTAGGCTTTGGTAGGTAGAGTCTTGCCCATGCACAGATCTCCCAGTTGTTGACCACCCTGAACTTTGCCTACTGCTCTTTGGGCTAATTGGATGTCATGCTGGTCTGCTCAGCTGCACTTCTGGAACAAGCTTCTTAGCTTAGGCCCTGTCCTGAATTTCATTCAAGTTCTCCTACTGCCTCTGCCTCAAAAACAGCTTTTAATATGTATTTATAAAGCTTCAGGGGCGCCTGGGTGGCTCAGTCGGTTAAGCGGCCGACTTCGGCTCAGGTCACGATCTTGCGGTCCGTGAGTTCGAGCCCCGCGTCGGGCTCTGTGCTGACCGCTCAGAGCCTGGAGCCTGTGTCGGATTCTTTGTCTCCCTCTCTCTCTCTGACCCTCCCCCGTTCATGCTCTGTCTCTGTCTCAAGAATAAATAAACGTTAAAAAAAAAAAAAAAAGGCTTCAAAAGGGAAATAGAGAATATAACATTTTCCGAACTTATTTAACCAGAGGACCATTTTTTTGAAGGAATATTAAAATCTCACAGGATATGGTGTTTGGTGGAACACAGTTTTGGAAAGTATGAGGCTTTATACTAAAGGAATGGACATCAAATGGGAGGAATTCCAGGTGAAGGTAATGTGAACAGTCAGTGAAAAAACATTATTTGGGAGTAGTAAATCTCTCCTGATGCTTTTCATTCAACAAATGCCCACTGAGCACCTACTATTTACCAGTCTTTCTGATGGAATCACATCATGTATTTGACTACTTAACTGTGTGTCTGCATAAAGACAGCTCTGATCTGGAGCAGAGCTCTAAGGTGGGGAAGAGTAAGGATTCTACATTCTTTCTCCTTTTTGGAGAACAAGTTCGGATGTTCGGATCTTTTTCCTTTCTCCTTCAGATACAGGAAGTAGTGAATGGGGTGTTACCATCATCAGCTTCTAGATCCAAGGAAGGAGGCTTCTCTAAGGCTTTTTTCCGCAGGTTTGAGGTCTTCAAGGATTTTTCTAGCACTCCTGAACACCCCTTCGCTCCCACTCTGGCAATATTCATCTTAGCGTCAGTCTCAAATCTCACTGCTAGTTCAGGACTTTGACTTCACATATAGGATCAGTGCCAAGTGGGATAGAATGATTATGACATTGTAGATTTTCTGCTTTTCCTGTGAAATCCCTCTATAGCTCATCGGCATGCCAGACTATTTTTTTTTCCCCCAATCCTTATCTCCCCAGTGGAGATAAACCCATGCACTGTGGGCAGGGCAGTGGCAGTCTTTCAGGTGGAGAGCATTTAAATCTGGCAGGTAGGTGACCAAGTGCCAGGAGCTCCAGCCTGCAGAGCTGGTAACCAAAGAGGAAGCTAGCCACTTCCTCTGTATGCTATTGTCAATCAGGACAACCAGGAAAAGACCGCTTGAAACAGAAATCTCCCAACTAAGACTCCTGATTAAAAAAATTTCTTTGAGACCCTGATGTGTCTTTACTGTCATGAGTGAGATCTCTGACCAATCTTAACTCGGTTGGATGAGCTAATCATGAAACAAACTGTACACAAAGGCTTAGCTTTGATCCTGCCATTAGGTATGATCTTTGAACATCCAATATAGCATCTTCCACCGACAAGCCCCACTCTGGAGGCCTTGGTCCATGGCCCTTGTCCATTCTGCCACTTCCTCTGAAATACTCTGGTTTTAACTGTGAAGATCAGGGAGTGGGCTCACAGCAAGGTTGAAAGAAGGCTTGCAATGGGCCTTTAGAGGTGTTCTGTAGAGCCAGTTATTTGGTCCATCTGTAGGTATTTATAAATATTGGCACATGACTATTTACAGACATGATAACCATAACTTCCTATAACTGCAAAGGCTTATTTTCTCCTACAGTCTTCCTACATGAAGACATTTCCTAAGAAATCTATCCTTAGCCCCCTCTCCTCTCCCTTTATATACTATCCCTGGGTGATGTCACCTGTGCTTATAGTTTTAGCTACCACTGATATGTTAAAAACTCGTAAATCTCTCTTCTGAGTTCCTGACTCGTGATGACCAAACACAGTTGCCATCATAACCTGGTTCTTAAGGTATTTTATTATCGTTTTGTGTTTTTGTTTTTGTTTTTTGAGAGAGAGCGCATGTGCAGGGGAAGGGGAGAAGGAGAGAGAGAATCTTAAGCAGGCTCCACACCCATCATGAGCCTGACAAGGGCTTAATCTCATGACCTTTAGATCATGACCTGAGCTGAAATCAAGAGTTGGATGCATAACCAACTGAGCCACTCAGACTTCCCTTAGGTACTTTAAACTTAGCATGTCCCAAGCCAAATTATATTTTCATTATGCCATCCTCTTTCCCCATTCCCCTATTTCTTCCTATTCCTATTCCTCCTTTGTTCTTGACTTAGAGCATCACCATCCATGGTCATTAGTAAACTTACTTCTACATCACTATCTTCCACTATTTCTCCACCAGGAATTAAGGAAGCTCTGAGTATAATGGAAGATGTTTAGATGTCCATCCTTCCCTCTGTCTTTCCCTCTCATTCTCTTCCTCCCTTTCTCTCCTTCTCTTCCTCTTTCTTTCTTTCTTTCTTTCTTTCTTTCTTTCTTTCTTTCTTTCTTGTTGGAGTTCTTGTCTACAAGGCATCTATAGCTGAATTCAACAGAGAAGTTAACAAATAGAAAAAAAACCCCACAAAGGTTACACTGAGGTTCAGATTCTAAGTAAATGGACATTTTGGAAAGGAATCATCTGAGAGCTAAAACCTTTGGAGAAACTTTCATGGAAGAGGGGAGAGTTGACCAAGGACACCCTAAGTGGTGTAGGGACCAAAATACCCCTATGGGAACATGTGGAGTGAGAAAGGGATGGGGTATAATCCTTAGTTTACTACTTGTGCAAGCAGAGTAATTGGCTCCTCCCCCACTGATTTCTTCTGCAAATCAGCACTGAACCTCACTCACTTGGTTCTTTTTAAAAGCTTCTAAGGATTGAGTATCCTTATGTAACCCATTAGTTAGCAGGAGCTATCTTTTCCTTTAAAAATTTGGCTGAAAGTGCCATTCTACATCTGGAGTCTAGATGTAGGGTCTGATTCCTTTACCCAGATTCTCCAAATTCCTGGGAGCTCATGTATTGATGGTCATTTTAATTTTGAGCTCTTTCTTGACCAAATTAGTTCAGATTATAGATGGTCTTACCGTCTCAAGCATGCTGTACCTGTTTCCATCCATATTGACCCAGATGTAGAACTCAAATATCTCCCAGCTAAAGCCTTTATGTGTGTAGCAGACTTTATGTTGCAGCAAAGCAAGCAACTTTAATTCTAATATTGGCTGTCCTTGTCCCTTAAAGTCCTTATTTGTCTACCTCTCCATTAGGGATTCACTACTATTCATATCACCCATGTATATGGTTTTGATCCCTTAAAATCTTCTCTTTTTCTGTTGCCACTAAACATTCCAGATATTTCTTACTCTATTATGCAAAATAAATGAATTCTACTCTTTGTCCCAAACTCACATCTGTATGTTCAAAGCCCACTGAATGGCTCAGCTGAGTAAAAAGTTCATCTTCTTTAGCCACACAAAGTATCTGATGTGTTCTTTTACATGATATCTCTCCTTTGAAAGCATTTCTTGTTTTAAATAGCATTTACTACTACTACTGCTTCTTTTTCTCCTCCTCCTCCTCCTCCTCCTCCACCTCCTCCTCCTCCTCCTCCTCCTTTCTTCTTCTTCTTCTAGCTCTATGCCCAATTTGGGGCTTGAACTCAGGACCCTGAGATTAGGAGTCACATGCTCTACTGACTGAGCCACCTAGGCACCCCAGCATTTACTTCTTATCTCAGAAATGGTTTTGTTTTGAAGGAACTGTGTAGGGAAGGTAAGAGGATGTTCCAGGCAAGGGCAACAATGTGTGTATAGGCAGCAGCCTACGTAAAACCTGTTGTGGGCGATGAAAAAAGTATTCCAACTGGAGAAAAGAATTTTTCTTGGTGAGCAGAGCTCAAAGTAGATTAGGAAGTCCAGATCTAGGTTTTAGTGGGAAAGGATAGTGTTTAGGATAAATGTCTAACCATTTGGGCGGGGAAAAAAAAACCCTATCACTTTCTAGC
Organism: Leopardus geoffroyi; assembly: GCF_018350155.1. NCBI lineage: Eukaryota > Metazoa > Chordata > Mammalia > Carnivora > Felidae > Leopardus > Leopardus geoffroyi. Next base: position 87,072,553 of record NC_059336.1, on the reverse strand, counting down.
AAAATAAATTCTAGATAGATTAAAGGTGTTTTTTTTTTTAAATTTTTAAAATGTTTGTTTATTTTTGAGAGAGAGAAAGAGTGTGAGTGGGGGGAGGGGCAGAGAGAGGGGGAAACAGAATCTGAAGCAGACTCCAGGCTCTGAGCTGTCAGCACAGACCCTGACATGGGACTCGAACTGTGAATCCCCGAGATCATGACCTGAGCTGAAATCGGACGCTTAACCGACTGAGCCACCCAGGCACCCCAGTTAAAGGTTCTTAACAAAAACTAAAGTAACAAGTATAGCAGAAAAGAGTTATTTTATTTTATTTTTAATTTATTTTTAATGTTTCTATTTATTTTTGAGACAGAGACAGGGCGTGAGCTGGGGAGGGGCAGAGAGAGAGAGGGAGACACAGAATCTGAAGCAGGTTCCAGGCTCCAAGCTGTCAGCACAGAGTCCGACGCAGGGCTCGAACTCAACAGACTGTGAGATCATGACCTGAGCTGAAGTCAGACGCTCAACCAACTGAGCCACCCAGGCGCCCCTTGAAAAGAGTTATTTTAGTGTGGCACCCAAGGCAGAAATGATAAAAGAAAAAGTGTGGGGTATTAGCTTAAAAAAAAAAAAATTAAAACGAACACCGTAAGCAAAATAAAAAGTAGTTGACAAACTGGTTAAAAAGAGTTTTCAACATATCTGTGTGCACAAAGCTCTTATAAATCAATAGGAAAAAAGTAAAAACAAAAAGGAAATGGACCAAAGTCATAGATGAATAAATGACTTGTAAAACCTTATAGAAAAAGGCTGTTTCACTTACAATATAGAAAATACAAATAGAAATGAGACCTTACTTTCCAGCTGTTAGATTGACACATATTAAAAAGAAAAAAAATACTTATTACTGACTACAGTTTGGAACTCATGTAGTCTCTCTGAAGTTCAGTTTGGCAGTATGTATCGAATTTGAAGTACACACTCTTAAAGTAGCAATTTGACTTCTAGGTATTTATCCCCATGGCAAGTGTACAGAGATATGTTTATGAGGATATTTGTCACTACAGAATTTATAAAGCAGTCAAAATGTCCATCAGAAGATTGGCCAAATAAACTGTGGTAAGTCCATACAATGATAAATTAAGTAAATACATACATACACATATACATATATATAATATATATATTTTTATGTTATATATAATATATATTTATAATATAGATAAAATATATATTATATAATACATATTTACAATAAATGTATTATATATTACTATATAATGTATATATATGATATATATAAGTTGTGTGTGTGTGTATATATATATATATATATTTTTTTTTTTTTTTTTTTTTTTTTTTTTTTTTTTTTTTCTGAGAGAGAACATGAGCAGGAGAGACGGGCAGAAGGAGAGAGACAGAATCCAGAATCCCAAGCAGGCTCCATGCTCAGCACAACCCAGGGATCATCGCCTGAACCAAAATCACGAGTTGGATGCTCAACCAACTGAGCTACTGAGGCTCCCCAATCTATAATTATTGACATAGAAAGGTGCCTACAGTATATACAGGAAAAAATATGTAGCAAATGAACCTGTTTTGATTGAAATAAATACAGCTGTAGCTATGTGTATATATTTAAAAAATCATACAACACATTGTTAACAGAAATTTTCTGATTCAGAAAAAAAGGCACTTAAAAAATAGGGGTGCCTGGCTTTTTCAGTTGGTAGAGCATGTGACTCTTGATCTCAGGGTTGTAAATTCAAACCCCACATTGAGTGTAGAGATTACTTAAAAAATAAAATCTTAGGGGCGCCTGGGTGGCTCAGTTGGTTGAGTGTCCAACTTCAGCTCAGGTCATGATCTCACACTCTGTGAGTTCGAGCCCCACGTCGGGCTCTGTGCTGACAGCTCAGAGCCTGGAGCCCGCTTCAGATTCTGTGTCTCCCCCTCTCTCTGCCCCTCGCCTGTTTGCACTCTTTCTCTCAAAAATAAACATTTTTAAGAAATTTAAAATAATAAAATAAAATCTTAAAAAAGAAAAAGGAAACAGATTCTGACTTGAGGTGGTGGGTTGGTTGAAACCAGACAGTTAGTTATATTATGTCAAAGTGTGTGTCTACCCTTTGAAGTTGGAAAATTACTCGACATGACAAAAAGGGGTTAGCTGGAAAGGAGAACCACTCTTCTAGAAGGGGGAGACAAATTTGTTTCCTGGAGTTGGATTTCAAGGGCCAATAGGAAGTATTCTGTAGGCCAAGAATTCCCATTTAGAGAAAAAGGTACTTCTAAAGCAGAGGTAATAAGTATGAGCGGGACTCTAGATTTGACCTTTTGAGATGTTTGGGTGAGGGTGGTATTGTGTTGGTTCTCCCTTTCTTGTTGGTAGTCTTAACAGACTCTGGAGAGGAGTGTGTGGTACTGGTGTCAACTGGAACCTGAGAGTAGAGCTTGAGAGGAGGTAGGAGTGAGCAGTAATCACCATAGTAAAACAGCAGCCACAACATTGTTTAGAGATCACTCTGCAATTTACAAAGGCCATTGTATAGTGACTTGGCTAACACAGTCTTGTATGCTATGCATTATTTTTTTTCTTCCTTTATGTGGACACTGAATCTCAGAGAGTAGAATTAGGACTCAAACTCAGGTATTGAGGCCTCAGATTCCGTTTCTCATTCTCCACTTTCCATTTTAGAGATGAATTTTCCAAGGAGGGAAAGACTGGAGCAAAAGTGGCAGCCTAGAGCTAGGGACAGCCACAGTGAAGAGTTGGGAGGAAGAAGACAGCCAGGGAAGATACCATGCTACTCATGGTCATTGTCCTATCCTCTTGGCCCTTGTAGGTCCTGACATTCCTCTAAACCAGAGAATGTCAGGTGTTCTATTGAACTTAAGGGGGAAAAAGAAGTCCTGATCTTTTCAAATAGCTGGTGGTGTTTTGGATGTAAGGTTGGCCAATTTGGTTACAGCCAAGTTGTTGTGGTGACTTAGTAGTTTATTGAATTCTGGCTTCATTCTTTTGAAAGAAATATAGTAGAAGCGTATTGACTTAGACCTATGAGGGAAGGTCTTGTCTGCTTTAATTATGTGGAAAAAAATTTTTTTTGTGAAGTCATTAAGTTTGTTTACTTTTGGAGTCACATGTTAATTCACTTATGTATATATGTACTAACTAGTAGAGATCCTAAGACGATGTGCTTTAATGAGTAGAAAATCAGAATTCTCTTAAGTTACTTCAGTTTTCCAACTGATAATCATATTTATGCAATTAAATATTTTTGCTAACCCCTTCCTGATAGCACAAACACAAAAAGAAGTTATCTCCTGTCAGAAATTCTGAACCAACAGAGTCCACTTTAGAGAGGTTCTTGGGTAATTGCTAGACTGGTATCTGCTAAGAATCCTGTAAGGTGTCTTTGCAGCCCTGTGCTTGGAGCATAGTGGGCAGTCAGACAACTCTGGCTGAATGAGTGAGCAAGTCAAGGACTGAAGGAATCTTTATCCCTGAGGCATGTTGAACTGTGTAAAACAATCTTCCGACAGCTTGATACTATAGGTTGGCTTGGGTAGTTTTGGGATTAATCTTATCACATGGATTTTGTATTGGGGAGGGAGGAAACAGAGGTACCATGGGAAGTTTCTGCTCTTGAGCTGTTGACTCCACAGGGGAGGGATGTTTCTAAAATCAGTAGGCTGATCTCTTTCTAAAAAACATGAGGCTGCTGAGAAAGTCTCTGGAGCAAGTGATGAGGCCCATAGAGGTAGGAGATTTCCTATTGGCAACCTGGATCTACCCAAAGAGGGCAGCTGCTTTATAAGTCCTCTGTAGGAGGCTCTCTACTACCCTTCTTTACTGCTTACATTCTAAATCTGGAGTCTCTCTGGCTCATCGCTGACTTTTGCTTACCCAGCCTGGCCCTGCCCTCTGGCTGTATGCCATTGGCGATTTTTAGCCCTGCTGGAAATTACACCCTCTGCAAGGGTAAAGCAAACTGGGAGGTTCTGGCTCTGGCTCCATAGGGACTGGAGCCTGTCACCTGGCCCTGCCCTGTGCTTCCTGGCATTTATTCCTGGCTACCTTTTTTACCCTTAGCACAGTCTTTTAAGCCCATAATTCTGCCTTGGTAAGGATTAAGGACTGGCTTCTACAGAGGGACTGTGTGGGCGGGAATGTCAGTGCTTTGGAAGAAGCTCCTAATACCCATCTCAGTGTCCTGTTTTAGGAGAATTATTGGTCTCATGTAGATAATCTAACAGTTATGTTGGGGGTGGTTGTGGATGTGAAGATTCTTCCGTATCACAAAAGAATTTACAACTGGGTTTCTTTAAGCATTGAACTTGCTTTTCAAAATAAAATTTGATTTTCACACTGTAAGTAATGTGCAGTTATTTACATAAAAAACTTTGTAGATTTTCTAGACAAACTTCCTTATTTCAGATATGAGCAAACTTTGGGAGGTCCAGCAGGGCAAAGCTGTGTCTTTGTTGAGCTGACATTCAGATTATGTGAAAGTAATTGAAGCAGAAGGGAGTAGACATTGTGTGAAAGGAAGTCTCAGTCCCTCCAGGAGGAGCATTTCTTGGGTATTTTTTAGGTAAGGGAGAGGAAAAATGCATTCCTTCCCCCTGAATGCCCCACTCACAGCCTTTGGATTGGGTAATTCCTACCTCACTGACTTTTACCTTTGTCCTCTCAGACTGGACCCAAAGTGATAATGACCTCAGTATTTGAGACTTTGCAAGGCATATTTAAGTAAGTGAAAAATTGCAGGATGTGAGTGATTGAGTGCAACTTTATTAAATTCAATGTGTTAAAAAAAAAAAAAACCTTATATTAAGTTAGCAAAATGTCAATAGAGATTCTTCAGGGGGGCTGATTTAATTAGGCAATATTAGATTGATTTGATTAGATTGATTTGAATTTATTTGATTAGAATTATCTGATCTATAATGGGTACTTGTAAAATATATTAATTTATCAAATATATAACGGCAGAGAGTTCTATAATAACTGAAGATGAAGTGGTAGGGTATTACAGGTACAGACAGTGCTGTGGGAACTCAGAGGAGAGATTGTTTCTAGTTTTTAGATTTAGAGAATCAGGGTGCTTTTGTGAAAACAGGTTATTTTATTTTATTTTATTTTATTTTATTTTATTTTATTTTTTCCATTCCATTCTATTCTATTCTATTCTATTCTATTCTATTCTATTCTATCCTATCCTATCCTATCCTATCCTATCCTATCCTGTTTTTAAGTAGACTCCATGCCCAACATGGGGCTTGAACTCAATACCCTGAGATCAAGAGTTGCATGGTCTATTGACTGAGTCAGCTAGGCATCCCAGGATTTCTTTGTTTTAAAGAACATTTTAAATAATCTAGCTTATACTCTAGTTGGAGGTAGTATTGATACAAAGGTAAGTCTATTCTCATTTATATTATTAAAATTTATTTTTATTCATATTATTAAAACTTTGAATTAATAGCAACATAATGCATTTTCTGTACTTCTTTGCTAATCTCTAAAGCAGTTTCCCAAAGAGCAGACCTTTGGCAAATAAGAGCAGTCCATTTTCTTTTACTAGACAGTACCTCTGCAGCTAGCAAATGGAGGCAAGGGTATGGACCCAGTCAGGGAGGCCAGTCTTACATGAAGCTTGTTTATGAAATGAGAAAAGTGAAGGGGGAATACAGGGTCTATGGAGGGTTATTTATTTTTTGAGATCCAAGCATGTCCCTGTGCTGTGGGGGAAAGAGCCAGTTGAGAGGGAGAAGTTGAAGGTAGAAAAGAGAAAAAAAAAAATTGAGCAAGGCCCCTGGGGGAAAGGGTCTACTATATCCTGAACACTGGTGGAGAGATTAAACTTGAACTGAAGAAAGGACAAAGGCTACCACTGAATTTAACTCCATCACCACCATCACCACCATTTATAACTTTCTTACCTTTTGCTAGCACTCCGTTGAGCATTTTCTAGTCTCATTTAATAGGGGCAAAGGATGTGATGGGGCAGAGGGATTTGTTGAGATTTGGGAGAGACAGAAAGTTGGAGTTTCCTTCTGTTTGGCTTTGTTTTCTCTGGACAGAAGAAATTAAAGTCATCTGATAGGAGCAGGTGGTATAGTGGGGACAATGACTTAGTTTTTAAAAACTGTTGAGCCAGTGACAGTGAACTGAAGACATGTAGGTGGATAGCTGAGTAGCACTGAAGGTCTAGGTAATGTTGCAGACAATGACTTCTTAGAGGAAGCAGCCTTCATGACTTAATCGTGGTTTTAGCTGTATTCAGCAGGGTTAAAGCAGAGGACATTTGTATTCAACTGGGAGCTGTGTTTTGTGGGGCAAGTGGAAGACTTGGAATAATGGGGGTCTAGGATATTGGTAATAAAGTGGTTGTTGTCCAGTTGGTTAGAGAACGGACTGAATTTAGGGAAGGACTGATAGGCAACTAAATGATGGGGTTGGGTGTCAAGGGGCTGGAAATCTCAATGAAGTTGAAGAATGAAGCTGTAGAAGTAAAGACAAGGAGAGGTAGAAATGTAGAAAGATATAGGAGATCATTACCAGGCAAAAGGTCTGACTTGGAGTGTAAAGGCAGACTGTGATCAAGGAGTCAAAGGTCTTGATGACCAAGAGGTCAGGAGCTGACAGCAGTGAGGAAGAGTGTGGTTGTTTGGTACAGACTTTGGCAAAGAAAGGATTTTTTTGGTAAGGTTGTAGGTGTAATGGCTTTGAAGCCACATTGAGACAGACCATCTGTTTCTCCTCTTGGTACTACTGGGTACTGAAAAATGATTTTATGGCAGAACCTTCACTGCCTGGAACCAAGTTCCTCAAGGAATGCCAGGTCCCAGATAGGGGAAGGAGACCAGAACCATCTATTAGGCCTGCACTGTGTGCCTCAGTACCGTGGAATTGTGGGAGGAGAGAGATTCTGGCCAAGTGGGACAATCTCCACAAAGTACTGGGCCTTTAGGCAGAGTTTGCAGACTAAGAACGCTTGCAGGGAAAATCCTATTTGGCCACGAGGGGTTTTTGAACTGTTCAGGATCAGATTGAGTCGGTGCTATCTATGAGAGGCTGAAAGGAAACTAATGGTTTCTTGCTTAAAACTCTAGGAGTCAGTAGACTCTTGAGCCTTTTTGTTCCTGTGGGGTCTGGAATTTATTTTTCCCTGCACAGTGACAGCAAACAATGCCCTAAAGCCCACACAGTTTGAAAAGAGTCTGGAAACACTCAGATTATTGTTTATAAAGATGTTTTTGGGTTTTTGATGTTTCAGGATTCTTTTGACATTGTTAGTATATGATTCCAAACATTTAAGAAAGGGCCTCCAAATAGCTGGAAACAAACCAAATCTTAGCAATTCTTTTTGCTCCTTCTTGACTTGATTCATTTACACCACCACCCTGGCCAGAAGTGAACAGCTCAGAAAATGATTGCCCAATCAACCATTTCAGCACAGGAACCCAAACAAGATTGTGTGGCCCCCAGCAGAAGAGGCTGTGTGGCTCAGAGCTCAGGGTGCACTGTTCCCATGGCAGTACTTTCTAAATTGTTTTTAACTGGTTTTGCCACACAAAAATGAGAAACTTCTGTCTGGCAAAAAAAAGTCATTATAAACAAAGTTAGAAGACAACCAACAGAGTGGGAGAAAATTTTTGCAATATATGTAATAGATGATGGATTAATGTCTACAATCTATAAAAGGTTTCTATAAATCAGTAATGGAAAAAACAAACCCAATAGAAAATGGGTGAAGAATACAATAGGTGAGACACAGCAGGGCAAACTGTAATTTCATCTAAAAAAGCTTATCTATTTCATCTATTCCAGATGAAACTGGAATTTCATTTAAGAAATGAGCACAGAATCCTCTGGATAGGAATGTTCACTGTGTTGGTAAATATCCATTAATATGGTGCTATGTAATACTGTGTGGCTGTGAAAACTTTGAAGTAACTTTATAAGCAAAAGGAGCAGGTGCAGAGCAATATGAATACAGTGTTCCCATTTATTTTTAAAAAACATTCCTATTTGATTTGGCATGTATTTATGCTGTTTTAAATTTTATTAAAAGATTCCTTGGAATTAAAAAATATTTAAGGATGTATTTTTTTTAATTTTTTAAATGTTGATTTATTTATTTTGAGAGAGAGCTCATGAGTGCATGGAGGAGTGGTAGGGGCAGAGAGACAGAGGGAGAGAAAGAATCCCAAGCAGGCTCCTCGCTGTCAGTGCAGAGCAGATCCCAATGTGGGGCTCCATCTCATGAACCATGAGGTCATGACCTGAGCCAAAATCGCGAGTTGGGAACTTAACTGACCGAGCCACCCAGGCACTCCAAGGCTGTATTTTGCTAATTACAACATTAACGAATGAAATGTCCACTTTTGTCTTCCTCTTATGTAAAAGATTGATCTAGTATTATAAATCTTAGCCTCTGAGAAGAATTTAGAGACTCCTCACTACCTTTCCCTTCCCAGAAACTAAAATGAGGCTACTGGGCCATGGTGTCTGCAGTTGTACCTCTTGGTGTGAGGAACAAAGGAATTCAAAGCTCAGAATTCTTTTTTTTCCCAGGATTGGCTACATTTTAGTATTCATGGCCTTGTAGAATCGCTCTGCCTGTTGCCTCTGATGCAGTGGAAAGGGCTGGGGCCTCCTCTGCTTGAGAGGCTTTGCTTGCTCATTACCTTGGAAGAAAACAGAAAATTACCTTTTTCGGCCCAGGTAGGCAAGACTTAGAGCCAGCCTGAATTTTGGGAGGAAACCTGCTCTTTGCATTTGTCCTTGCCTCTCCTTTGGGGAAGCCTCTCAGCCAGTTTTAATCTTCGTCTCAGGCTCCTGCCAACCTAGGTGAAAGGAGACCTTGAAGTGGACACCATAGTTTTACCTATTTCCCTGGAATTTGAGGCTCTAGAACTCTAGCTTGGAAGCATCAGGAATGCCATCAGAGGGTGGCACAAGGCCAAAAACAAAAACAAAAACCCCTCTTTGTCTTTCAAAGACAGGCAACATTTTGGGACAGAAACACTGCCTTCCATAATAACATTACCAGTGTCAGTAGACCCCAGTATGGGTGTATGGGAATTGTTTCTGACCTGTAACATAGGTTTTTCTGTGAGCTGGAGAGTTTACATAGAGTGGTTTAATAGAAACCTATTTAAAACCAAAACTGACTCCAGCCAGTTCTGTTCTGAAGGTGGGCCAGTTCATATTCATAGCGGAAAAAAGTCATTCCATTCTCTACACCAGTACAGAATGGTGGTGGTGAGAGAGTGAAGTTCAAATTTTCTTTTTGTTCCTCAGTGCTGGTCAGGAGTGGAACCTGGAGTGGATGGTTCCCAGTGGGGCTGACTCCAGGTATGGGTCATTGGATGTCAGAGGAAGGGGGATAGAGAGCTAAGTCTCTTTGAATAATATAAGGGGAATTTGGTTTCCTGAGGGAAGGGAAGACCCCCCCTAAATATAGGCAATGTTTGGAGAGGGTAAAGGAGCCAAGAAGCATGATAACAATAAACCCCTCTGTCTCTTCATAAATTTAGGAAAGTCTGATGAACACACAGTGTTTTAAGTCTGTCTGTGTATGCATATTTTTTTCTTTTCAATAAAGCATGGAAGAAGGGAGCTGAGTCCCACCTCTGGGGGGGACAGCTCAGAGCAGAAGAAAGAGATCAGCCTCAGGAAGTGTGATGTGAGTGAGATAAAAAATCCAGCAGGAGCTGGAGTCATAGCCAAAAAGGACTCCAACAGGAGCTGGAATCATAGCCAAAAGCATTAGCTGCTGGGAATTCACAGAAATTGTGGGAGGGTCACTGGATGGGGGGGATCCAGGCTGATTTTAAAACATGCCTGGGGATGCTGGTGGCTTAGTTGGTTAAGCATCTGACTCTTGATTTCGGTTCAGGTCACAATCTCACGGTTCATGAGATTAAGACCCACGTCGGGCTCTGTGGTGATGGTGTGGAGCCTGCTTGGGATTCTCTCTCTCCCTTTTTCTGCACCTCCCACGCTTGTGTGCTCTCTCTCTCAAAATAAGTAAATATTAAAAAAAAATAAAACATGCTCACAAAGTGGTTGCAGCTGACATCTGATTGCTGCTGTAGTACTTGCTGTACAACTCATAGAATGTTTAGTCTTAATCCTCCCTCAAGATCCTTCTTATGGAGATCTATTTGTTAGATAGTTCAGGAACTACCCTGATATTCCTTTCTGCTCAGTGGAAGCCATTTTCAGTTCAGACTCCAAAAGGGGAGGAGAACTTCCCAATAAAGGACTTGTTATTCCCTTTCTTCCTCATAATTTACATAGACCCTGCGATGCTGGTCAAAGGGCTAGAGAGCTGCAGCTTCGCTGGCCACAGCGGCACTGAGTAGGGCACTTCATTTGGGAATTGAAGGGAGGCAGAAAAGTCTTCCACGAAGTATTGGGACTTAGAGACTGCTCTGAGTAAGTATTTAAGCATCTATTAAGACTCCAATAAGTGCCCTAGAGCAAGAAGCCAAGTTCTCTGAACAGCTGGAGTAGGACCATGGCAAATCCAGCCACTGTCACACTAAATGAGGACTCATGTTCATGTCTTAGGGAGGAAGACCCAGTTGATGGAAGAACTTACAGTATAGTTTTAAAATCCACTCTTATTCCAAACTTTGAGGACAATAGTGCTTAGTGGACTTTGACTGCTCAGCATGATTTCTCTCTTCTTAGGTTAGAACATACTGATTTTCCTTTGGGGGACCATGTCCTTTTCCATTCTCAGACTGGGTTTTGGTGGAGTCGAGTCCATCCCTTGGTTCCAGAGGGAGGACACATGACTATGCCAATCAGAGAACAGCAGGTGGTATGGGCATGATCTCAAATTCAGGCCAGTTACGATTCTGGACTTTTGTTGGAACCATTAAGTGAATTCTCTTTTTTTTTTCCAACTGGGTTGCCAAGCCTGTAGAATGTGAATAACTCTGAGGTTCCTAAGTGGTCATCTTGCCACCCCAAGGGGAATGCTGAAGCCAACACAGATGAGAGCTGAGTTACGAGATGGAGATGGAGCCTGAATGGCTTCTTTTGAGTACCAGGATCTAACCGTACTCTATGTTAGTCTCACTCTGGACATTTCATTTATATGGATCCAGGCTCTCCTTTTTTATTTTTGAAAGTGTGATTTGGAATTTTGTCACCTGCCACCAGTAGAATCTTAATTCATATTATGAATTGTATATAGCTGTCATTACAAAGTATGATTTGGCCTTTCTCATCAGACCCTTTTAAAGTGCTAACTTATGGGGCGCCTGGGTGGCTCAGTCGGTTAAGCGTCCGACTTCGGCTCAGGTCACGATCTCGCGGTTCGTGGGTTCGAGCCCCACATCGGGCTCTGTGCTGACAGCTTGGAGCCTGGACCCTACTTCTGATTCTGTCTCTTCCCTCTCTCTCTGCCCCTCCCCTGCTCATGCTGTCTCTCTCTGTCTCTCACAAATAAATCAATGTAAAAAAAAATTTTTTTTTAAAGTGCTAACTTGTAAGTTTGTTGTAGGAATCAAATGAGACCATGCATATGAAGAAGAACTTAGCATTAGATCACTTAGCAAAGTGATCCTGAGATTGAGCTCCACATTGGGCTCCACACTGAACATGGAGCCTGCTTGGGATTTTCTCTCTCCCTCTCTCTCTCTCTGCCCCTCCCCCACTTGTGCGCATGTGCACGCTCTCTCAAAATAATAAACATTTTGAAAAATAAATAAATAACTTAGCATTATCTTTTGTACATAGGAAAAAAAAAAAACCAGTAAATACTGACTACAGGAAGCAAGGAAGGAGGGAGTGGAGGGGGAAGGGAAGGAAGATCAGGTGCTGAATTAAAAGGACCCTGAGGTCCCTAAGGTAATCTTTTAGGAACCCTCAGGCCCTATCAGGCCCCCCTGTTCTAAATGCCCCAGTACTCTATACTTTACCCTCATAAGCCTTTATCATGGTTTGTAATGATATGTTTATGTAATATTTTGATTAATGCCTATCTCTCTCACTGAACTGGTAGGTTTTTGTTTTTTTTTTTCTTTTTAAGTTTATTTTTAGAGAAAGAGAGAAAGAGCACATGTGCGTCCGGGGGTGGGGGGGGGGTGTGCAGAGAAAGAAGGAGAGAGAGAATCCCAAGCTGGCTTCATGTCAGTGCAAAGCCCGACACAGGGCTCAAACTCATGACCCTGAGATCATGACCTGAGCTGAAATCAAGGGTCAGACTCTTAACCAACTGAGCCACGCAGGTGCCCCTGAATTGGCAGTTCTATGAGGGCAGTGATTTTGCTCACTGTTATGTCCACAGCAACTAGTCCAAGTGTGTGGCATTCAGCAAACATTTTTTGAAGGAATTGTCACTTGTAAGTACCTAAATTGGACTGACCTTGATTATTGGGGTTGGGATTGTGGCAGAATTGCCAAAATCAGGGAAAGCTATCCATGTCCCCTTTGTATCTTTTGCAATAGCCATACCCCTAACACACATAGACAATTTTATCTTTTTTTTTTTAAGTTTATTTATTTTGAGAGAGAGTATGAGAGTGTGAGTGGGAGAGGGGCAGAGAGAGAGGGAGGAGAGAAATCCCAAGCAGGCCCCAAGCTGACAGCACAGAGCCTGATGTGGGGCTCGAACCCACAAACTGTGAGATATGATCTTAGCAGAAACCAAGAGTCCGATGCTTAACCGACTGAGCCACCCAGGTGCCCCTAGACAGTTTTGTCTTAATGAGATAATTTTGATATGGCTGACAAGTGGAGAACCCTATGTGGGGTTCGAACTCAGAACCATGAGATCATAACCTGAGCCAAAGTTGGAGGCTTAACTGACCAAGCCACCCAGGTGCCCCACATTTTGATTACTTTTAGCTCAGAAAAATCCTTATGCCAGAGACATATTTTGGGGCGGCAAAATCTTCTCTTCCAACCCTTTACCAAGTCTCTAGTTATTATACTTTTATTGGTTCATTTTATTGAATAATTAAATAGTATAGGGGTTGGCCTAATATGTGGAAAGCAGAGGAATGGGTCAGGTCTCAGTGGTTAACAAGCAGTCTTCCTTGCTCCTCTGTCTTTAAAAACTCATATATTTAACTGGGATAGTCCACCCTCACTCAGGGGCTGGATGTTGGAGGCTGTAGAAGGCCCAGGAAGTTAATGAGGGATGTCCATTGCTGGAGACTTCACTCTCTAGGAAGAAACAAAAGCAGTTAAATGGAGTCCTGGGGAGGGCAGATAACCTAAAGCTCACTCCATCAGCCCTGGTGTCTGGGCTGGTAGGAGCTCCAGGATCCACCCCCCTCCGCCCGCCCCCCCCCCCCCCCCCCCTGCAAAAAGCAGCCTCCCTCTAGCTAAGGTTGTGGCTCATCCCTTCCCCCAGCCTGCTTTTCCTGGGGTGGGAAGAGTGTTTCCCAGGGCCCATGTGACTTCCACTGGCAGTGACGATTACAGACAGTTTACCAGTCAGTAAAACTGCCAGAGGCTTTTGTGCTGTAATAATCCTTTTCCTGTTTTAAAACTCTGGGGATTTTCTACTCTTGCCAGTAGTTTTTCAAGTCAGCAATTACGTTGTGGATTATGTAATGGCTAGGTATTAAAAATAGAAAAGACCAGCGTTTGCATCTATTTTAACCAAATCAAAACAGAGCAGAGGGAGGGGAAAGGAGGAGAGGGAGAGACCAGAGGAGGAGGGAAAAAGAGATTACGTGACAAGAAGCAGTGAGATCTCATCATGTGACTAGGCAATCCAGCCTACAGTTTTGCTCTTTTCCTGCCATTCTTGGCCCAAGGGGCTGCACTCCCTTCCTCAGCCTCCTCCAGGGAGGAGACTTTGCAGAGAATTATAATATTCCTCAGCTCAGCCTTGAGTGTCTGCCTGCCTCTGACAGGCAAAATGACCCAGGGAGGAAGTGACTGGTTTTGATGTAATTAAAAACTGTATTTGTTATGAAAACATGCTTTTATTATAGATACTCCCGACCCTCTGACTTCCCCACCCTCACTCCTCTTCCCACTGGATTGCCACCTCTAAACCCCTCATCTAGGAATTCCAGGGCTATCATTGATTTGTTTTTATGTGACTTCTCACTAATCTTCCACCCCCACTCCAAGTTAAGAGATCTCTGTGTTTCTCTGGAGACTTATTGAGTAACTTTAAGGGCCCTCTAATGGTGAAATATTAGGTGCCAGGTGGGTCTGGAGAAGGAGGGATATTTTTGGAAGGGGGACTTATTCTAAGGGCCTGACAGATCACACCAAAATATACCAGGCTTCCTACTGTGTCACCTCCAAAGTCCCTACCTCATACTGGATAGGGAGGCAGCTGCAGAGGGAGGTCTGGAGTTACTCACTTCTAGCCCTTGGACCCACATAGAGCCCATGCTGAGAGCACTCTACTTAGTAGGTCTCAGGTGGCAGGGAGTGCTGGGTACTTTGAAGAAGTACCTTGATGTTGGTGAATATTGAACTCAGATAGGTTTGGTGGAATTAGGGAGAGAGACCTGAAAGTCTAGATTGGCAATAGAATCAGTTGCAGGCAATGTTAGAAAGTTGTGTCCTGATTGTTACTTCCATCACACTTCTTTCTCAGAATCTTCATCTGATCTGGGGTGGAAGAGTGCCAACAGCTCAGAGTAACACTGGTCCCAGCTTCACCCAGCACTGCCCCAAGTAGTGGAAGTGCAGTGAAAGGAAGAGCACTCTAATTTGGGGATTTTAGGCATCATTTTGCTAAATAGGTGGAGGGTTTGGGGACCTTCCTTAGGGCCTTTCAAATCATAATACCAATCTGGATTAGGAAGTGCTCATGTTGTGGCACCTTTTCCTTATTCCTGTAGGTTTTTAGTTCTCTGTTGTTGGGTTCCTATCTACATTCTCACCAGAGGCTGATTTTGGTAAGGACCACTGAACATCTGGTATGGTCCAGATTTTAAATTGTTCCAACTCACTGTGTCTGTTAATGCACTTGAACATGCGCGGTCAAGTGTCCTGCCCTTGGGTGTGGTCAGTGTCACTACAGCATCAGTTTTCTGTTATCTGGACCGGCTGGCTACTCAAGACCCAGGTAGTCAGCAGAAGTTGTAGGTCTCAGTGAGTATCTGTCTTCCATATCCTATCCCACCCCTGAGGCTTTGAGCAATGTTTAAGAGTCCATTGAGATACCTGCCCTAGGGGCTGCTAGGGGCTAGGGTCAATCCAAGACTAAATCATTGCAAAGTTCACCAAGGAACCTTTTCTAGCTAAACTAAATTCTCTGTTGTGGCCTCCTCCCACTCCTACTTGCCATGACCTCACAACTTGACCACAGCGATGTTGTATATATTGGTCATCCCCATTCTGAAGGAGGTCATCTTTTCTATCATTAAAATATTTAATGGATTTCCACTGCCAATGTGAGGGCATGCGTGTGCTCATGCACATGCGCGTGTGCGCGCACACATACACACACAGTAGTGGTGGTGCTTCTAGAGTCTGTTGCTTAAGATAGTGCTAGTGGTCACAAGCTGGTATAGACAGAGTAACACATTTTTATTTTATTTTTTTAATGTTCATTTATTTAGAGACTGTGTGGAGGAGGGGCAAAGAGAGAGGGAGAGAGAGAATCCCAAGCAGGCTTCATGCTGACAGTGCAGAGCCCAACACGAAGCTTGATCCCACAAATTGTGAGATCATGACCTGAACTCAGAGTTGGACGCTTAACCAGCTGATCAACCCAGGTGCCCTGACAGAGTAACACATTTAAATAGATTTAACTTTTATTCATCCAACTGACAAATTAGAGACACAGTAGTGCTTATATGTTTCAGACATTCATTTGAGCTACAGACAGTATAAGATATAAATGATAGATCTCTTGCATTAACTTCAACTTTAACCAGGGCTCAGAGCTAGACAACTACTTCTCTACTGCACATACCATCGCACTCCTTGGATACCTTCTCTATCCCATTCTGACATCAGACTCAGAAATGAGTTTGGGGAATGGGCGAAGACAGGCTGAGGGTTAGGCTTCAGGCCTCCACATATTTGCTGCAACTCCTGTGGCCAGAAGTACCAGGCGATGGGCATAGGTAGAGGACTGGATGTGGGGAGAGGTGGTACAGAACCTGATAGGACTCCAACCACACCTGAAGCTACTCTGTCTTCCAACAGAAGATGGGGGAGAGGAGGTTGGGAGAGGGAAGAAGAAGAGAAGGAGAAAGGAAGGAGTGAGGAGGGGAGGGAAGGAGGAAGCAGGTAAGGAAGAGGGGATTGTAGGCTGACAGGGCAGGCAAAATCTCATGTTTGAGGTGCTGAGTCTTGTGGAAGCAAGCAGGGGATGTCTTGGCAGCGTGGTATAACCTGGTAATCTGACTTCAGGCCAACCAGGGATGTCAAACAAGAGTAAGTGCCAGCACCTTCTCTGTATTCTCAGCACCCTCTTTCCTTCCATCCAGATAGGCCTAGGTTCCAAAGACCCATCTTTTGTGTCACAAAAGGCAACCTAAGAAGGAACTCACTAGCACTTACTTCCCTGAGGGGTTTGCATTTAAGAGGAGACTCCAGGATATTACTGCTACTACTACTATATAAATCTTAGTAAAGCTATTACTTCTCCTCCTCTAGTCAAGTAATTTGGTAATTTAAAATTTTTCTTAAAAAAAAATTATTAGCATAAAATTTTCCTAGTCTTGTTTTCCTATATTGTACTCTATCTTCCCTTTTTCATTCCTAATATTGCATATTTAATGCTTCATGCTTTTTTCATGATAATTTTGTTAGAGGTCTGTTTTGTAAGAACCGACTTTTGCATTATGTCTATTGTTTCTTTGTCTTCTATTTCATTAATTTTACTTTTAATCATTCTTTAAAATTTATTTTAAAAAATTTTTTAATGTGTATTTATTTTTGATAGAGAGAGACAGAGTGTGAGCAGGGGAGGAGCCAAGAGAGAGGGAGACACAGAATCTGAAGCAGGCTCCAGGCTTTGAGCTGTCAGCACAGGGCCTGACGTGGGGCTCGAATGCACAAACGGTGAGATCATGACCTGAGCTGAAGTCAGATGCTTAACTGACTGAGCCACCTAGGTGCCCCAACTTTTAATCATTTTAAAACTAATTTTGCAATTGAAAAGTAGGAGAGTCACTTTTTCTTATAAATTATTATAAAAAGACCAGTTACCCATAAGAATGAACAGAAGATAAAAAAGAAACCTATGTGGCTTATAAACTAAAGAGAAGACCTTAGTTGCAAGTAAAATAATGCATCTTTAATGATTGATGGACCTCTAGGCTTGAGTGAGGAAGAGAGGCATCATGTTCAGATACTGAACATGAAGGAGATGACACCTGAACTCCCATTGAGCCCTCCGCCCCCAGTCTTTCTTCTCCCACAGGTGGCAGTAGGAAGTGTTTTTGGAGGAACCCAGCCTAGCCTGGCAGGGATATTTAACAGGACCTGGCCCTTAAAGGAACATTATTTTGGAGGGAAGGAAAGGGTCTTATTGTCTGTTTAGTTCACAGTTTAGTTCCTCAGCTAAGTTTCGTTTTTGATTTTTTTTTTTTTTTTTTTTTAGTTTTTATAATTCTGTATTTTGTGGAGAAATGCATGGGAGGGGTGGGTGTACTAGAAATAAGATCCAAGAACTGGGAGGCAAGAAAGGGTGGTCTGTATCAGCATTCTCAAATGTTTTGGTCTCGGGACCCTTTTACACTCTTTAAAATTAATGAAGACTTCAGATGCCTTTATTTATGTGTTCTGTAGCTGTAGATATTTACCACAATACAAATATGGAAACATACATTAGAAACAGGCTTTAGAAGTACTTATTAATTATATAAAAATAACAGTAATAAATCCTTTATATATTAAAATACACACACACACATATATATATATATGTATGTATGTTTTTTAGTGTTTATTTATTTTTGAGAGAGAGACAAAGCATGAGTGGGGAGGGGTAGATAGAGAGAGGGAGACACAGAATCCAAAGCAGACTCCAGGCTTTGAGCTGTCAGCACAGAGCCCAGCACAGGGCTCAAACCCACAAGTCATGAGATCAGGGCTTGAACCCACAAGCCAGAGATCATGACCTGAGCTGAAGTCAGATGCTTAACCAACTGAGCCACCCAGGTGCCCCAACATACCTTTTATAAAAATATATCGTCTAAAATAAAAAAATTCAGTGGCACCTGGCTGGCTCAGTCTGAGGAGCATGCAACTCTTGATCTCGAGGTCATGAGTTTGAGCCCCACTTTGGGTGTAGAGATTACTTAAATAAATAAAACTTAAAAAAAAAAAACCTTTAAACTCAGTGAGTCATTATTTTACAGTTTTGGAAATTTCTTTAATGACTGGCTTAAAAGAAGACAGTTGGATTCTCATATCTGCTTCTTTACCAGTCTTTTATGATACATTGCTAAAAACCTGCTTCTTACAGATTTGTAGTTGGTATTTTTTTTAAATTTTTTAATGTTTATTTTTTTGGGGGGGAGAGAGAGACAGACCATGAGCAGGGGAGGGGCAGAAAGAGACACACACACACACACACACACACACAGAGGGAACCTGAGGCAGGCTCCAGGCTCCAACACGGGGCTCAAACTCATGAACCATGAGGTCATGACCTGAGCCGAAGTCGGACGCCTAACCAACTGAGCCACCCAGGCACCCCTGTAGTTGCTATTTTTTATAGACTTTTCAGATAATTGTGGATATCTTCTTTGATATTTCACCAAAATAGGACTAATGGCAGTTTCTGAAAGGTTAATCACCATGTGAGATCTGAAAGTATATCAATGAACTTCTCATCCTCAGCTATATTCAACTCCATTGATCTGTCTTGTAGTTTGAATGGGTCTTTTGTTCATTCTTTGTGACATCATGCATTAGTCATTTGGAAAATAATGGATCAGTGATTTATGCAGATCTTCCAAATGTAGACACATTTCAATCCATAGTATTACATTCATTAATATTACCACTTATTTCCTCAGCAAAGTCTTTAAGTACCAGGAAGCTGTGAAGCTCATGGTGTGGGGACAAGTTTTCTATAATTCTGATTTTCACTTGTCAGCTCAAATTGTATCATTGGCAAAAAAATACTGTCAGTTTTCCTTGACATGATAAGCTCACTTCATTCATTTTTGAGAAAATGGCTGCAGATACCCAAGTCTGAGTAATCACAGTTTGTCAGCACTCTTTCCTTTTTTCTTTTTGTCGCTTTTCTAATAAAATGATGTTTCATGAAAAAAGCAGGTGGTTCACTTCTCAATGCAAACAATCACATACATGTATGTAGTACTTTGGTATGTCCTGATATGTAACAGAAGTGCTTTATGCATAGACCATTAACAAGATATACTCAGGAGTCATGGTTTTTTTTTCTTTTTTTAAGATTTTTTTTAAGTAATCTGTACACCCAACGTGGGGCTTGAACTCACAACCCTGAAATCAAGAGTCACAGTCTCCACTGACTGAGCCAGCCAGGTGTCCCAAGGGTCACGTTTTTAAAAAATCAGTAATTATTATTCTATCACGGGCATTCTTATGTGAAGCTAGCCTTTTTGTTAAACCAGAGTGCCTGCGGTGAAGAATATAACTTCACTGGTTTGTGTTAGGTCCCCAGCAGTTTTACCCACTTTTGCTTTTGCATTATCAGTTCAAATGTCAACAAACTGAATACTGCAAAAAAGTATTGGTATTCTTATAAAAATGTTCTTTACCTCTTGGACCACACTGAAAGGGTCTTTGGGACGCACCCCCCCCCCCCCCCCCCCACCGCCCCGGACTCCAGGGATCATAATTGAGAGCTACTGATGTATGTGACTATGGGCAATAATAGCTTGTGGCTTTGAACACCTCAGTGTCCTTGGACCTCAGTTTTCTCAACTGTTAAGGGAGACCAGAGCTGGGGCTGGCTCTAAGTTTCTACACACTGTTGGACCCTGTTTACTAGTCCTTAAAGTCACTTCTCCCCTGTGATACTGCTTTCTTTTCTCCCTCCCTCTCTCATGTCTCCTTTTCCCTCCATAGCTCCCCCTGAGCCTACCTCTTAATAGGTGGGGATCCTCCTTGTTGTTTCCCCTTCTCTGTTGCTCCCTGGGGTATCTTGTCCCCTCCTTGATCTTTAATCAGCTGTAGGCTGACAGCTCCCAAATCTCTATCTTTAGTCCTCATGTCTGTCCTGGGCTCCAGTGCTATGATTCCAGCTGCCCCTGGGACCCCTCCACCTGTGTGCCCTACAGGCATGTCAAAGTCAACATGTCTAAACTGTGATTTCATCATCTTCCTCAACACATTGCCTCTTCTTCCAGAATAGCCACTGTTGGTTAATCTGGCATCTACCCACTGCTTAAATCAGAAGCCCAGGAGCCCTCCTCTCCTTATCTGATCCCCTCACTTCCCTCATCTAGTCACTCAAGCCTACCAGTGCTGCTTCCTAAATATTTTCTCAATCTCTCTCTGCTCTCCAGTTCTACCACCACCGCCTGAGGTCAGGCCCTCATCACTCCTTAACTAAACTACTGCAAAAACCTTCTCCCTGGTCCCCTTGTCTCCCCTTTCCAACCTGTAATCTGCAGCCCTGGCTGGAAACCACAGGATTATCTTCTCATAGGCTTTTTTTTTTTTTTTTTTCTTTTTCCCTATTAAGTAAATACATATGGAATACTTATGCCAAGCACTGTGTGGGGTGCTGGGGATACAATGTAGAACTCAATAGACATAGTTCTTGGTTTCCAGCCCTCACAGTGTATGAGGGGAGAGAAAAACGTACAGGGCATAGGTAATCAAGACACAGTGTAATGGAAAGGGAAAGAGGAGGTGCTTGGGAACCTCTAGAAGCCTGAGCTGAGGGCTGCCTGAGTCCAAGAGGTGGTCAGGGAACACTTAACTGGAGGAAGCAGCCCTCTGAGACCAGGGGGAGTTAGCTAGGAGTGGTGGGAGCGTAGCGGTGAAAAGCTTTCTTGCTAATTTGTTCATCTAATTTCCCTGCATAAAGCCCTCTTCTGAGTTTCACTGTTGCCAGCAGGATAAAGTCCAAATTCCTTACCAAGGAACATAATCTGTGGCCTCATTGACCACTCCCCTGTATTTAGTCTGAGCTGCTTTCAGTTAGTTCCCCCAAACTCTAGCTAGCTCCCTTGTATTCCAGGCCTTTGCACACACAGTTCCTCATGCCCTCCACCCTTTCCACCCACTCTGAATTACCAACGTCAGTTGACTTAGGAGACCTTCCCTGACCCCCCCCTCCCATGTAGACTTTGTGGCTCCCTCTTCTGTGCTCCCCGCCTGTGCACGCACCTGAACACCTGTGCACTCATTACATCATTATAGCTCGTCCACGTGTATCTCTGACTCTTACCCCTACCTCCCTGCCAGTGTAGAATTCCAGGTCTTGCCTACTTCCCACACCCTCACCCTGAGAGCATTCTGGGCGTCCCCAGGGTGTATGTCTCCCATGTGCTGGTGGATAAGGTTAGACAGCTACACCCTCCCACTCCCAGCTATCTTTTCCCCTCCTCCAGCTCTGCAACCTCCCTTTGCCCCTGCCACACCCTATGGAGCTATCAGTTCTGCTGGACATTGCCACACCCATCAGACACTCGACGCCTGCTGGGAGCCACTGACACTCCTCTTGGCATGAGGTCAGCCGGCTCTACTGTAGGAGCAGGGCTGTGAGGCTGCTGGCACCCCCATTGCCTTACAGAGAGAGCCTTGAGGTTTGGTTCCACTGATACGTGCACATCACAACTACCACTTTAGCTCAGAATTATTTCCTCCTTTCCACTGAGCAAAGTTTTGGCTTTGGGTCAGCTTATTGTGCTTGTTGCCTTCTTCCCTTAGAAAGAGTTTTTTCCTAACATTAGTCTCTCAACTCTTCATGCAAATACACCCCCCAAGGTTCTGCCCATCAGTGGGCCAGATAGGTGTGACCTGCATCACCCTCCAACTTCAGCCTGGAGGCAAAAGATATATGCGTATTTATATATTTAAAATAGTAGATTATATAAGCAATACTCAGTAGAACTTCATCTTTAAAGCATAAAAAGCAGTTTAGAAATACGTAAAATAAAAAGGTAAAGCTCTCCTTCTAGCCCTTCCCCTGTCTTGAAACTTACTCTGCTGGTAGACACTATTAATTCTTTGATGGGAATATTCAGACTTTTTGCTCTGCATTTACACATATGTGTGGCTGGCATACTATTTGAGAAATAAATCTCTTTCCTCCCTTTGGATTTTCCCCTTTCCTACTGTCACATTCTTGGAGCTCGTTTCTTCCTGAGCTAGCTCCCCAGATTAGAAAATGGAATCAAGTTTCAGGTATCTCTGGCACTTGTATGCCAAAAGTTTACACACTGAGGAAAACTTTAGGGTTTGCTGAATAGCTCAGTGAAGAAACAGGATTCTCTTGGGGCGCCCGGGTGGCTCAGTTGGTTGGGCGTCCGACTTTGGCTCAGGTCCTGATCTCACAGCTTGTGGGTTCAAGCCCCACATCGGGCTCTGTGCTGACAGCTCAGAGCCTGGAGCCTGCTTCAGATTCTGTGTCTACCTCTCTCTCTGACCCTCCCCACTCATTCTCTGTCTCTCTCTTTCAAGAATAAATATGCAGAAAGAAAGAAAGAAACAGGATTCTCTTACACAGACTCAATACCTTGGCAAGAGACAAGATGGAAGAAGGATTTCACCTGGAGTGGAAAGACCCCTAACTCTTTGTAGACTTCCCCTCCCCAGACTGGCTGGGGGGTGGGGGCAGGAGAGACAGGGGAGAAAGATCTTGTGGTGTCCAGAGTCCCACCGTGCCTTCTAGCAGATCACCTGGGCAGGCAGGAGTAAGAGCTCAGAGAGCCCCATATGGTGGGGCCAAGTGCAAGATTCCTGGCTGCCCATGGGTGGCACAGAGTAGCGGAGGCTATTATATCTGGCCTCAGCCAGCCTCACAGCCACCTCCTCTGTCCCATGACTGGCACTTCTCAGTGTTCTGGAAAACTCAGACACACCTAGAATTAACTTTCCTGTTGGCACGATGGAAACTTACCATAAACATTGAGTTGAGTTATAGAAACTAAAGTTTGGTTTCCCGCATACTTGAATTTATTAATGAGATTTATTCCTGTGGCTTGTGCTATTCATATTCTACTTTTGAAAAAAAATTGCAGTATCTTAAAAATGTTTCCACATCAGTAGATATCTATCTATCTATCTATCTATCTATCTATCAGAAAGAGAGAGAGATCACCTGCAAATAGCAGAGAGGGGCAGAGGGAGAGAGAGAAAGAATCTTAAGCCTTGACCCCATGACCCTGGGACCATGACCTGAGCAAATATCAAGGGTTGGACACTCAACTGACACACCCAGGCACCCCTATCTTGTTCCTTTTAAAAAACATTATTTTCGGGTTGCCTGGTGGCTCAGTCAGTTAGGCATCTGACTTTTGTTTTCGGCTCAGGTTTTGATCTCACATTTGTGAGATTGAGCCCTGGGTTAGGCTCTGCACTGACAGCGTGGAGCCTGCTTGGGATTCTCGCTCTCCCTCTCTACCCCTTCCTCATGTACGCACTTGTTCTCTCCCTTTTTCTTTATCTCAAAATAAATAAACATTAAAAAATTAAACAATATTATTTAAACAAAATACATGCTTGTAGCTGGAAATTTTTTTTAATCTGTTTTTTACATTTATTTATTTTTAAGAGACAGAGTGAGACAGCGTGAGCAGGGGAGGGGCAGAGAAAGGAGACACAGAATCTGAAGCAGCCTCCAGGCTCTGAACAAGTGGTCAGCACAGAGCCTGACATGGGCCTCGAACCCACGAGCCCTGAGATCATGACCTGAGCCGAAGTCAGACGCTCCACCGACTGAGCCATTCAGGTGCCCCATCATAGTTGGAAATTTTAACAGTACCAAAGGAGAAAGCAAAAGTTCTCCAGTCCTCCATTCCCAATCCCGAGATATAATATTGCTAACAGCTTGATGGTGCTTCTAGAAATTTTCTATGTAGATAAAATGACATACATGTATTTCTGTATAGCTCTTTTTATATACAAATAATCCCAAACTGTATATACTTATCTGTAACATGTTCGATTCTTTATTTAGCAATTTGATCTTATTAAATGAATTCTATTATGTAACTAGATACAGTTCAACTTCATTTCTTTAAAAACATTTTTTTTTACATTTATTTATTTTTGAGAGACAGAGAGAGACAGGGCACAAGTGGGGGAGGGGCAGAGAGAAAAGGAGACACAGAATCCGAAGCAGGCTCCAGGCCCTGAGCTGACAGCATAGAGCCCGATGCGGGGCTTGAACTCACAAACCATGAGATCATGACCTGAGCCGAAGTTGGATGCTTAACCGACTGAACCACCCAGGCGCCCTCAACTTCATTTCTTTTAATGGTGCTTAGTATTTCATAGAATAGATGTGCCACATGCATTTAACCAGTTGACTGGCATAAATTTCCAAATTTTTAGCTATTACCAGCTAAGGACACAGTGAACACAATAATAACTAGCATTTGTTGACCACATTGTTCTTTGCATATAGTAGCTCATATAACCCTTTTAACAGTCCAGTGACATAGGTCCTGTTATTGCCCCTGCTTCAGAAATGATGGAATTAAGTCACAAAGAGATCAATAACTTTCCCATAGTCCCGTATCTGCTAGGTGGTAGATCTGGGATTTGAACCCTGGGATTTGAACGGGGCAGTGAGGTCCCTGCAGAGATGCCGTGCATCTGTGCTAATGTAACCATAGAATACATTTGTAGCAACTCCTAGGTCAAAATAAATGCACGTTAAGCTTTAATAGTGCTAAATGGTCAGGAGGTTATTTTATCAAAGGAACAGTGTATTTCTTTTCATAACCAAGTGCAGAGCCCACTTGTTTCCTGAGAAGAGAGGGACTGCAGAGGCTCCTATGCCCAGAGGCCTCACTAGGTTAGGGGAATTGTTTTCTGCCATGACAAAGGCTTTAGCTCTGAATCCTATCTGGCCTTCTCCCCTCTGGACTCAGCAGGGCTCCCTCTAATTAAGGCTATAGACACAGCCTGCCAAAGAAGTCAGCTCCTCGACTCTTTTTCTCTCTGTGCCCTCTTAGTCTCTCATGGGTGAGGTACCTCCCAAATAGAATGCTGCCTAGGCCCTAGTTTCCCATTCCATCTGCAAGGGGAGAAAATGGCAGCCACCTAGAACTGACTGCTCTCTACTTCCCCACCTGCAGCTCCTGCATCAAACCACAAGGGGCTCCATTGTGGGACCTCTAGGCCTGGATCCACACCAGACCTGCTCAGAGTGTGAGACATAGTTTCTCCATGGCAGTGGCTTTTTTTTTTTTTTTTTTAAAGTAAATTCTTTGCCTAGTGTGGGGCTTGAACTCATGACCCTGAGATCAAGAGTCGCACTTTCCACTGACTGAGCCAGCTGGGTGCCCGCATGACAGTGGCTTTTATAGGACTAGACCACTGGTTCTGAAATGGGGCATTTTCACCTCATTTGGAGAGCTGGGAGATACTACTGGAATATTGGGTAGAGAGAGGCTAGAGATATTGCTAAACATCCTACAGTGCACAGGACAGCTGTTCACAACAAAGACTTATCCAGCCCAAAATGTTAATAGCGTTGAGGCTGAGAAACCATCAGGTACAGAAGAGCAGACAGTGCCGAGCATATGGCTGTCACCGTATGACTCCTCCTGCTTCTGTTAACAGTGGCAAACACTTACGTCTTGTTCACTTGTAGCTTGCCACTGTTCTAAGTGCTTTATATCCATTAACTCATTTAATCCTCACAACAAGTCTGTGAGGCAGGTTCCACTATTATCATCCCATTTTGCAGATGAGGAAACTGAGGCATGGAGCTGTAAAATACCTAGCCCAAGGTTTCCATGGTGGCAGTCTAGGCTTGGTCTCCATATGCCTCTTACACATGCTCATGGCAAGCACTCCATCCAGGACCTCTCTTTTTGCTCCTTCTAGAGCCTTGGGAGCACCAGAGATTGTTTAGATCTATACAGGGAGAGAGAAAAAAAAAAAAAAAGCAGTTGATGGCCTTTTCTCCCAGATCCTGACTCTTCCATGTCTGATGGCTTTTGCATTTTTTTTCTCCAGAGAGTTTGATCAAAGTGAGTACTGATCACAGAGATTGTGGACAACTGTGAAAGTTGACTTATTGAATATGCATGAAAAAATCCTGTGTCTTTCCTACAGCAATCTCCCAGGGCTTTTTTGGTTTCTTGGCCTACAGGCTGGGCTGCTTGGGTAACAGATTTCCTTAGATATGAGAGCAAACTTGGTCACCTAGGAGGACAAGGAGGAGCTGGTGAATCAAGCTTGGGACACCAGGGACACTGGACTGTTCTGACTAGGCCCATAGTTTTGATGAAGGGGTGCTTCTCCAATGAAGGCCTCCAGCAGCCAAGATGGGAAGTCGTAAATGGGGTGAAGGTGGCGGAAGAAGTGGGAAGGGATCTGTTGGATCAAAGCCAACTTCACACCAGAGGAAATACTTACTGGCTCATTAATTATAGGATGCCCATAGGATTGGCTTTGCCTCTGGGTGTGGGGGCAGCAGCCTATGCTTTAAACAAACAGTCCCATCACTCCACAATAATTAGCAGCAACAATAAGCAACTTCAACAGGACCAGATTGACAGGTGTCCCACAACATGCAGCCTCAAGCCTGGCCTGGAGCTGAGCTTGAATGTCACACCTGTGGAGCCAACCAGTCCATGCTCTGGCAGTCCACAGGGGCATGGGCACAGAGGTGACGTGTCTTTCTTGGGCCATTTGCCAAGAACTTGCTGTGTATAGGCACTGTAAGACACCCATGGTGTCTCTTACCCATGGTCTAGAGAATTGAAGAGACAAGATAAAGTTTGAAAAGTTAAACAGGAACACAAGAAATACCATATATGTCACATGTAAGGGATGTAGATGCTCAGAGTCAAGTGGGAATGCTGGATAGGAATTCCCCATACCAGGCGGATGGTAGAGAAGGAGGTCTATATTATACCACTGGGTTTCTTTTAAAAGTGGGAAATACGGGCACCTGGGTGGCTCAGTCGGTTGAGCGTCCGACTTCGGCTCAGGTTATGACCTTGCAGTCCATGAGTTCGAGCCCCGCATTGGGCTCTGTGCTGACAGCTCAGAGCCTGGAGCCTGTTTCAGATTCTGTGTCTCCCTCTCTTTCTAACCCTCCCCCATTCATGCTCTGTCTCTCTCTGTCTCAAAAATAAAAAAAGTTAGAAAAAAAAATTAAAAAAAATAAAAGTGGGAAATACAAAGAACAAAGACGGAAATAAGAAATCATAGTAAAATACTAGACAAAGGTTTGTATTATTATTACTGTTTTAGTTACATGCCTGTAGATCTCTTTTGTGTGCATGTATATGGATGTATACACCCTTACACATTTCATTACATAAATGGGTTCATATTGTACATACTGTTCTATGACTTGCTTTTTATACTTAACAATACGTTGTAAATGGTTTTCCTTGGCAATAAACTTCTTAAAGATCTGTAGTATTTCATTGTGTGCCTACCAACATTTAACTAATCCCTTATTATTGCCCCTTAAGTTCCTAACAGCTGTGGCTTATACATAATACTGACTTTGTGTACATCTTTATTTTTATCCTTAGGATATAGTCTTGAAGTAGAATTGCTAGATCAAAGAATATGCACATTTTCAAAGATTTTGATACATATTACCCAGTTGCCTTCCAGATGTATCAGCTTAGGCTCTTACCCCAGTCCTATGAGAGCATCTTTTTGACTACATCCTCTCCAATATTAGGCATTATTATTTTTTTTAATTGCAAATTTGATAAGCAAAAATAGTATTTCATTGTTGCTTCTTTATTTTGCTTTCTTTTTAAAAAATTATTTTATTACTTGGACTCTTTTTACAGGCCAATTAGTCATTGGTAATTCTCTTTGAAGAATTGATTATGTGCAGTTTTCTACTGGTATATTATTTTCTTTTTTTCATTTCATTTGTGCAGTATTTTATTATTTAGTGTATGTTATTTTTTTGTCTTTTTGATTTATGAGAGAACTTGATACATATTCAGGCTATTAACTCTTCTTCTTTCTTATATAACAAATACTTTATCCTAGATTGTCATTTGCCCTTTAGTTTTGTTCACTCTTTAAGAATTCATAAATCTAAAATGTCCATGTAATCAAGGTAGTCTTTATAGGCTTTCCATACCATTGGGCTGGAGGTGGCAGCTGTGACTGGAAGCAGAGAGGCCCGTGGGCAATCCTTGAGCTGGTAACAGGGGTGGCAGGATGAGGCCCTCAGTGGGGGTCAGTCTGGAGAAGATCAAGCTGGACAGATTCAATACAGAATGGAGAGGTGGCCAAGAAGTGGTAACCTTGGGAAGGGGGAGAATGAGGAAGGAGCAGGAGGAGTGTAAGGTGATTCACAGGGTGCTGACCTGGATGGCAGAGTGAGCAGGTGGAGGATGAGCCAGAATTGGGAATGCATGAAAAAGGAGGGGTGGGGGACAGGGCCAGAGATCATTATAATTCTCCTTGGGATTGTTGATGGAAGCTCCTGGTGGAGAGAACTTGGTATTTGGATCTCTAGGCCTGGCGTGTGTTTCTGTCTTTGTGTTAGGCTTAGAAAGGCTTTATCTGCTACAGAGTTATATATTCACATAAATTCTCAATACTTAAATGGTTTCTTTCTTTTTTTTTTTTAATTTACATTTAATTCTTAGTCTAGATGGAATTTGTCATATTTTGGTGAATTGTGAGAGTTAAGGATTTAACTTCTTTTTCCTGGTCACTAATAATTAAAATACCTATTCTTAGCCTCCTGGTCTGAAATACTGATTGCATCTTACATTTCCATGTATACCTGGGATTCTCTGGTCTGTTCCAATGAATTGTCTGTTCCTACCGTCTGTTTTGATCACATTTTCTTTAAATATATCTTAATAGGTGCTAGTGTGAGGTATACTTCATCACACTTCTTTTCTCAGATTTTTCCTTGTTCTTTTAGGATAGACTTCAAAATCAGTGTGCCAAGTCCTTCTCCCTTGGACTGCACAGGGGAGCTAGAAACATGAGTGATCCCAGTGGAGTCCTTATCCAACCATAACAGAAGCTGGATTTGATGGGGCTGGACTTCTTGATGCAGAAATCACATGGTCCTTTAAGGAAGAAGCCCCTCACTGCCATTGACTTCTACTTGGGGGTATTCCCCAGTCTCTGACCCAAAGACAGTCCTGTGGACCTTCAGAGCGCCTGTGTCTCTGCTGCTGTGGCTAGCCACATGCTCCCCACTGTAGCCAAGCCATCCTATACTGGGGTTTTCCTGTCCATCTTGCAGGGGATCCTGCCTCCAGGTAGTGCTGTCTTCAACCCTGGTCTCCTCTAAGGATTTCTTGTGGGTTAGCTCTGGGAATCTTTTCTTAATCTGTTCTTAAATGTGTTGTTCCAGAAAGAATTCTTCATAATCACCAGCACTGTGATGGCTTTTTCCTAGTTTCTTCTGTGCATGCCTGTTTTTACCGATTTCACATTTGCTTGGGTCTTTCTTTTTATTTTATTTCTTTTTTTTTTTTTTAAATGTTTATTTATTTTGAGAGAGGGAGAGAGAGACTCTCAAGCAGGCTCCGTTTTGAGCATGGAGCCCCATGCAGGGCTCAATCTTACCAACCATGAAATCATGACCTGAGCTGAAATCAAGCATCGGACACTTAACCAACTGAGCCACCCAAGTGCCCCTTTATTTTATTCTTTTATTTTTGTAGTCCTTTCTTAAGTGACTTTTCCAGGATTTTTAAAAATATATTTTGAGAGAGAGGGAGGGAGAAAGAGAATCCCAAGCAAGCTCCGTGCTATCAGCATGGAGCCGAACGTAGGGCTCGATCTTACACCTGAACCAAAATCAAGAGTCAGATGCTTAACTGCAGGCGCCCCTCAGGATCTTTTTTATTGAGGAGTAGTGAATGTACTGTAAATTCACAAATCCTAAGCACACATCTCAGTGAATTTTTGTAATGTGTACACTCTATAACCACCACCATGATCAAGATATTTCTTTTTTTTTAAATACAATTTATTGTCAAATTGGCTAACATACAGTGTGTAAAGTGTGCTCTTGTTTTTTGGGGTAGATTCCCGTGGTTCATCCCTTACATACAACACCCAGTGCTCCTCCCAACAAGTGCCCTCCTCAATACCCATCACCCGTTTTCCCCTCTCCCCGCCACCCCCCAAGATTTTTCTTGTTGCATGAAGGAGCTGTTGTGGGAGGTTGGATGGAGAAGGGTATCATGAGTGTGTCCCCAAGCTAAGGAGGGAGCTACATATCAAGTCATGTCTATACAGTGGTGTAGAGAGCAGAATGGTTAGAAGTGGTGGGTCATGTTCTGGTCCTGCTTCTAACTATGACACTTTCGTGCCTCAGTTTCAACAACTGTAAAATGGGAGTAGATGATAGCTCCTACCTCACAAGGTTGTCATGAAGATTACATGAGGCAGTGCATGTGAGTACACAAAAAATGTTAATTGTTGTTTTTGTTGTTATTAGTAACGAGGAGGAGGAGGCAGTGGTTCTTAATGAATCAGAATCACCTGGAGCACTTTCGCAAAATACACATGCTCAACCTGGCCAGGTCGACTGAGTCAGAATCTATATTTTAACTGCCTCCAAGTTATTCTGTTGCTTATCTGTGATTAAGAAACGCTAGGCTAGAGGTGGCTGTGACTGGAAGCAGGAAGACCAGCGGGTGGTCCCTGTGATAGTGAGGGCTGGAGAGGATCAGAGCTGGGCAGATTCACAGCAGAGTGGAGAAGTGGCCAAGATGTGACCTTGGGTGGGGAGCAAAGAAAAAGAGGGAGGAGTCTGGGGTGACTCATAGGGTGCTGACCTGGATGATGGAGTGAGCAGGTGGAGGGTGAGCCAGAAGCCAGAATACAGGAAGCGGGGTAGGGAAGGCAGTGGGCCAGAGATTGTTAAAATTCACATTGGGATTGCTAATGGAGGCTCCTGGTAGAAATAACAAGTTAGTATTTGGGTCTCTAGGCCTGGGCCTGTGATATTTTTCAGAGAGTCCTTGGTATAAAGGAGATAGAACCATGGACGTGGTCACAGAGCACATACAGAGGGCAGAAGAGGGCCAAGTTCATAGGCATCCACCTCTGGGAAGGCCTGCATGCACTTTTTCTTACTCCTTCCCTAGAAGTAGAGAAGTGCTTGTTTCCCATACAATAACCCCCTTGCCAAGGACTATTGGGGCATAAACTCTTACTTGAAGATGAGTAATAACTGCGGGTCACTTCCTCACAGTTCTCTAAGTTTTCCACATCCCCTGATATAGGAGCTTATCCTTACTCTTCAGTATCCTCAGACAGCACATTTGGCTATGGCAGTGTCTTATCTTCTGACATCCCTTCATCCCGTATTCTGTCTGTCACATATACTCAGCCTATGGTGGATGGCTTCTTAGACTCTGGCTTTCCTCAGGCCGTTAATATCAACCAGTTACTCTTTCAAGCCATCCCAGTACCTCTCCCAAAGATATTTGCATTTAGAAGTATGGGTGTAATAGAAATAATGGAAGTTGTTGGATTCCTGAGGGAAGGAAGTCCTGGAATGGATTAATCATTTGCTCATTCTAGAACATCCCTGTCCAGTAGACCTTTCTGCATTGATGGAAATGTTCTGTGTTATAGAATATGGCCACTAGTCATATGTGGCTATTGAGTGTTTGAAATGTGGCTATTGTGACTGAGGAACTGAAGGTTTTTCATTTTAATGATTAAAAGTTAAATTTACAAAGATAAAAGAAAGCAGGCACTATCACTGGATCAATGAGAGATAGGGGCACTAGGCCTGACACGCCACTTCACTCCCCACTATCACATGTCCCCCAAAGGTAACTTTGAAAATGGGTATTTGGAATCAAATCAGCTTTCTTTCTTCCACTCCTCTAGCTTCAGCCCCTCAGTTTACCTCCCTCAGAAGGCAGGTATCTATAGCTATCCCCTGTAGGCCTTCCCCGGTCCTTGTTCACCTCATTCCTTCTTACCACAGTACACTGCCCATGCCTTTCCTTCTGCCATGCTGCCCCCTCCCTATTCCTGCTCATGACACAGCAAGCCCCACTTCCTCCAAGAAGGCTTTCCTGACTCCGGTGCCTTCCAGATGAGGCCATTTTTAGGACCCTGAACAGATTCTTTTAGGCTTTTCGTTAGGGGTGCCAGTAGCAGGGGTGGGTGTCAGGAAGATGTAGGTGCAGGATGGATGTGTGTTAGATCACTGCATTTCAAACTTCCTTGACCACCACTCCCTGTGAGAAATAGATTTCATGTCCCAGCTACCACACACACCTACATACAGATCTATAAAACCGAAGCATAAGTTTTCTAAAAATAACACCCTCACTGTGTGTGATGCACTTGGATATTTTCTGTTCTATTTATTTTTTAAAGAAAATTGCTGGTTGTGACCCACTAAACTGATTTCATAACCCAGTAATGGGTCACAACCCACAGGGTAAAAAATGCAGAGTGAGATCATTGTTCCAAACACAGGCCAAGTGACCCTGTCTAGACATCACCCACTGGGTTCCTTAAAGAGCCAACACATGATGGCACTTGCAGTCACGTGCCCGTGGTGGTGGTCTACCTGGTGGTGGACCAGGGTCCCAGTTGGTCATACCATAAAGTGGCCATGGTCATAGATGCTGTCTCAGTGCTGTGGCAGGAGGCTGAAGTCTGTAAAGTGCTCCAGAAACCTGGAAGAAAGATGCCAGCTCAGTGTCAGGTATCACAGGGCTGTACATCTCATTCCTCTTGGTGAAGCTCCTCAGGGAGGCAAAGCTTCCAGGCCTAGTGGGGCTCATCAGTGCTGCTCACCTAGTAGGGCTATGAAATAACAACTAGAGTAAGAGCAAAACATGGAGCTCTGTATGCAAGGCCACAACCATAGAAACATGTTACTAGCCAGAGGATGGATGGCAAATATATGGCAGGAACATTCCTTGTGGAATTAAGTCTTGAAGCCTCATTTCTCTTTGGACTCGCACCCTGATCTGGAAGTTATTGAAAATAGGACCTGCAGAAATAACTGCATCAAAATCCTTGCATCTAAACCAGGTGTATTTTAACGTTCTGAGGGCCTCAAGTCTGTTGACACTTAGTTAGCACACTATTCTGACAAGAGTGGCTATCTGATTTCCTGACTCCTGCAGAAGAAAAGAAACAGCCTGGAAGGGTGGTGGTGGTAGATGTACATGTACATCTACAGACATGTAGATGACAGGAAAGTGAAAGCCATGGGAAAGGACAGAGGAAGAGTGAGGAAACAAAAATCATGTTATTGTCTAGTTTCACAGTGACTGCTTGTAATGATGACAACTTCAGTGGGAAAAGGATAGTTTTTAAGGCACCAGGGGACTGTGAGCCATATTTTAGCAACATTTCCCTTCCAAGTGATTAAAATACTGTTTTGGCAATTGAAGCTTCACTTTTTAGGAAAAGTATTTTATTGGAACCTAAGTGATTCTGGATAAATTCAATGCTGTCGAGCTGATCCTGATTAGGGCTAGCCATACTCCTCATGGGTTTGATCTCAGGTTCACAGAGCACGTCCTCCCCACTCAGCTCTAAGTCTGCTTCACAGCCTAAAATCTCTCCGTTACTGTTGGATTCCTTTGTTCATCAGAGTGAAATCGTGCATAAATACTTTCCCATCTGAAAGCTCGCTGATAGTGGCTCCCTGATGCCCTGAAGATAGGTATAGAGAGGACACTCTGAGATGGATACTCCCTGGGGATGGCAGGCCTGGGTGGAGTGGCCTAAATGACCAGAGGACAGGACAAAGCCACTGGGATTTGGTCTGGAATGAGTTTTTACAGAGTAGCAGGGGATGGACTTGGAAGACCAATTCCACCCTGTTCACTGCTTTGCCTGAAGATGGACTACTCGCTGAGGCAGGGCCAGGTATCTGTTTCTTCTGTAGCCTGTCCACTCAAGGCTCCCTGGCCACCCAGTCCCCAGATCTGCTGCTGTGAGTCACCCCGAATGACTGCAAGGGTGCTCCAATCAGTGAGGGGACCTCAGAGAAAAGCCAGGTATTTCTGAGACAAAGATTATTTATTTATTCCACGCCATCTGAGAAAGCGAACATTAAGTAGAAGCTAGTGGGGTTAGAGATGTGTTCTACCACCAGGAGGTTTCTGTCTTAACAAGAGATGGTTATGTAGTGTGTGTGCATAATACATTACACATTCTCTTGTTGATATTTGCAAATGCTGTTTGATTACAAAATGATGAAACATTTCTCCTAATGGGGGAGAATAATAATAATAGTAAACTAAAATAACAATATCAAAAGTCTTTGAAAAGATTTCAGAGGTTTGCAGAGCCATTCATTGATGTGTCCCCAAGGCCAGAAGTGGAGTAGGGTTTGGTCAAGTGGTGGTTCTAAGAAACTGCATAATAAAATTATTTTTTTTTTTTTCAGGAGGAATATAATGTGAGGGGTAGAGAAAAATCACCCAATTCTAACTAGTGGAAATTAGATTCTTATGATGAAATTAAAATGATTTTAACAGGGAGAAGGGTGGGCAGCAGCAGCAAAAGACAGATGAGCTTAGATTTTCCTACTGATTTTTCACATGTATGTGATTCCTTGTGTGTGAGTGTCCAGAAGGACCGAAGTCCAGAATTAGCAGTGATTGTAAAGGAAGCCCGTCTAGCACAGAGGTTGCTTGTCTACTTCCTTATTGAAGTCTGTTATGAGCAAGAGGATGAACAGGCAAAGAGGCAAAAACAGGCCCTCTGTCAGGGAGAGACACAGAGTGTTAATGTAAGAGAGAAAGAAAAAGTGCCCTATTTCCATTTGTTTCCAACTTTGTTGTCCTTGAAAATAGTCGTCGAATGGTGGGGGGTGGGGTGTGTGTGTGTGGGGGAGTAACAACAGAGATCATATGGAGTGAAATGAAGTACCCAATAGTAGAGGAGATGTTAGTGGAATATTCTTAACCCCTGCCTGGGGCAAAGTTCACCTGTCTTCAAGAAGTCACAGCCCAATGTAGAAACTGTCATATGTAGTGATGAGTTCACGGCAGTGCAGGGTGTGGTCCCTCAGGAAAGGGGTGGGTCGGGGCGGCAGGCAGAGGCTTCCTTCCTTGGAAACCAGCTCCTGAAACCATGACTTGGCTCTGAAGGCATGAGGTCTGCTGTCTTTGTCAGTCCAGTGCTCTCCCTGGCTATTTGTTGTGGGGGTGGCTGTGCACAAGGTGCACCCAGAGCAAGTGCTAAGACTGGCCAGGCTGGCCTGGCAGGTCTAAGGGTGTGGGGCCCTGCCCCACAGATGGGGCCTACAACACCATTCCTGAGCTTCAGGGCCCAAACGTTAAAGCTTCCTGTGTGTCTCTTCTGTGCCTAGCATTGTGCTGGGCGTTCTCCAGTGGTGTCATGACACATCATATCCTGGGAGATGGTTGGTATCAGGTCATCCCCATTTTATAACTAAGTAAACAGGCTGGGACGTTAAGTGTCTTATAAAGGGGAGAGCCAGGACTTAGAGCCAAAGTTTTCAAGGCCAAAATCGGGTGCTGTTTCCATACCCCACCCTGGGCAAGACCGGAAGTGACTCAGTTGAGAAACCTGCCTTTGGGAGGAGATGGAGCCAGAGGTCCAATAACTGACCACCTCAGCCCAGGGGAAAGGCTAGAATGGTTCTGTGAGGCCTACGCTTCCAGGTCAGTCTTCTCCTCAGATCACTGTCCATTCATGGGACCCACTCCTCCCCCCGCCCCACAGAGCCAACACTTGCCTGTGAAATGCTTAGGGGACCCCTCCTGCAGAGTGGTCCTTGCCCACTCTTCATGAAAACATCTCTCAACCAGTGGTCATTTTAGAAAAGGAAGGTTGTAGTCTAGAAACATGTTTTTAGGCAGCAGTGGTCTTTCCCACCTGTAAAAACTATTTTTGGGGGAACAGTTTTAGGTTTACAGCAAATTATGAGGATGGTACAAAGATTTCCCATCACCCTCTGCCCCTCAAACATGCATAGCTGTCCCTGTCATCAACACCCCCCACCAGATTGATACATTTGTTAGAATTGATGAATCTGTGTTGTGGCCCTTTTATCCAAATAGAATTTCATCTTAATATGCTTAAAATTGAAAACAGATACAAAGAGAAGTATTCTGTGCTAAGAGATTGTGGGGAAACCTGTGCATGCCTCCCATTTCCTGACCCCCTCCTACTACCGCACGCAGACTCTCCAGAACCCAGATGTAGTTTATGGCTCCTGCTCTGAGGTGGGGAGAAATAATGCTACTCTATTAATGAGCTGTTTTCCCAGTCTGTGCCTCTAGAACCTAAGTTCCAAGTGCCAGGTTAAAAAAAAAAGGTAAAATACACATAACTTAAAATTTACCATTTTAACCATTTTTGACTGTACAGTTTAGTGGCATTATGTATATTCATATTGTTTTACAACCATTACCACCATTCATCTCCAGACCTTTTTCATCATCCCAAACTGAAACTCTGTACCCCTTTAAACAATAATGCCCTATCTTCTCTCCCTCCAGGTCCAAGCAACCACCATTCTCCTCTGTCTCTATGAATTTGCCTATTTTAGGTACCTCATAAGTGGAATCAAACAGTATAATGTCTTCAAGATTTATCCATGTGGTAGTATGTGTCAGAATTTCCTTTCTTTTTAAGGTTGAATAATATTCCATTATATGTATATACCACATTTATTTATCCATTCATCTGTTGATGGACATTTGAGTTGCTTCCATTTTTTGGCTGTTGTTAATAGCGCTGCTCTGAACATCGGTGTACAAATATGTGTTCTGATGTCTGCTTTTAATTCTTTTGTGTATATACCCAGAAGTGGAATTGCTGGATCATATGATAATTCTATGTTTAACTTTTTGAAGAACCATCATACCATTGTCCATGAAGATGCACCATTTTATATACCTATTAGCAATGCACAAGGGTTCCAATTTCTCTACAGCCTTGCCATCATGGCAGGAGTTTTTAATCCCTTTTAAGTTTATTTATTGGGGCACCTAGGTGGCTCAGTCAGTTGAGCGTCTGACTTCAGCTCGGGTCATGATCTCATGTTTCGTGAACTCAAGCCCCGCGTCAGGCTCGCTGCTATCAGGTCAGAGCCTGCTTCGGATCCTCTGTCTCCCCCCCCCCCCCTCTGCCTGCCCCCTTGCTCATGCTCTCTCTCTCAAAAATGAATAAACATTAAAAAACAAACATTAAAAAAAAGTTTGTTTATTTTGAGAGAGAGAGAGAGCACATGAGCAGGGGAAGGGCAGAGAGAGAAGGAGACAGAATCCGAAGCAGACTCTGCACTATTAGCATGGAGCCCAACGTGGGGCTCAAACTCATGAAACTGTGAGATCATGACCTGAGCTGAAATCAAGAGTTGGACACTTAACTGACTGATCTACCCAGGTGCCCCAGGAGTTTTTAATATCTTGTTTATGGCTGTATCTCCAGAGACGAGGACAGTGCCTAGCATGTAGTAGGGACTTAAAAATATTTGTTGAGTTGAATGAGTGGGAGGCCTTGGTCTCTGGGCAGCTGTACCAGGGAGCCCTCCTACCTATTAAGCAGTCAACACAGACTTCCTTCTAGTCCCTTCTCAGCTCTAGGAGGATCACTCTTTTGATGAGGTAAGTTACCTAAATGTGCCCACTGGTGTCAAAGAGGAAATGGTTCACTGAAGATCAGTGAATCTAACATGCTGGCCAGCATGGGAGTCTTTCAGACTGTGGGTCTCAACTTATTTGTGGCTCCTGAAACCCCATTTTTAGTGGTTAAAACCAGCATTTATGAAAAATGAAATAGAAAAAAAATATCAGGGTATACCACATGGAAGAAAGAGTAAATATCGTTTTGTGAAACTTTGTTTTTAATGTGATATTTATGTATGTTTGTAATGGATCACAAAGAATTTGAAAAAGACTGTTGGATAGGGTATGCAGCCTCTGCTTAAAGAATCCCTTGTGGTGGGGAGTTTATTGCCTCACAAGTAGACTTATGCTGCTTGGGGGTTTGCTGAAACATTGGAATATTCCTCCTTTATTGAGTGGAGACCATTCAGCTGACAGATCTTTCCTTTGAGTCCCACTGTGTGCTAGAACCTGAGATGAAGAGGAATAGAGGGTGCCTACAGGAGTTAATGGAGAAGACAGGTAGGAGAAGAAGAAAGGGTGGGAATGGAGGGATGGGAATGCTGCCCAGGGGAGCCCAGGAAGGAGCCAGAATGAGCCTTGGAGGGTGAATAGGAATTTGCTATTCTCCACTAAGAGAAAAGCTTATGGGAAAGGATGGAGATGAGAAAGGGCAGATTATGTTCAAAAAATGGCAAGTAACCTCGTCTGGCCAGAGTCCAGGGTCCCTAAGGAGGTCAGAGGTGGGGGGGGGGCAATTTGGGGGGCATGGAGCAGAAGAGCAAGCAAAGCTCAGATATGAAAAGGTCTTTGTGTCAAGAGCTTAGGTTTTCACCCTACAGCCAGAGGGGTGTCTTTTGAATATTTAGAAGACAAATACTTGTCAGGATGTGTACTAGGCTCTGGGGAACTAGGGTGAATGAAACCTGAGAAGCCATCACCCCAGTGTGGGGAGCTGGTATGAAGTAAGAGTCACACAGAGACAAATGGTTATAGAAAGTGACATGAGCAGTGTGATGGAAAATAACAGAGTCCTATGAGAAAGGTACCCTGGTTTAGACTAGGAGGGAAGGCTTCTGTGAGGGAATAATGGTTAAGTTGCCACCTGCAAGTGAAGAGCCTTCTCCACAGAGGTGGCAGCATGAGCAAAGGCTATGGGCTCCCAGAAGACCCTGGAACAAGATGCAGCTGAGAAGGGGAGGTGGGTGTGGCTGAGCCAGCTCAGGGAGGGCCTAGGAACAAGGTGGGACAGGCCTAGAGTAAGAATTTAGAATTTTATCCTAAGGGCAGTGAGAAGCCACCGGAGTTTAAGCAGGTGTAGCGGTGTGTGTGTGTGTGTGTGTGTGTGAGAGAGAGAGAGACAGACAGAGAGACAGAGAGACAGAGAGACAAAGGGAGAGAGACAGGTTGAGAGAAATTATTTATTTTTACACGAAAGGAAAAGTACATCCAGGGCAAAGATCAGAGTCAGGAGGTCTAGAGGAACAGAAGGAAGGGAGGCAGTGACAGACTGTGGAAAACCTACCCTAGTTTTCCTGGAGCTTGGCTGTTTGGACCTGAGGTTGGAGATAGAAGTAACAGGAGATGCCTAGAGGATATGACACTTGGGGAAACGTTGGCATCTTTTGCCAGAGGGCTGGGAGTGGGGAAGAGAGTCTTATCAGGAATCCTTTTCCTGGTTTCTTCTTACTCAGACTGGACCACCTCTA
This sequence comes from Leopardus geoffroyi, assembly GCF_018350155.1. Taxonomy (NCBI): domain Eukaryota; kingdom Metazoa; phylum Chordata; class Mammalia; order Carnivora; family Felidae; genus Leopardus; species Leopardus geoffroyi. The sequence goes on along the minus strand of NC_059336.1, from coordinate 87,033,191 downwards.
GATCTTTGTCCAGGCTGTTCGCCCTCCCTGGAACATCATTCCTGCTCCTTTCTCTTTCTTCCTAACCCAGGGTGGCTCATCCCTCAAGGCCCAAAGGAAGGCCCATATTCACTATGAGGCTTTCCCTACCTTTCTGACTTCCCATCCCTGCCAAGCCCAGCCCTGCACTGTCTGTGACCAGCAGGGGTGGGAAGAATGGTGTTCCTGGCATGTATTGTGACACTGCACCTATGGGAACCCTCTTCAGTTCCAGTTTGGCACAGGACAAAAGGCTTCCCCACTGAGTGACCTCACAATCCCCTCCTACTTTCCTGGCTCCCAGTGAGAGACACACATGGCAGGGGCCCCAATCAGTGTGTTCAAGTCAGCATGAGGCCAGCTGTGAGGCCCCTGGAGGGGCTTCTCGTGGCCCTCATGTCCCTCATCATCTGGGTCAAGTGGTCCCCAGGCCCTGAGTGAGGAGGGGCTGGGGACTGATGTCAGAACCACCTCCTGAGGTCTGCTTGGTTGAGGTCTGGGAAACTGTCATCCCACTAACAAGTATGGGTTTTTTGCTGTTCAACACAGCTGGGCTGGGGATACCACGGCCCAAGTTAAAGAACCTTTTAGAGTCCCCACATGCACTTGCTGATCTGGGTGGCCTCGACCTACTCCCCAGGGGGCAGCCTTTGGTGAACAGACTCTGTCCTGGGCACGCTTGTGCCTAACCTGATGGGGGAGGTGGTGGTGGGAGTTCTCAGTGCTGCTTTCTTACCTGCTGGGCAGCTGGGCTGTGTAGGAGGGCCATTCACCACTGTTAGCTAATCTGCCCCCACTGCCACCTATCCTGGGCCGTGTAAAAAGTTACCCATGTGGGCAGCAGCCCGACCATGACTCCCATCTGCTGTGCCTTTTTTTTTTTTAATGTTTATCTTTGAGAGAGACAGGATGAGAGTGGGGGAGGGGCAGAGAAGAGAGGGAGACCACAGAATCTGAAGCAGGGTCCAGGCTGTGAGCTGTCAGCACAGAGCCTGATACAGGGCTTGAACTCATTAACTGTGAGATCATGACCTGAGCTAAAGTCGGACGTTCAACTGACTGAGATACTCAGGTGCCCCTATGCTGTGCCTTTTGATTGGGATTTATATTAGATACCCTGTTTGTTTTCTCCAGTGAAGGTATCTATGTATGGGGACATCTGTGTCCCATTCGATAGGCAGGACTCCCTTGTCCCAGTCTTCACAGGTCTAGTCTAGGATGACTGCTTCCTTCTCTGAGGTGTCTCCCTGAACTCCTCACACTTAATTTACTGTTGTCTTTAGTTTAGTTCTAGCCGTCCCACACTTTCCCTCCAAGTGATGAAAATTCTTTCTTTAATTTTTTTTAACATTTATTTATTTTTGAGACAGAGAGAAACAGAGCATGAACAGGGGAGGGGCAGAGAGAGAGGGAGACACATAATCTGAAACAGGCTCCAGGCTCTGAGCAGTCAGCACAGAGCCCGAAGCGGGGCTCGAACGCACGGACCGCGAGATCATGACCTGAGCTGAAGTCAGACGCTCAACCTACCGAGCCACCCAGGCACCCCAAGTGATGAAAATTCTATCCACCATTGCTGCAAGATGCTGAGGCAAATGAGCAGAAATAAATGTACTTATGGATTTATATTTCATAATGATTTCTTGGATTAATGTTACTATCTGAGCCATGCCCAGGTCTGGATTCTGTCTGTCCCGCTTTGCTGCATCTCCCCTACCATAGCCTTGTGACAAAAGTCTAATTAATTGTCTTCTCGCCTAGTAGACTCTTAGCTCTCAGAGGGCAGCGACTGTTGCATTCATCCTTCTATCCTTGGACCTGGCGCATGAGGTCAGGTCTCCATATGTTTTTGTGGAGTGGACCAATGTGTGAATTTTAAACTTCTTGAGGGTAGAGACTGAGTCTTCCCCTTTCTTATGAATCCCACATTTCAGTCTAGCCCAGAGCTGAACCAATAATAAGGCTAATAGGTTGGCTATTGGGTGGGAGTGCTGGAGAGTCACCTGGAAAAGTTTCTCAGGTCCAACTAGATTTTGATCCTCAAGGAGAAAAAAAATACCAAATTCCAATATCTGGAGTGCCTACTAGGGAGGGGTCAGACCCTATCACGTGTGAGCTGTGATGCTGGGCATTCGAAAGGTAGCGTGGTGAGGTGGGAAAAACTTAGGTAGTGAAACAGGGAGAGGATCATTGATGCTCAAGGGCCAGGAACTGAGGAATTTGGTTAACTAAGCTCTCTGCCCCCAATATCCAAATTTAAAAGAAGGAGGAAAAGAAGGAAGGAAGGAAGGAAGGAAGGAAGGAAGGAAGGAAGGAAGGAAGGGGAAAGGAAGGAGAAAGAATGAACCTGGACTTGGAAGCTAGATCAAAGTGGACCTGAATCGCCTTTTCATCTCCTTTAAATCTAGAACTACCAGACATGGTATTAATCTCTCTGAGTCCTAGTTTCTGCATCTGTGGAATGAGAGTTAGGTTAATACATGTGATAGGCCCCATGCCATTCTTGGCACATGGTAGACACTCAGTAAATAATGAGAATTATTAGTACCATAGCATCATGTATCTTAGGCTGTGTCAGTGAGGGTCCAGCTAACATAAGCCAAAAAAGATCATTTATTTGAAGAATCCCAGCTCATAGCCTTGAAGAAAGGGTCGACTCTGAGGCTTCAGGAAGGCCAGGAAACTTGGGCCTGGATTTTCAGGAAGAGGAAGGCTGCATTTGGGTAGAGGCAGTGCCAGCCTCTTTGTGTGATTGAGACAGTCTCATTGGCAGGTCTGGATCCTGTGCTAACAGTCTCGTGGGGGATTGAGGGAGATGGAGTTCTCTTTCTGAAAAGTGAGGTGCTGGGGTGCCTGGGTGGCTCAGTCGGTTGAGCATCCGACTTCGGCTCAGGTCATGATTTCATGGCTCGTGGGTTCAAGCCCCACATTGGGCTCTGCTGTCAATGTGGAGCCTGCTTCAGATCCTGTCTCCCTCCTTCTGCCCCTCCCCCATTCATGCTCTCTCAAAAATAAACATTAAAAAAAAAGAAAAAAGTGAGGTGCTGTATCCAGAAGAAAGGAGGGGAGACTGCTAGACAGGCAGAACTTTTGAGTATCATACATGAGACTCCCCTTCCATCCTCAGCGCCCACCCCTACCCTGGTGGTCTATGTATGTAGGCCTGCTAGGTGAGCCCTCATGTGCCAAACTACTGCTTCCCCCACCGACTTTGTTCAAATTCCTCCATCAATTTTTAATTTCAACACACTGTCTGCTGGCCCAGCCCAGCCCCACCCTGAGCAGGAAGGTGGCATCTTTACCCAAAGGGCTGCCCTGCTCCGGAGCCTCCAGCCTCCTCCCCAATCCTTCTCAGGAGTTCCAGACCCAAATCCTAACCTGCTGTTTACAAAGTTCTATACACCCTACAGAAAAGAGCCTCCGGTCAGTTTTGAAATTTTCATTTGTTTTTTCCTACTTTTACTTTTTCAATGTTGATTTTTCTTTTTACTTTATTCTTGTCCCAGACCTGCAAGAAATGTGTTCTTAGGAAGGCTGCTGGGAGATCTTGGGTTTCCAGTAGGATGAGAAGGCTCAACTGAGACAAATAGAGACAAATACTGAGAATTGCCAAGTGTCCTTAAGTACTGAGCCCTCCACAGGGCCCCAGAGAGGGACTGACACCCTAGCTTTGCCAGTATTTTCTGCTTTCCTCCTCTCCTCTTTTCTGCTCCCAGTATTCTTCCACAACAATGCCATCTACTCGGGGTATCTAAAAGGCCTCTAGGTGTGAGGGACACACTTCAGAGGTGTAAGATTTCATGGCAAACAGTCTCAGGCCCAATAAGGGAAAGAAGCAGGCCTATCTTCTCAGGATTGATTAGTTATTTGCCTTTGTGCCCTGTCTTCCCCTCTCTCCTGGAAGATTCCTAGCGCCGGTGCCCTCATACCTCACCAAGTCTTGTCCATTCCAAGTATTCCAGTATGGCCTGCTGCAAGACTTCCCCTTCCCCTTTCCCCTGTTAAAGCTTCTCTTTTCTGTATCTCTTGTCTTTTCAGACTGCTGTATGTTAGATCAGTTAATTTCCACAGTTGTGGTAAATTTAAAATCCCAGAAAACTTGTATTTTATAGGGGAGATATAAAAGGACAGAGTGTCGGTTTCAGAGGGTAACTATAAGGATTAGCTCCTCCTTGTGGGGGCCCCCTGGGTAGTATAGCTGTAGTGCTTAAGGGAAGGAGGGAGGGAAGGATGGACAGACAGGTGAATGAACTAGTGAGGAAGGAAGGAACTGATGGGGGGAGATTCACAATTACAATCACTGTCTGAGGATTCTATCCACCACATAAATGGATGGCTGTCTGCTCTGCATACACAGGCCTGGCCTGGGGGGTGGGCCAGTTGGACTCCACCAGCCTGAGCATTATTTAAAGGTAAGAAAACAGTTTTTTGAAAGAAAATTATGAGAAGCAGTGAAATGTAGCATTTGGATAGGGAAATTTCCTTCCTTCCTTCCTTCCTTTTTTGAGAGATAATCACAAACCACAAAATTCAGCCATTAAAGTATACAATTTAATGTTTTTTAGTATATTCTCAAGGTTGTGCAACCATCATCACTAATTGCAGAACATTTTCATGACCCAAAAAAGAAACCTTGGACTCTTTAGTAGTTACAGACTATCCCCTAGCTCCTGGCAACCACTAGTCTACTTTCTGTTTCTGTGGATCTGCTTATTCTGAACATTTCATATAAATGGAATCCTGTAATAAATGGCCTTTTGTGTCTATTGTCTTTCACTTAACATAATGTTTTCAAGGTTTATCCATGTTGCAGCATGTGTCAGTACTTCATTTCTGGTTAGTGCTGAATAATATTTCATTGTATGGATATACCACTTTTATTTACCCTGATGGATGTGTAGATTGTTTCTACTTTTTGGCTATTATAAATAATATCGCTATGGACATTTATGCACAAGTGTTATTGTGGATGTATGTTCTCAGTTTTCTTGAATATATACTTGTAGTGGAATTGCTGGGTCATATGATAATTCTGTGCTTAAATTTTTGAGGAAGTGCTGTGGGTTGGGGATTTTTGATACCTTTTTTTCCTGGATTATAAACATATGTTCATGGGGCACCTGGGTGGCTCAGTCAGTTGAGTGTCCAACTCTTGATTTCGGCTCAGGTCATGATCCCAGGGTTGTGGAATCAAGCCCTGTGCTGAGCGTGGAGCCTGCTTAAAACTCTCTCTCTCTCTGCCCATCTCCCCCACTTGCACTTTCTCTCTCTCTAAAAATAAAAAGAAACAAAAAACCAAACAAAAACCCCATATATGTTCATTGTAGAACATTTACAAGGTATACAAATGTACTCAGAAGAAAATAAGATTCTCTATATAACCCATTAATAACTACCTTTAATATATTGTGTATTTCTTCATATCTTATGTACATCATTTAAAAAATTGTATTAAGCTTAAAATAGATACAGTTTTGTGTCTTAATTCTTTCACTTTACTTTCTATTGTAAGCATTTTTCATGTCAACAAATATTGTAATATTGTTTCTGACCACATTCTGTCATCATTAGATGCATCACAATTTATTTAATTAACCTGCTATTCTTGGACATGTGGATGATTTCCACATTTTTGCGATTATCACAGGTGGTGCAGTATCTTTGTATGTAAATGTCCATCTGCATCTCTGATAAGTTTTGTGGGTTTTTTTTAATACGTGTTTTTTTAATGTGCTAGGTGTTGTGGTTTTTTCAAGGGTTTTGTTTGTTTGTTTGTTTGTTTTTTAGGTAAGCTCTATGCCCCCAACCTAGACCCCAAGATCAAGAGTTGCATGCTTTACTGACTGAGCCAGCCAGGTGCTCCATACATCTGTGATAAGATTTGAGATAAAATCCTAAAAATTGAAACTTCCAGGTAAAAGAATCTATAAACATTTTAGAAATAAACTTTTTGTTTTGAAATAATTTTAGATTTATGGAAAAGTTGCAAAGATAGTACAGAGTTCCTACATACCCTTCACACAGCTTCCTCTAATGTTAATATATTATCTAACCAGACAGAGTATATTCATCAAAACTAATAAGTTAACATTGGTACATTACTATTAACTAAGCTTCAGTGGGGGAGGGGCAGAGAGAAGGGAGAGAGAATCCCAAGCAGGCTCCTTGCTGTCAGTGCAGAGCCTGACCTCACAAACCACGAGATCATGACATGAGCCGAAACCCAGAATCAGATGCTTAACCGACTGAGCCACCCAGGTGCCCCCTGAGTTTGACTTTTATTAGTTTTCTTACTGATGTCCTTTATCCATTCCAGGATCCAGTCTGGGATACCATGTTGTATTTGAGCATGTGAATACTTTCAAGGCTTTTGATGTTTGTGTAGGAAGGTTGTGTCAATTTATATTCCCACCAGTAGTATAGGGGAAGGACTTTGCCAAGCTAATAGGTATTACAGCAGCAATAATAGTGTGAATTTAGTGGGCATTTCTTTTTTCTTTTTTTAAGTATATGAATATTTTATTAGATCATATATGCAGGAAGTTAAAAAACTTCATAAATGATAAATGTAATGTAAATGCTATGATGCCAGCTATAGAAATAAGCATACAGTTTTGGAAACAATGTTTTGTCACTCTTTTTATTTTATTTTTTTAATTTTTAATGAATTTATTCATTTTTAAAGATTTATTTTCTTGAGTAAGCCCCCAAGTGGGGCTCAAACTCATGACCCCAAGATCAAGAGTCACATGCTCTACCCACTGAGCCAGCCAGGTGCCCCTGTCACTTTTCAAGTACTGTTTTTTTTCTGGGACACCTGGGTGGCTCAGTTGGTTAAGCATCTGACTTTAGCTCAGGTCATGATCTCCCCATTTATGGGTTTGAGTCCTGCGTCAGGCTCTGTGCTGCCTGCTTCAGATACTGTGTCTCCCTCTCTCTGCCCCTCCCTCTCTCTCTGCCCCCGCCACTTGTGCGCACACTCTCTCTCTCAAAAAATGAATAAACATTTTAAAAAAATTTTAAATATTGTTCTTTCTGGATTTTTTCTTTCTTTTTTTAATTAAAAATTTTTTTCAGGGCACTTAGGTGGCTCAGTCGGTTAAGTGTGCAACTTCAGCTCGGGTCATGATCTCACAGTTCGTGAGTTCCAGCCCTGCATCAGGCTACGTGCTGATAACTCAGAGCCTGAAGCCTGCTTTGGATTCTGTGTCTCCCTCTCTCTCTGCCCTCCCTTGCTCGTGATCTGTCTCTCTCTCTCAAAAATAAACATTAAAAAAAAAAGAAAAAAAATTTTTTTTAATTTTAATTTCAGTATAGTTAACATACAGTGTTATATTAGTTTCAGGTGTACAATACAGTGATTCAACAATTTCATATGTTAGTCAGTGCTCATCAAGATAATTGTACTCTTAATCCCCTTTACCTATTTCACCCATCCCCTCCCACGCCTCTCCTCTGGTAACCATCAGCTTGTTCTCTAGAGTTAAGAGTCTGGTTTTTGGTTTGTCTTTTTTTCTTTGGTCATTTGTTTCTTTGTTTGTTGAGAGAGAGAGAGAGAGAGAGAGAGAGAGAGAGAGAGAGAAAGAGAGCACCCATGTGGGGGAGGAGCAGAGGGAAGAGTAGAGGGAAAGATAGAGAATCTCAAGCAGGCTTCATGCCCGGCACAGATGGACGCAGGTTTGCTCTCTGCGAGATCATGACCTGAGCTGAAATAAAGAGTTGACACTCAAGCAGCTGAGCCACACAGGTGCCCCTGTTCATTTGTTTCTTAAATTCCACGTATGAGTGAAATCTTGTGGTATTTATTTTTCTCTGACTGATTTATTTCACTTAGAATTATACCCTCTAGATTTATCCACATTATGGAAAATGGCAAGATATCATTCTTTTTTATGGATGAATAATATTACACTTATTTATCCATTCTTTATCCATTCTTCTTCTTTATCCCTTCATCTATCCACGGACACTTGGGCCACTTCCATAATTTGGCTGTTGTAAATAATGCTGCTTATAAACAGCATGTATCCCTTTGAATTAGTGTTTTTCAGGTAAATACCCAGTAGTGTAATTAGTGGATCATAGGGCAGTTCTATTTTTAACTTTTTGAGGAACCTCCATGCTGTTCTCTACAGTAGCTGTACCAGTTTGCATTCTACCAACAGTGCATGAGAGTTCCTTTTTCTTTACATCCTCACCAACACTTGTTATTTTTTGTGTTTTTCATTTTAGCCGTTCTGACAAGTGTGAGGTGATATCTCACTGTGGTTTTGATTTGTATTTCCCTGATGCTGAGTGATACCGAGCATCTTTTCATGTGTCTGTTGGCCATCTGGATGTCTTATTTGGCAAAGTGTCTTTTCATGTCTTCTGCCCATTTTTTAAGGTAGCATTTTTTAAATGTTTATTTTTGAGAGAGAGAGGGAGTGAGCATGTGTGAGCAGGGTGGGGGCAGAGGGAGAGGGAGACAGAGGATCCGAAGCAGGCTCTGTGCTCTTTGCACAGAGCTTGATGTGAGGCTCGATCTCACAAACCATGAGATCATGACCTGAGCCAAAGTTGGACGCATAACCAAATGAGCCACCCAGGCACCCAGTGAGCATGTTTTTAATAATTAAAAAAAAAATTTTTTTTTTTAGAGTGTGAGCCAGAGAGAGGGGCCAAGGTGGGGGGAGAGAGAGAGAGGAAGAGAGAGAGAGAGAATGAATCCCAAGTAGGCTCCATGCTCATCACAGAGACTGACATAGGGATCAATCTCACAACCCTGGGATCATGACCTGAGCCCAAATCAAGAGTTGGATGCTTAACTGACTGAGCCACCCAGGCATCCAAGTTGAGCATTTTTTAATGGCTAGTGGGTTTATAGACTCTTTTCATCTGTCTGGTAATCACTTATACTTTTTGTTTTTGATTTCCCAATCATTGATAGGGGGTTTTGTCAATGTCTAAGCTTTTAGCTTCAATTCAAGCTGACATACAGCCAATGTCAGGTAAGCATCTAGAAAGTCAGCACTGCATCCTGCAAAGTCACCAAGGCAGTGTCACCCAGGAAGGGTTGGACTGCTGGATGTTCCCTGCAGGCCTTGTTTCTCCTGAAGAGGCCTGCCCTGAGCTATGGAACCTGGGTGACAGTGAGGTGTGTTCTCTGAGAGAGCAAGCTCTGCTAGTAACCCGAGGCCAGCTGTGTACAAAGAGCAGTACTGGGTAGGCAGTGACATAAAGAGCTCTGCCCAGTAGTCAGGAGAATGGGGATTTTGTCCTGGTTCTTTTACCACCTATGTGAACTTGAGCAAATCTGGTCCACTTTCTGGGCTCTCTCTTTTTCATCTGGTTAATGGTGAGGATCTCAGGGACTGAATGGACTGTTGTGAAGCACTTTGTAAAGCACTGTACTGGTGGGTGATACAGTTATAGGGAATGGTGTCATGAAGGGGACTGAGCAGTGCCTTATGTGGATAGTATGAATCTCAATTCACCATCCCAGGAGGACAAGAAATGCTCTTGGGATTGACTCAGTTCTAACCTGAGCTCCAATTGTATTGATGGGGAGGAAATTCTATTGCTATCATTATAGGCCCCTTCCTGATAAGGGTCACCCCAGAATCCAGGAGGCTCATGGTGCTCAGGAAAGAGGTACTTCTATAGGCTGTGCTGTGTCTCACGGGCCCAGGTAGCCTGAGAGGCTCAGACTCTGCCCTCAGGCCATGCCTGAGGCTTTGTGCCCTGGACCCTACCTCCCCACCTCTGAGGCCCACTGCTTCTTGAAGGTGCAGGGCACTGGTCTGGATTCTCTTCCTATTCCTCAGGGTCCCACTTCCCTCTCTACTTTCATTTTCTCCCTCCCAGGGTGGCCTTCAAGACACTCCTCTGAGTCTGCAAGAAACTCAGGCTCAGGGGCGCCTGGGTGGCGCAGTCGGTTAAGTGTCCGACTTCAGCCAGGTCACGATCTCACGGTCCGTGAGTTCGAGCCCCGCGTCAGGCTCTGGGTTGATGGCTCAGAGCCTGGAGCCTGTTTCCGATTCTGTGTCTCCCTCTCTCTCTGACCCTCCCCTGTTCATGCTCTGTCTCTCTCTGTCCCCAAAATAAAAATAAACATTGAAAAAAAAAAATTAAAAAAAAAAAAGAAACTCAGGCTCAGGAAAATAGATGCAAAGGAGAAAAGGGCCCAGGGTGACTTCTGTCTAGTTCTGAAACTCAAAAGAGGACAGATCTAAGATTTTCTTGCAATGAGAAGGAAAAGAAAAAAATGCAGTCATCTAAACACAAATTAATGTCTGAGAAAATAATCTGGCCACACTGGCAAGAAATTGGAAGATATGTCCTCTTGTCCAAATACTGTCACAAACCTGTGTTGGGTCCTCAGGCATGCCATACATTGTCTCTGAGGCTATTTCCTCAGCTGTGCAGTGAGGGGATGGGTTCCATAAGCTCTAAAGCAGCCCTGGACACTCACCATCCCAGAGTCTTCCTGGGAGGGGGCAAGGTTTTCTTTTATTTTGACATTCTTGACCTTTCCCAGTCCCTATCGTGTGACCTGACCAGGACCCCTTTAGCAGCATTGCTGATGGATTTTCCCTGAGGCCTGTTGTTGGTCTAATCTATGCGGGTTTCTCTTGTAGCTCTGTGTAATCATCACAGTAAATATGAGCTAGCTCTGGGCTTGGCCTGAGTGCTCATTCAGTCCAAATAACTTTCATTTCATGAAAGAGGAAACAGAGGTCAAGTAGCTTTCCCACAGCCACATGGTAGGTGAGGGGCAGAGCTGTCCTTCTGAAGCCGAGCTTTCTAGCCCACTGGCTTATGTCCCCTCAGGGATGCAGAGAGGACCAGAAGGCAAATGTTCTGGGAACACTGTGTGACCATCCTCAGAACTAACCTAGGAAAACCCACCCTGAAACAAACAACTCCCAGGTGCTTGTGTCTCCCTGGATGCTGAAGAGATGGAGAGAGTGTTGGGAGGAACACAAGGACTCTCTCCCTAGGATTCTCTGGAGATGAGAGCAAGCATTCTGAGGAAGTATTCTGAGTTTGGGGTCGCTACCTGGACTAAGGCCCAGGACTCTGGCTGCATGCCAACCCTGCAAAGGGCTGTCTTCCTTTCTCCAGTGGCTGGGACAGGCACTAGTTGTGTTCATGCAAAAGTGGTCTGAGAGTACCCTAGCCTGGGCTGGGGTGGGGCTGATGATGTTTGGGTTTACATCCACTCCCTGGGCAGACACATGACACTGTCATCGCCACTCAACGGCAGGGACCCACATTTAGGGCTCATTACCTAGAGACAGGTCCAAGAGGGCCTGGAGTGGTGCAGCTCAGACTGACACAAGTAAGCCTCTGCCTTAGTGGTTCTGTAAAGTTAATCCCTTCACTGTCCCCACAGAGTTACTCCTACTTCTCTTTTTCATGCCATGGGCTAAAAATTGGCTATGGAAAAGGAGAAAATCCCAAGACATTGTGACCTTCCAAAGATGCCTTCTGTGCAACTTCCCTGATGAACTTGTTGGGAAATGGTATCTTAATTCATATTGGGGTTATATTGATGCAAAAATCGTGTTGGACCATTTCTCCTCATTTGTACTTGTTAATCGCTTCCTGGGTGGCGCTGGGCCAGGAACTGTGAATATAGTTGAAATCCAAGACAGAAGATTTAAAGGACATCCGTAATTTTATAGATGGAAATAGGACAACCCAGAGATGCTAAGGAGCTCATTTAAGGTCACACAGCTACTTGGGGCAGTTGTGGGTTTGGAACTTGAGGTTCCTGCCTTTCAGCCCTGTGCTCTTTCGACAGCGTCTTACACAACTTACAGTATGGTTGGTTGCAGGAGCAGGAACAATGGCTTTGGAACAATTATAGAACTCTAAGGGGAACAGAGATCCCCTTGCTGGTGATTTCCCACCCACTGGCTTGCTGCCAGTGTCTTTATGTTTTTTACTTATATATGTTTGTCTGGGGGTGTAATTTTCTTTTGAGAGACTGGGAAATCCCATAACTTAAAAAAATGATTTGTTGAAATTGAATTCCCAGATTTTTGCCCAGTTTGTGCTTTTTCAGAGAGAGAGAGAGAGAGAGAGAGAGAGACAGTGTGTGTGTGTGTGTGTGTGTGTGTGTGTGTGTGTGTGTGTGTGTGTGTTTTATGGGAGGTATTCTAGACTTCCTGTCCTCAGACAGTTTCACATAGGTTGATCTGGGTTAGGGCTCTCCATGTATGCTTTGCACAGGGCACAGTGACAACGAGGAAAGTGGGAATGAAGTATGGGGAAGAGGTAACTTGTGCCCATGTGGGAAGGAGATGTCATGCCATCTTACTGACTGTGACATTCTGAACCTGGAGGGAGAAGGGGGTCTGCATCACTGCCCCTTTCTTAACCCAGAACTATACAGGCTTTGATGGCTTCCTGACTCAGTGTCAATATCAGTCATTCATTCACTCAAATAATTCTGGAGAACATTCGATACATAATGGTCTAAAATCACCTCTGGGCAAAGGCCCTGTATCAGGTTCCAGAAAGGATGTGTTCTATATCCAGGGATAGGTCTTGTTTGGTCTCTGCTCTATGGGAGAGAATCAGTCTCCTTCAGGTCCCATGGCCTGCATGAGGGCTCCCAACTCCACCTCATTGGCTCTGGGGTTGAGTCCTGGCTGGTTCCGCCTTCTGGGGTTGGGATGAGGGTGAAGACTGCTCATCTACACTGCTACATCACCAAGATCAGATTGGAGAGAGGGAGGTACTGTGGGGCTGAGTCTGGCTTTTAAGGACAGCCGCTACTGTAGCTCCTCTGAGAAGCTAGTGGGTGGAGAAGCAGGGGTGGGAGGATCATGGGTTTCCATCCCTCCCTGACTTACACCTGACTTTTTGTCAGAGAAGATGAAAACCAGGCCCACTACCCAAAAGTGAACACAGATTTGGATCTATGAGAGATCAGAATAGAGTCTCAAAACAGAAATTTGGGGAACTTGGTGCAGGAATGGGGCAGGCCTGAGGTGGCCAGTCCTGGGTCAGAGCCTCCCTGGGCCGCAGAGTGGGGAGAAACAGGGCTGGGTGGGACAGAACCTCGGTTGGGTCACATTTCTAACTCCTGTTATTTTGGAGCTATGAGTCGGACAGGTTTTATCTGGCCTGTTTTGACCCTCCATGAGGCAACAGCTGGGGACCAGAGGAGAGATGGAGAGCAGCAAGCATGCTGTTCTTCTTTTGGTCCATTTAGCAACTTCCTCTACTTTCTGAGCAAAAACAGGTGTAACCCTTTGTGTCCTGAGGTGTGCAGTCTCCAACATATATGCCTGTGGTCCTAAGGACATCTGGAAATTCTAATCGAAAACAAGTTCGCTGACCATGGGGAAAAGGTTAGGGGTACATTATATATGCAGCCTTGGCCGGGCTCTTACATTCATCTGACTGTTCATTCAGCAAATAATTTTTGGGCATTTGCTTTGTGTGATGCACAGTGAAGGACAAGGCCCAAATTTTATTTATGAAGACATGGGCCACAGGGAGAAAACCATGACTTGGCTTCTGTCTCTAAGTGAGTGAAACTGGTAGTAAAGTCTCTTGGCAAATTCAAATGTATCTGCTGCAAACAGATCCTTTTCCTCAAGTAATTCTGGGTGCTTTCCAAACTTACCAATTTCCTAAAGAATGGGGGAGGAGGCTGGGAAGCTCTTCAGGGAGAGGAACAGCATGGTCAAAGGCCCTCTGTTAAAGGGAGCAAGGCCCCTTTAAAAACCTAAAGGAAGGGGCTACTGGGTGGTTCAGTCAGTTAAGTGTCAGACTCTTGATCTAGGCTCAGGTCAAGATCTCACAGTTTGTGAGATTGAGCTACACTTCAGGGCTGTGCTCTGACAACATGGAGCCTGCTTGGAATCTCTCTCTCTCTCTATCTGCCCCTTCCCCGCTCATGCATGTGCACTTTCTCTCTCTCTCTCTCACTCTCTCTCTCTCTCTCTCTCTCTCTCACACACACACACACACACACACACACACACACACACACACACACAAAATAAATAAACATTAGAAAAAAACGGAGGGAAGGTAGTGTGACAAGAAAGGAAAGGCAAGTTTGCAGGTTGGGCTCTTGATGGGTAAGTGGGATCTCTTTGTGTGCCTCACTCATGATCCCACTTCACCATCCCCCCTGTTCACCTAGAACACCCCTTTCCTTCCTCACATCTCAGTCCAGTCATCTTGGCTTCCAAGGAAAACTGCCACCACAGCTGCTCTGAGAACCCAGTGGCCAATTCTATCACCCAGCGTCTTGATTCGTACCCTGTATCTCTCCCTTATATTTCTCAAATCGATCCTTCTGAAAGGCCTGTAATTCTAGACTGGGAAGACTTCCATTGCTCCCCATTGCCTTTATCACTGTCAGAATCACTATTTATCAAGCTTTCTCCATGTGCCAGTTAAAACTCTTCTAGATCTGGTCTTGCCTTCCTTCATGGTCTTCTCTTGACCCTTGAAGGCTAGCCAAACTGAATCACATATAGTGGCCTGTGTTCTCATGCCTCAGGGCCTTTGCACCATCTTCCTGGAGCACTCTCTCACATTCCTCCCCTAGCTAACTCCTGCCTACAAAGCTCAGATCAAGGGCTACAGCTCCCAGGAGCCTTTGTAAAGGTGTCCCCCTTCTGCTCTTCCCCAGAACCCTCCACAGAGCTCTATCAGGGGCTGATTGCCTTAGTTGTATTTCTCCTATTAGAGTTTTCCAAGAGCCTGGCTCATTTCTGCATCCTTAGTACCTAGCGTAGAATCTGGCGCATAGTTAGTGATAAATAAAAATTAGTAATGAAGGAATGCATTAGTGAACAAATGAATGAATTCTGCTTGGAGTAGGGGGTGCTCACTAGGGAGATAATATTTGAGGTGAGTCCAAAAGAATGACTTAAGAATTTGTGAAGCAGGAATTTTAATTTCAGGGACAGGGAATGGTATGTGCCAGGCATGGAGGTTTGGGAGAGTGGTATGCATTAAGGGAACTGCAGCTAGTTCTGCAGCTAGGGCAGAAGTTGAGTATGCAGGATATGCCAGAGGTGGATCTGGAGAGATGGGACAAGGGGCAATGACTGTTGGGCTCTCGGAAGCCTGACTTTGCTGAGTACAGAACAGAGCAGGACATAGTGAGTGCTTTTGATGCCATGAGGAAGATGGACAGGAGTGGGCAGTGCCACGCTGTGGGGGACTGGGAAGAAGGTGATGGGGGTGTGAGCAGAGCAGCAGGCTAAGGGACAAAGATCAGGGGCAGACTCCAGTGGGGCTTAGATGGCCATGACCTGCAGTCAGAGGAGGTTTGAGGGTTGTGGGATGGTGATTCCATGGTTTCTGGCTTGAGTTCCTGTGTGGGTGGTGAAGCCCCTCACCAAAATGGCAGCCTGGAGAGGAGCGGATTTGAGAGCAGGAGAATGAGTTCAGTTTTGCTTATAAGACATGAAAAATGTGACTCTTAAAAACTGAGAACAAACTGAGGGTTGATGGGGGGTGGGAGGGAGGGGAGGATGGGTGATGGGTATTGAGGAGGGCACCTTGTGGGATGAGCACTGGGTGTTGTATGGAAACCAATTTGACAATAAATTTCATATATTGAAAAAAAAAAAAGACATGAAAAATGTACATTGGAAGGGACCATCAGATTTGGAGAGCTTTGTGAGTTCAAGTCAGAGCTGGAGGGATGGGGTCAGATCCAAGTGTGCTCAGATGATCCTAAGAGCTGAAGTTAAATATTCAGGAATTTTGTGAGACAATTGTTAAATTTGGCTATTTTTAAAAAATTAAATTATATAAAATTACAATTAAGTAAATTATATTAAAAACAGAAACTCATCACTTCTAAGGATTTCAGAGTATTTTGTTTATGCTTTTAAGATGATTTACATCTGTTATATCTATGAATATACTATATGATGTTGTGTTACTGTGTTTTTCTTCCTAACTCTGCATTCAGAAGCATCACATTGGTAGTTTGAAATCAGTCATGGTAGGAATATTTGCACCATGGAAATTGATAAACACCAAACATCAGGGCTTGATTTATTATTTTGTTGACTGTCTAGACTTAAAATTATGGAGAAAATGTTAATATGCACATTGAACTTATATACATATTGTGCCTGTAGCTATTACATTGTGAATGGAACAGAGAAATTGAGCAGATGTTCTTCCAGTATTCAAAAAATATTACCTGATTCAGTAAAGAAGTTGCTTATACCATTGACAAAGGAGTGAAGTTGCAACATGTATCTTCATTGTTTCACTTTCATTGTTTCAACCAGTAAGTTGGCACAAGCAAAAATATCAACCAATATTCATGTTAGAACTATATTGATTTGTCAATTACAATTATAGGTTAGTTATGGACTTAGCAGGTTGGTAAAAATCAATGGAAGTATTCTGTAAGATTCAATTTACTATATGCGATTTACAGTATAGACTACTGTATATTTTACTACTACTTGTAAATTGCTAAACATATTTTATGTCAGTAAAATTTACAATAAACTCATATGTGCCTGCATTTTTTCCTCCAGAGGGCCTGTTGTTATATATTTACCAGCACACCACTGGGCAAATTGCCTTAGGCTGAGGAGAGACCAGAGACCAGATTGGACTCTTTGGAAAGATTCCCAGAAGAGGGAGGGACTCATCGATGGAAAGACGCTTCCATCAATGGAGAGAGGAGGGATGGGTAAGTGAGGCTTAGGTACAGGGACTAGGCTGGAGGGGTAGAGAGTTCTGAGAAAGGATGCAGGGGTGAGGAGAATCTGGGGTGGGAGGCAGCTGGGCTTCACTATTTCCTCTGCCAAGTAGGATGCAAGCTGTGTCCTGAGAGTGAGAGGCAGACAAGTGAGGAACGGAGGCGGGGTGAAGGTTTGGCCCAAGTGATCAGTGAGGGACACAGAGAAGGGACCTGGGAGGATGAGGCCGACTCAGGAAGCCAGGGGATGACCATAGTGGCAGAACTGTAACCATGTGGGTTACAAGGTGGGGGAGTGACCTAGATTTTGGCCATAGGCCAAGCCCTGCAGTGAGGATTGCTATTTTATCTCCCAGGACAATCCTGGAGGAAATCAACGCTGGGAGGGGTTAAGTCCTTTATCCAAGGCCCAGAGCCAGTTAGCGGCTGAGTCAGGATGCAAACTGAGGCAGCTAGGCTCTGTTGACAAGGCAGGAGCTTGCACAGTGGCACATCTCTCCTTGGCAAAGCCCCTTAGACTATGCAAATAGGAATCTCTTCAGGACAGAGATCGGCAGGGTAGGTGTGGCCAGCCACTTGGCAAGGGTTTCAGGGCATCAAAAGTACTGGCAAAGCCTCCTCAGCCTGTGGCCCGTCTGGTGTTTGCCAGCCAGCACATTCTTGCCACCACTCCACAGTGTCTACTGAAAGCTAATGATAATGAATTGGCTTGCATTTTGTAAGTTTCTTCGTTACTTTGTTTTCTAATAACTCATTCTTATTGTACTTTTAAAACATAAAGTACATGCAGACTGGGAACTTAGAAAATCAGTCCTTCCCCTTAGAACACTTGAGAAGCACTGTTCTAACCCATCCTTCTAATCACATTGCTCCTCTGCTAGAAACCCTGAGTGATCCCTGCTGGCTGTAGCAGAGGTTTCAGATGGTAGGTGGGGACTGGTTTGTGGAACTTAATTACATGTGTCATTACCAGCGTTAAAAAAAAAAGAAAAAGAAGTCAAGTGAAATAGAAGATATCAGATTATATTACATGTAGTAAATACATTTTTGTTTCATTTAGTTATATATTTCATATATTATAATGCATGTTTGTACTAGCGTATGATGGAAAATGTCTGTCTTTCTATGATCACGGTAAATAAAAATGTTTGAGTGCCACTGGTCTGCAGATAGAGATGACATTGCCAGGCCTGGTGTTCCAAGTGTAAGGGGGAGAGTGATTGCTGAGGAAGAGCAGGCAGTGCTTCCTGGGAAACGAGCAAAGGTGAGCTGGGTTTGGAGGACGTCCAGGTTATGGATGAGCAGCGGGAACAGTATTAGCAAAGTCAGAAAGACCATGACTTTCATGCCTAGATTGTGTGTCCAACTCCAAGAGGGCCTGGGTCATGCCACTGGGGACTTGCAGATAGCATAAGAGTTGTAGTACCTGTGATAGGAGCTTAGGGGACAGAGCCCATAAGTCTGCCAGGGAAATCAGGGAGACTTCCCAGAGGTGGCAGTGCCTTAGATGAGGAGAGTTGGGGTTTGCCAGAACAACAGGCATGTGGAAAAAGCCTGGTCAAGTGAGGATCTTATAAAGAGGCACAAGAAAGCCCATCATGTTTGGGGAACCATGAGCCACTTGGTATAGGTGGAGCATGAGTTAGGGAGGAGGACTTCATGTGCTGTGTTGTAAGTTGAGATTTTATTTTGGGATGAGGATCCATGGGGAAATTTTGAGCAGAAGGATGACATGAGTGTTCCTACCTCTCAGGACTCTGGCAGCCTGAGGAGAGTAGATTAATGGAGAGGAGACCTGCAGGACCATTACTGCAATAGTTGGGCCTGAAGGAAGGCAGTGGGGGTGCAGGGGGGAGACTCAGGAGGAGCCAGCAGAACTTGGCCACCCGTCTGTGATTGGATTGGGCACTGAGAGAAGGGAGCAGGCAAGGGTGACCCCCACTGTGGCTGACTCAGGAAACTGGCTGGGTGATGGTACCTTTTGCCCAGAAAAAGAACACAGGGGGCCGAGAGGGTCCGAGGGACAAGATAACATGTTCACTGTTGAAAGGGGCACCTGACTGGCTCAGTCAGTAGAGTGTGCGACTCTTGATCTCAGGGTCATGAGTTCAAGCCCCATGTTGGGTGTAGAGATTACTAAAAAAGAAAAGAAAAGAAAAGAAAAGAAAATGGCACCTATAGGTGGGCATGACAATGGACAGCTGGAATAGAGCAGAGAGATTAGGCCAGGGATACAGCCTGGGGAGAGTGCAGAGTGAGGAGAAAGCACTATCAAGGGGGCCTCAGGGAGAAAGGAGCTCATGAGAGACTGAGGGGAGTGGTCTTTGAGGCACAAGATCCAGAAATTTGGGTCCCAGGAGCCAATGGGGCAGAAAAGACTTAGGGGGAAAACCAATCATGCAAATGCTTCATAAAACCAAATTCCCTGAAGGAGCCATGGGATGTGGCCATTTGGGAGGCCAGTGATGCACCATCAAGGGTGCAGAGGTGGGTGGTGGGGCAGGAGCCAGAGGCTTTGGGAGAGAGTGGGGTAACACAGTGAGGCAGGGAGGAAGCAGGGCTGCACCTTTGTGCAAATCAGAAAGGGGTCCCCTGCCTCCAGGCAGATTAACCCCCTCATCCCAGCATGCTGGCCTTGCCAGAGGATGCGGGCTGGGCTTCAGCCCTGTGTGCCCCACCATCAACATGCCAATGCCCTGAGTGTAGGCCAGCCTTTCCAGAAATAGCAAAGAAGGAGAGAAGGAGTCATTGACCAAGGAGAGTGCTTGGTCATAGACCAAGACCACGTGAGGGGTTTATTTTTTTAAGATGTGAGACACGGGTGCACGTTGACTTGGATGAGAGAGGGGAACCCGTGACAAGACAGAGAGACCTGCAATAGGCTGGGTGGGCAGGTGGGCAGACAGGCAGGAAGGGGCATGCCTCTGGTGTGCTAGGGGCAAGGCTGGTGTTGTTGCCATGGGGAAAGGGAAGGGACTGAGGAGGAGCAGGGCTGTGTGCTGAGCCCACAGCCTGGGGCCCAGTGTGCAGGCCACTCCTGCTGGCAAGAGTCAGCTGAGAATCTCTGCAGCTGAGCAGGGATCCCGAGATACTCACAGCTGAGACTGCCAGTCCCGGGGGACCAGTGGTTCCGGTGCCCAGGACCGGGTGACATCTAGAATGCAGGCTCTGGGCCGAGAACTGGGCAGACCAGGCTGGAGAGGGTCTTGACACAGAGCTTTAGTTTACTTAATTTACCTTTTACTGTGGAAGATTTTCAAACACGCCCAAAAGTTGTGGGAAACGAACCCTCTTATCATTAGACTTCAGTGATTATAATGGTTGTCAGTATTATTGTATGACCCCCCCCCCCCGTAAGTACTTTTTTAAAAACTTGAAAAAAAATTGTTTAATAGATTTTTTAGAGAAGTTTTAGGTTCACAGCAAAATTGAGCAGAAGGTACAGAGAGGTTTCCCATATATCCCTGGTTGAAAACTTTATTTGGAAATAATTTTAAGCTTACAGAAATTGCAAGGACAAGTTTCTTTATTTTTAAATAATGTTTTTCTTATTAGAGAATATATTCTCAGAATGTATATAGAGGAAAATTAAGATCATTCATGACCCTACCACCCCAAAGTAAGTACTATCACTCTTCTGGTGTATTTCCTTCCGGTCTTTTTTTTCTGTGATTTTATGTACATATATTTTTAAAAGATAACTGTTTTGTTTTTTTTTTTACATTTATTTATTTTTGAGAGAGAGAGTGTGTGTGAATTGGTGAGGGGCAGAGGGAGAGGGAGACACAGAATCTGAAGCAGACTCCCTGCTCCGAGCTGTCAGCACAGAGCCCGATGTGGGGCTTGAACTCACAAGCCACGAGATCATAACCTCAGCTGAAGTCAGATGCCTAACTGACTGAGCCACCCAGGTGCCCCTTATGTACATATTTTTAATTGGACTTCTTTTACCCAGAAAATAACCCCATTCCTCAAAACCTTCCTGATTGGTGTGTCCATATGAACTGGCTCAGTCCCAGGACCCTCACCCCCGAAGCCCTCCATAGAGACTGCAGAGAGCAACAACTGATCCAAGTTTGTGGTTTGTGGGTGCCCTCATTCCTTGGTTTCAGTGCTAATTCAGGTTTCCTCTTAACATTCCTCTTGTTTTTGTTTTTCTTGGGTAATATTGGTTGATTTCTGTGGGATGAGTTGTCCAGTGCTCCTTGAACCACCATCTTGCCTGCCTCCCACACTCATCTCTGGATTTGGGACATCTGTGTCTGAGCCTCTCTCCCCAACTCACTTGAGCACTCTCTGAGGGTAGGGCTCCGCTGATTCATCTCAACGTAAGGCACAGCTGGCCTCAAGAAATATGTATGGAACTGAATCAGCCCATTTATTTGGTATTGCCAAGTCCCATCTATGCTGCAGACTCTTGCCTTATATTAATTTACACCCACCAGCACGGTGTCTAGAATACAATAGGTGCCCAATAAATGTATGTTACTGCCGCTACCAATAACCTAGGGATTTCTATACATGTTAGGGCTCTGCCGTTTTTTCCTCCTTCCCTTTCCTGCCTCCCCCTACTTCCTACTTCTTCCAGATGGTAAAGAAAAGATACCATTTCAACATGCCCCCTGTTTGTCCCCCTGTCTTCTGTAAGTTGGGAGCAGATCTAAGTTGGCAGTGGACTCACGAGAAGCAGTTCCTTGCTCTGAGGCTTTGCATTGTTCACAATACCAATTATCATTAGCAGTAATTAAAACTATTTCAGGATCAGTTCAAAGCTGTCTTTGAGGTATTTTAAGTTGGACCAAAGTCCTCTATGTATCTAGCTCTAAACCAAGTTTCCTGGTGTCATTAGAAGCCCACTTGTATTTGGAGAATACCCAATCTGTATATTTTGATTGCCTGAACATTTCATAAATTTCAGGGGCGATTGTCACAAGTGGGCCAATGCCCCCAGAGCTGTTTAGACTGTCTTACATGTCCTACTGTCCCGCTCAATTAAGTGAAGGGGACCATGGAGATGGGAGAAGAGGTAGGGGTCTGCAGAGGGTCTTTCCTTAGAGCCAGGCCCTCTGGCCAGGTGGAACCCCTAGGCCCAGAGTGAGGGTGGCAGAAATCAGAACAGGAAGAGATGAGGGCTTGGTTTAGGGTGGGGACGTCAGGACTTGGGAAGAAGGTGGGAACCCAACTGGGAGGGCCAGGCTGTGAGGAGGGGAGCAGGGAGGCCTTGAGAACATCTTAAGTGATACTCATATTTGATTGAAAGATAAAAACAGGGAAAGAACCGCTTTTGGCACGTTGGACTTCTAGGGAGTTAGCCAGCAATTTGTTCTAACTCTCGGTTGGCCTGGCCCCAGCCCTGGGCCTGGAGGACTGGCAGTAGCATTGGGGCCTGAGATGGCTGTTCCCTAAACACCTCCACAACTCTTTGGGACCCTCCACGATTGGCACCAGACATCTTGCTGCCTGTTGACAGAGTGGGTTCAACTGGTGGGCTAAGCTGGGTGACTTCCTCTTAGAGGGCTTCTGAACTGATTGGCAAAGGAGGGTGGAGGGCAATTCAAATGGGAAAAAAAGAAGTTCTGGAACAGTGGAGAACTGGGGAAGGGCCCTACAGGCAGAAGTACCGTTTAGTCAGGGCAGCGGGACCAAGAAGGGGGACCAGTCAAGGAAAAACTATCTTTCCTAAGTACCTTTGGCCATGACTGGTGTGAGTGCTGGGTAGTTTCTGCTCTGAACAGTGGTGTTTGTAGTCTGAGGGTTTGTGGTTTGGAAATAGGAACCTGCTGGTGTCTTGGGTTTCCCCATATGCCCTGCTTTGGTCAGAGCCCACCAGACCCTCTTGGTCTCTGATCTGAATCCCTAGTTAGATTTTTGTGCAGAATTCACATCTTTGCCCTTCTTTTCAGCTTGAAGACCTGATGCCATGCCCCACTGAAGCAGAATGCCAGCAGCAGCTGTGGCCCCTGCTCCTAGGAGCTGTGCCACCCACCCTACACATGCACACACCCACACCAACCCCAGGGCCCAGGCCTCAGCCTAGGCTGGGGGGGGTTGTGCAGGAGTGGGGCAGGCAGTCGGGGCCCAGCTCATGGTGGTGAGTACCCAGCGAGAGGAAGAAGGGAGGACATCATGTCCTTGGCCTCACACAGTCAGGGGGAGGCAGAGGGCAGGATGACCCACTTTCAGAGTGGCGTGGCTGTGACTGGGACTGCTTCACATGGTCAGTCTGCATATACATGTCAGTCTTAAACTCTTCAAAAGGGGCTGTTAAACATCTGTATCCTGTTTTCATTAGCTTGTAAGCCATGGTGATGAGGACCTGTCTAGTTCTCTGAGCTAACAAGTGTGCCCAGAGGCTAATAAACAGCAGATGCCTCTAATAAATATGATTTTAATACTCAGTGTAAATGTGTGTGCAAATACATCTGTGAAATGAAAGGTGGGAGCTGAATTCTATATGCAAGTTGCACAATTTCTTAGCTGTTTTGAAATAAGAACTGTAGTGTGACTGTGTATGGATGGTATAGGTTTTGGACTACAGAATGTGTGTACAGGGTGAAGGGAGTGTTTTTTTGTGGATAGCCTGTATACGTGTGGTGTGAGGTAAGGGGTATGTGTGTGTATGTGTATGTTTGTGTTGTGTGTGAGTGTGTGTGTATGTAAAAGAAGTCTCCGTCAGATCAGTTGGAGAAAAAACCAGCTACATAGTTTACAAGATCTGGTGCAGAATGAAAGCATAGGGCCCCTTGTTCAAAATTACTGGGAATTTCAAGACAGCTGCAGCAGCACGTCAAACCGAGCTTGGCCTTTCTGAGCGCGCAGCCCCATGTGACTTTATAGGTTGAACGCCCACGATCCCTGGCTGGAGAGTGTGCACCTCCTTTCTCCCCTCAGCCTTCCTTTACTACCTTGGTAAGTCCTTGAATCCCTTTGCTCTTTCCCCATCTAGTTCCTGGGGTGATTTGGGGAGTGTATGGTGCTAGCCAGAGGCAGCCCAGAGAGGAGCTATAGCAGGTGGCCTGCGCATCTCCTGATCCTCCTTACATTTCAGTCTGGACCTCATCACGGGTACCATCAGGTGTCTCTCTGCTTCTCGCTAAAAATAGTCTCCTGGGGATGTGCACGCCCCCTCCAAGACCCCCCACTGCCCACCAACGGGTTCAGTTCCTGGGAGCCCTGATGGGCCCTCTACTGATCTTGTGCCACATAGCACAACTACCTGTGGGGAAGAGATGGCAAAGGGGATCAGCTGCTGCTGGAGCAGCACTGGGGCAGCAGAGCTCACAGCCCCGAATTCTCAGTGAGGGGGTGTGGAGGGTGGGGACTCCTTAAGTCCTTCCTGTTTATTGCCCTGATTTACCTCCTCTCCAGTTAAGTATGGTGTGCCTGCTTCAGAGCACACTCAGGAGATGCTAATGGATAATAAAGAGGGTGTTCCCGCCCCAATACCTATACTTGTCAATAATTAGCGATGATTTCCTAGGTTCTGGGAGGAGGCAATGGCACCAGGCCTGCCCCAGCTGGTTTAACTCATCATTGTAGCATTAGCATAGCAATTCCAAGGTCCCTGAGTGGGGTATTCCACTCATACCTGGGGGTATTCCAGGTATGGTTTCTCCCAAGGGTTAAGGGAATTTGAGAAGTTACTTCACCATGTTCCTGATCCTAGCCAGAGACCGGTCCCTAAACTCAAGCCCTTCCAGCTCCCCTAGTAACCATGAGACTCCTGTGGTCTTCTCTCCTGGGGATTCCAGATGGGACTGTGTGAACAGAATGCCTGGAGGGCCTCCCTGAGGAAGGCCAATGGCCTTAAGCCAAAGGACCCAGGAGTGTAAAGGTTGTTTGGGCAAGTGTACAGGGCAAGGTAGGCAAGAAAGGGGATTCCCGCCCAAGAGATTGAGCAGGAGTAGAGATTTCGATAAAGTTGTTAATCACTGGCCGTGGGGTTTGACCTGCCCCAGAGAGAGGGAGTGACAAAGGCCCCCATGCAGGGGTGTGATGACCAGCTGGCTTTCCAGGAAAAAAAAAAAAAAAAGTCCTTGTTAAGAATCTTCCAATGTCTGTGGTGTAAATACTCCCACCAAGTCCAATTTCAAGCTGCCACTGGTTTAACAACTGACTTACAGAATTCTTGAATATTTAACAGCCAGCTCTCACTCACTTCCCATTAGCTCACTGTCCCCACCAGAGGCCGTCAACAACACAAGCCCCCAGGACCCATCCGCATGCCTCTCTGAGCCCAGACTCCCACTTCCCTGGCTGTATTGCAAAATGTTATGTACGCACTGGACAGTGCATGAGCCCAGGCTTGAGACAGGCCATTTAGCCCTTCATGCTCCTTGTGCTTCAGTCCTGGGGGAAGGCTGGCTGGTCAGCCTTGCGGCTTACCATGATGCTGCTGAGGTGATGGATGGGAAATGACTTTGCCAAAGTGAACAGCAAACCTAGTCAAGTGAAGTGCCACAGCCCAAGGCCCAGGGACTACCTATTTCTAATCTGGAGCAGTGGGGAAGTCTGACTCCATGCCAACCACAATGGTTTGACAAGCCCTAGTTTGGAGCATCTAGCAGTTTGCCATCTGACAAGCCACCCTGCCTCTCCCCTCCCTCAGTCACATGCAGCTGCCTCACACACTCCCACTTCCAGGAGACCAGGTGTGCAGGGTGATGAACACCAGGTAGCCAGGAAGCCACTAGGTCAGTTCCCTGAACCACAGAACAACACAACACCCATCCCAGGGGTTGGGAATCTATCCACAAAAGTCCACTTGTAGAAGGGGCTTCCTGGTATTGTGGCCAGGCCATTTCTCTGGGTGCAGGTTTTTCATTGTGCAATCTTCTCAGAGACCCACCTGTACTTGACTCCTTCCCAGTGACTCCATCTCTCCCTCCTCTGGGCTTCTGGAATGGTACAAGGGCCCCACCTTACTTAGCCAGGCAGCTGTGATGAGAGGTGTTGACCCAGCTGCCTCTCTGCTAGCTCACTGTGTCAGGTGGAAGGGGCTGAGAGAGCAGCAGGGCCATATCTTTCTGTATGGCCAGGGACCCTGGGACTGTCCAGAGGCAGGACTGGGGCCAGGGTCCTCTGGGAGTCAGCCAGACACTGGGTGATGAATGGTACAGGGAGCCGATGAGAAACAGGCTCTGGGCCAGGAAAAACAGCCCAGAGCTACAGGTGTTCTGCTGTTCCTGCTCCTTTCCTGTCTTAATCCCTCCTGTTTGGTGACAGCACTCAGCCAGGCCTGGAGACCAGCAGGGAACACCTGCTGACCTGAGAGTAAATTTCTATGGGGGATGGAGATGGTCACATGTGTCTGGTTTCTGTGAACGTCACACTCCACGTCATTGCAGGAGACAGAGTTACGAATGACCCAGTACACCGCACGGCAACACATGCTTGGCCGGGAGTGGGCACACATGTGAGAGGCAGAGTAGAAGACTCCATGGAGGGGTCATTTGACCCCTTAACCATTTGAGTGGGGTCATGAAAGTGGGTCCCCCCCCCCCACTTCCATAGCCCCAGTCTCTCTGCACAGACTGGCCCCAACCCTAGGACTCACAGATCTGCCTTCTGGGAATCCCTGGGGTGGCCCAAGGCAGCCTGCCCTCCTCAGCAAGAGATCACACAGCCAACTTCCTCCATCCAAAGCCTTCCAGAACCTCACCACTGGCTTTGCCAACATGGTGGACATTTCCCCTTCTCAGAACATAAGGGAGTGAGATTCTCTGGCTGCTCTTTCCATGAATGAGCAGGTGAGGGGGGAGAAGGAGGGCTGTAGCACTTGGGGAAGGGGCTCTCTTAGAAAGTTCCTGGAAGGTGAGAGGGAACAGAAGGGGAGGAGACAATACTAGTGGCATAGAGGATGGGGTCTGCCCAGAGCTGGAGCCCATCTGGATCCCGGTGTACCCTCCCAGAAGTTCAGGGTTGGCACCAACCCACTTTAGGGCCTTAACAAGGTTGCTCCGGCTGAGGTCTGGTCCCCCACAAAGTGCTGACTCTGGATCGGATGTGATGAATGAGGGAAAATGACTGTAGCAGTTGAGTTCATGGCAAATGCTTGTGTGTGTGTCCCTCTCATTTAAAAAACAATCTCTGTGCATTGTTGATTCTGGGACTGTCCTCTCTCTGCCTCTCTGGAGAATTTTATGGGATTCCAAGCTTGGTTTAGAATGTAGGAAAAACACCTACCCACCCCGTGCTGTGCACAAAGTAGGAGCCTAGTGAATGCATGTGCCTTTTCTTTAGCCAATCAAAGTGGTCACTTGGGGTTGAGGGAAAAGGGGCTTCCCCAGCCTAGAAGCTGATGGGCCTTTGGTCCCTGCCTCCCCTCCTTCTTCCCTCTCCAGCTGAGGACAGATACCTGGATGTCATAACATACTCCGTGTCCTCATCTGTATATTCTGGGACACAGGCTGGGGAGGGTACCTGAGTAGGTCCCCTCTGACTGAGGATGGACTTTCTTGCACCGTGGGCTGCCCTGTACCAGTCCCAGGATGGATGCAGAAGGGTGAGGCACTGATCCTGCTCGTCGGGCAGGATGCTGGCAGGAGGGCGGGGATGAGCAAGGGCGGGGCTTCCAGAACAAAGGAGAATGGGGAGCCCTGGGGGCCCAGGCTAGGCATCAAAAAGGCTCTGCAGAGTGAGCAGGCTATCGCAGCTGCCTGCCTCTGTGTCCAGCAGTCAGTCAGCCAGCTTGCGCCGGTCCCTTCTGCCTGCCCCAGACGGGCACCAAACAACACTCTGCTTAGAGAGGCCTTGTTCTCCAGCGTGATTGCGCCGACACTGCTCTGTGGTTTTCTCTACTTGGTGTGGGTTGCTGCTGCAGTTCCAGAGGAGGGCAGAGGGATGGCTGAGAGTGGAGCCAGGAGCCGGGAGGGCCGTCGGGAGCATGCCTTCATCCCGGAGCCCTTTGATGGAGCCAACGTAGCCCCACACCTCTGGCTGCACCGCTTCGAGGCCATCAATGACCTCAACCATTGGGACCATGTCACCAAACTAAGGTTCCTGAAAGAGTCCCTCAGGGGAGATGCCCTGGAGGTCTACAGTGGACTCAGCCCCAAGGACCAGGAAGACTATGGGGCTGTGAAAGAGACCCTCCTGAAGGCCTTCGGGGGGCCCGAGGCCACCCACAGCCACCTGCCCAAGGAGATCGTCTTTGCCAACAGCATGGGTAAGGGCTACTACCTCAAGGGGAAAATTGGCAAAGTGCCCGTGAGGTTCCTGGTGGACTCGGGGGCCCAGGTCTCTGTGGTCCACCCCAACTTGTGGGAGGAGGTCACAGATGGTGACTTGGACACTCTGCGGCCCTTTGAGAATGTGGTAAAAGTGGCCAATGGGGCTGAAATGAAGATCCTGGGCATTTGGGATACAGTGGTGTCCCTGGGCAAGCTGAAGCTGAAGGCAGAGTTCCTAGTGGCCAATGCAAGTGCTGAAGAAGCCATCATTGGTACCGATGTGCTCCAGGACCACAATGCCGTCCTGGACTTCGAGCATCGCACGTGCACCCTGAAGGGGAAGAAGTTCCGGCTCCTCCCTGTTGGAGGGTCCCTGGAAGATGAGTTCGACCTGGAGCTCATAGAGGAGGAGCCCTCCTCAGGGGAGGGGGGACAGCAGCTCTCCTACTGAGAAGCCCCCTTTTCTTTACCCCCCAAACATTGGTTGGAAGACCCACCACAATGGAGGGGAAGGGCAGATATCCTCACTGGGGTCACTGGGTTTTGCCAGCCCTCTGGGTTTTGCCTCCTCCTCTTTCTGCAGGGGCCTTAAACTGCCGCTGGTGGGGGAGGCTTCTATCTGAAAAGGCACAGGTGAGGGAGAACAGGCTGGCCATCTCAGTGGGAGGGAGAGTCCTCGTGGTGGTCAAGCGGTTATTGCTGCCAAAGATTTAAGGCTGGAAGAAGGTTCCAAGAAGGCTAGAAGTGATTGTCTTGGAGAGAGAACTGGGGCACCCCGTCAGATCGATCCCCTGAGTTATGGCTCAGTCACCTTGAGGTGCATGCAGTTTATTTCAGCTAGGCTGGGTCCTGGCTGCAAGATCCTCACAGGCAAGACCCAGTGCTTGCGGATGAGGGTCACAGCTGCTCTGGGATTCTTTCCTGTTGGGTCTTCCCACCTACCTGTATGATGTAGTTTCCTTCTGTCATTGCTTTGAAACCCATCGAGCCTTATGCCAATAATTCATTACTTCAAAAACCAATAAAAATTGACTCATGGAAAAACCACATAATGTGTTGACTGGGGATGAATGGAATGGATGTGAGAGGCTGGGTACAACAGGGAGAAAATGTCAAAGAGAAGGAAGATCTAGTCAGTGAGTGACTAGCCTGGAGATGTAAGAGAATATATACACAGTGACTGTATATATGTTTTGGATTTTCTAAGATAGCCTCAGTTTCAAATATTTTTACTTATTTCTTTCATAATTCCTCTAATTATTTCAAACTCCAATATGTTTGCATCCAAATTGCCTCTTATCCCCAAGAGTGACCCTAAAGTTATTTGTGAGGTGCTGATTGGAGATAGGAAGATTATGGTTATTGTAAACAAGTGGGCAACTACCTGCCTGGCAAATAGTTCTTACAGCCACCGGGGAAACAGAGGCGGCCTTGGAGGCAGAAAGGTGAGGGGACAAGTGTTGACCTGCACGGGGCAGCCCAAGGGAGTCTGGAGGACAGAGGAGCAGGTAGCAGTGGGCACTCTGGCATCAGGAGGACAGCTCCTTCCTGGAGGGACTTGGGGCCCGAAACGAGAGAGATGGGATGAAGTGGGGAGGACATTCCTAGATCTGGGAATGGGGTGTTCATCTCTTTTAGGGCTCTACCTCATATCTGCTCCCAGGTTTCTGCCTCTCTCTTTGGAACTCAGTAGGGTTGGAAATTTGGAAACACCCAGGCGAAAAGATCTGCAGGGAGACCAAGGGTGCAAAGCGTCAAGAGCTGTTGAAGATGAAGGCCGTCTTCCCTTCATGAGGGTGGGATGAGTCTCTCCTGGACGTTTCCACCCAGACATCCGTCCCCAGGGGAGAGACAAATAGCTAAGCAGGAGCCAGAGGCAGGGATGAGTCTTTTTTCTCAGAAGCCCCTGGGGACTTGACCCTGGCCCTCCTGAAGCTGCTCTGAGCCAGGGGTGCTTGCTTCCTTCTCAGAGTCCAGCTGTGATTCTCCTGGAAACTGAGGCCCAGGTGCAGCCCTAATCCTCACGATTACTGCAGCCCATCCCTGCGCAGCCAAGCGTATTAAAAGGAATTGGCTCCAGGCTCAGGGCACGTGAGGCGGTGGGCGGTGCTGGATCAGAAGGAAGTCTTTTTCCGGTGAGGTGGGGCCTGGAGAGGGGGTGCCCTGTGAGAGGCCTGGCTGTGGAGGTGGGAGAACTCCAGAAGGAGGTAGGAGGACTGGGGAAGGGGATGGTCTCCTTGTGCCTCCCAGGTCCCTTTCTCAAGTTTGGTTTTCAGCTCCTAACAAATGTGGCTTCTCTCCTAGGCCAAGCCCTCCCCTCAGGGGACAACCCAGGTGGCACCTCCCTGTGACCTATTTTCCTTCAGGTCCTTCAGATCCCAAGGCACATGCGGGGCTGAAGGAGGGAGGGTGAGCCGTGGGAGGGTAGGGAGGTGGACAGGGGATGGGGAGTTGGGTGCCAGGTTGGAACTCCCGGCCAACACCCAGGTTGTCCCTGCTCTGCCCTTCCCCAGGTACAGCAGCTGCTGAGCCCCGTCCTATGTGAACAGGAACAGGGTAACCTGTATCTCAGCTGCAGAGATGCTTGCTCCCCTGTTCTGAGTGAGGGGAGCCGGTCTGAGCCACCAGCTCTCTCCCATGGAGAAAAATGAGCCCCAAGGTGGGTCCAGCCAGAGGGGAAATCGGTGACTTCTGAAGCACAGGCTCCCATGGAGGAAGGAACTAAGCGGTGGCTCTTCACCTGGGACGGGGATTGGGGGCCAGAGACCTGAGACAAATGCTGTGTGTGTGGTTACAAATGCAAATACGTGAAGGTGGGGCCTGAGCTGCAAGACGGTGACATGAGCCTCTGGGAGAAGAGCATCAAGGGGGGAGCCCTGGAGAGCAGCTAGGAAAAGTAGGTTGTGGGCACATCGCAGAGGGCTTTGTGCCTGTGAGGAGTTTGTGTGTAACCTGCACACAAACATTTAAACCGTGGAGGATCAGAAAGACCCTTCCAGCTTCTGAGTGTGTGATGGGAGTACAGCAGCAGCGGCGAGTATAGCTCTGGAAGCTAGGGTACTATTCAGACTTAGGGTCTGAATTTGAGATGATGGGAAGGAGACAGGGAAGGTTGTAAAGGTTTAATACTGGCTGCACATTAGGATCACCTGGGAGGACCAATTAAAGCTGGTTCTTCAGGGTCCTACCGGGCATCCAGGCTGCAGAATTTGTGGTCTACATCCCACCTGTCTATGCCCCTTGTGACCCAAAGGGTGACACCCGGGCCAGCAGAAAAGCAGCATCAGTGGCCCCCGGACCATGTTAGAAATGCAGAATCTCTACCCATCCCCCCAGACCTGCACCTGAGCCTCCACTGAACAAGCTTGCCAGGTGATTCTCATGCACAGGAATGTTTGAAAAGCTCTGGCCAAGAACAATCTAGTTAAGGGGCAACTCATGGCTCCTGCAAGGTACCCGCTTCTCAAATAATGACCACCACATCCTAAATGGCTACTAATTCCCCACACTATGCTACATAATTCCTCATGCCTTATCCAGCAAACATTTATTCTACTTTTAAACTTTGGTTTTGAAATAATTTCAGACTTTCAGAAAAGCTGCAAAAGCAGTACAAAAAATTTCCATCCATTTCACCTAGTTTCCCCAAATAGTAACATTTTACCAATTAATCTTATCTCCTCATTCTCTCCTTGTCTGTATCGATGTGTATAAACTGTTGGAAGATTGCAAATATGATATGCATTTACTTTTAAAGATTTTAGTGTCTATTTCCTAAAAAACAAGGGATTCTCTTACATAACCACAATACAGTGATCAAAATCAGGAAACTAACGTTGGTATACCACTGTTTTTACCTGATCTGCAGACCTTATTACATTTTTCCAATTATCCCAATAGTGACCTTTATAGCAAAAGAAAACCACTGTTTTCGGGTCCAGGACTCAGTCCAGCCACACACTGCATTTGTTGCCATGCCTCTTTGGCCTCCTTAACCTGAATGAGTCCTCAGTCTGTCTTTCATGCCCTTGACATTTATGAAGAGGCCAGGTCAGTTATTTTGTAGAACATGAATCTACCTTTGGCGGACTGATGCTTTCTTGGGCTTAGATTCGGGTCATGCATTTTTGGTGGGAATGCCCAGAAAAGTGATGATGTGTCCTTCCCAGTGCACATCGGGAGCCTCGAGGTGCCTGTTGGTTCATTACTGGTGATGACTTAAATCCATTGGTCAAAGTGTCTGCCCAAGTTTATCCACTGTAGACTATTTTGTTGTGTATAATTAATGTTTTCTGGGTTGATCCTGTGAGACTATACAAATAGCTTGTTTCTTGTCTTGTCAGACTTAACCACTAGATCCATGGATGATCTTCGTCTGCCGATGATGTTTCCAATTCTGCTCCCTACATTTATATGCAGTCCTTCAACTCTGAGTTTTCCCTTACTGTCTATTATTCATGTCATCGTAGACTCAGACTCTTATTTTATTCCATGAGTTATGGTCGGTTACTACCATTATTTTGGCCCTCAAATTATTTTAGATTTGGCCTTGGGAACGTCTTCAAATTGGCTTCTGTCTTCTTGGGCCATATCCCCATCATAATCTGGGCCCTTACTTCTTTTCTGTAATGAGATATTCCAGGTTCATCGTCTATCTTCGCTGTACCAGCCTTGGAATAGGCCATTTCTCCAAGGAGCCTTTGTTCCTTTTGGTGGAATCTGATATTCAGAAACCAGGATCTGGATGCTAGGTGTGTTCCTTGTTACTGGGATACCCTTCTATTACATTGCTACTGGGGTGGTCAGATCTAAGGGGGAAAAAAAAACCCAACAGTATATCTCTATGTGTTTCTATCTGTGTATTAAAAATGAGTTCATACTGATACCTCCAATTTCAACCCAGAACCATAGGGCTTATTCTAACCTTCTCCCTTTCCACATTTGCAACTTCTTTCTCCAATGAGAAATCTGACTCCAAGTGACCTACTTTCTTAGTGTTAGAATATCCAGAAAGTAGTTTCAGAATTGTTAGCCCATATGACTATGAAAAACAAACCTACAAGCAACCACTTATTAATCACCTACTCAGGTGTGGGTGGTCCTTGGCAGCAAATAAGAAAAATAAATTATGAAATCAGACTGCAGTCATCTTAAGGAGACCTAAGGCTCCCAGGTGTGTGAGGCCCTATGTGTCAGCCTGAAGGTATTAGTTTGTCTTGAGGACACAAGGTGTTTGTTAGGGCAGCTGGAGTTAGAGACTGGAGGCCATACGTCTTGTGGCAGTGCTGAGGGAGTAGCTGGCCTCCATGCCCCAGAGGAGTCACCTGGCCTGCCCACCTGGTCCCCAGCCACTGAAGAGCTACTGAGGCAGCTGTCAGCTGATGCCACCACACGCTCTAGTTCCATCAGTCACTGTCCTATCCAGAGTCCCCTGTTGCCAAGCAATCCAGGTAATGAATGTGGCTTCCCTGGCTGGGCTGTAAGGAGGGCAAACTCTGGTCAGGCCATGCTTACCACCTCTTCCAACTAGCTGCTGTGTTCTTCCGTGTGAGTTCACACATTGGCTCTCAAGTTCTGCCTGCTCACATACTGTGGGCCAGCCTCCCCTCAGCCTGGAGTGGGGCAGTTCTCCAAAGCACATGCCGTCTGTGAGGCTTGCCCTCAGCCAGCCTTGCCTCCCCTCGCCCTGCTTCTCTGGGCTCCTATTAGATCATCTTCCTACCCTAGGAAGTGTGCAAAGTGAGCCCTGAGCTCCGGGGATTTATAGTCTGAGGAAGGAGGCAGCTCTTTAAAGGAACCCCAGGCCTCAGAGTGGCTCCGTGCTGTGTGCCCTCCCCACTCCCATCTGTGCAGGGCTGGGAGCACAAGGTCACATGGTGGGGATCAGGAAGGGCTTCACAGAGGAGATCTATAAGCTGAAGACAAGTGGCTGTTCCCAAGAAGAAGTGGGGTGGAGGGAGGAGGGCGAGGAAAGGGAGCAAGGACCAGTGGGTCTGGGCTGGCTAACTGAGTGATTGGGGATGGGGAGACAGAGAACCAGGCATGGAGGGTCTTGTATGACTTTTGAGGTGGCTCCAGAAGGCCAGGGATAATTGATGATGGATTCCTTCAGCTTTAAGATGCACTCAGTTAAGAAGTACATTATAAATATAATAATTTTTGGAAAAAAACATAAATGTATGTGCCAATGGTATATCCCAATTCAAGAAGCAGTAAAGTGTGTGTGTGTGTGTGTGTGTGTGTGTGTGTGTGAAAGAGGGAGAAAGAGAGAGAGAGAGGTGGTGGTGGATGTAGGTCTAAGGTAGAGAAAATACTTGATTTCATCTCTAGTACCAACCAGATCCGTGCAGCTGTCTGGTGGGTGGTGCTGCAAAGCATCCTGGTCCTGCCTGTGTTCAGACACAGCCAGAAAGATGCTGTGATCGATTAGTGATGTCTGTTCTGGGACAGAACACGCTGGGAGCCAGCGTGGAGAGTGAGCACCTGATTCCTCTACTGTGTGCAATCAGGGCGTTCATCCTTAGGTAGTGGGGAGCTGTGGAAGTGTTATAGGGAGGCAGTTAACATGACATCTCCATGAGTGATGCATCTGAGCCCCAATTCACAAACACAGAGATGTGTGGGAAATGACAGTTTAAAATGTTTTTCCAAAATTAAAGCTGACTACATCTGGACTATTGAGAAGTCTCAGTCATTTTGGGAGCCTTCTCAGAACCTTATGCAGCATTGAAGCCTTGTGGGGAGAGAGGAGGCTAGTCATGGACACCTGGTATGCTGTTATCATGGAGATGCCCATGTCCTGTTCACGTGATCCCTTTAGGCCACGTGGCTGTGCTGTTTTCTGTGCTAGGCTCAGGGGTACTAGCAGCCTGGGTCTCAGGTCTTGCATTCCTAGGGACACCAGGCAGCCCCTCCCTGTGATGTCCTGCCACTTCTTTAGGGTGAGGCCACTGAATGACATATGGGTGCCTGTTCACGCCAAGACTGACCGCCATCCATCCCTTGTGGCACATCTGTCTTCCTCATCTCATATGCACCTGAGCCCATCCCACACCTCCCTGTCCAGGGAGCTTGGACAGATTCTCATCCGTGGGTTTAGGCAGATACAAAAGTTGGGGAGGAAAAGTACCATATCTTACAGGTAACACTGGCTTTTAGCCCAGGAACATAAGCAAACCCTATAAGGCCAGGCTACTTGCCTGAGATGGAAGAGTCAGGAGAAGAATCTGGAGCAAAAGCACACACTATTGTTTTCATGTCCTGCTCTGATGCACATTCCGGCATCCTGAGGAAGGGGCACAGGCATAAGACCGGATGGAAGGGGTTGTCTGTTGGGGAGACAGCAATGGCCCAGGTACAGGGTGAAGAGGCTAATAAGCAGGGTCAGTGGGGAAGGGGGACCAATTTCTGAGGTAATAGGGGTGGTTTTGCCCCTCAGGGAACATTTGACAATGTCTGAAGACCTCTTGGGTTGTCACAGACTTCAGAGAGGTGTGGGGGGCAGTGCCATTGGCATCTTGTGGATAGAGGCCAGGGCTGCTGCTAAGCCTCCCACAATGCACAGAGTGGTCCCCCAATGTGGAATCCTCTAGGCCTGGATGTCAACAGCAGTGCCAAGGCTGAGAAACTGGCCTGAGGTAACTCACAGTTTGCTGATTTGGCAGTTTCTTTCTAAGTCTTACAAACCCCCCCGCCGCCCCCCCCCCCCCGGAATGTACGTTTTATCTCCATTTGACAGATGGGAAAATTGACATTGGGGGAGGTTAGTTGGCTCAACATTGCTCAAATGGTAAATAGCTGAGCTGAGTTAGAGTTTAAGCCCCCCTTACTCCAGAATGTTCAATTCATTCTGCTGGGGCAGTCCACACAAAGACTTGGTAAAAACGAACTTGTTTTCATCTATTATAAATAGAGCAAGGAAAGACAAAGTGGGAGGAAACAAATGTGAAAAGCTGAAATGTTCAATAAATAGGTCTTGGTTAACTAAACAGTATGTAAGGTATTTGTGAAACTTCCGAACATGTTCACTGTGGTTAGAAAACTTTTTTTTTTTTTTGTTTTGCCAATTTGTAAAAATTTATAAAAATTACCAAACAAGTAGAAGAGACATAATTGGCTGAGAATAAACTGGGAGGAAGAACTCCCCTAAACGGCCCCCCCAAATTTCGGATCCTCTTGTTACTTGTTTGGTTAATTTTTTTCATTGTTTAAATTCCTTTTAGTAATTTGGTTTTGGTGTTTTTACAAAAGGAGTGAGTGTTCATTATGGGAAAACCAGAAAATTAGGTCAATCCAGAAATCTATAAAGAAACTCCATGAGGGACCTTATACCCACTTGCCACCCCCCCTCCCAAGGTCAGACATGACCTATTCTTCCAGACCTTTCTCTATTATGGACATTTACAGGGATGCATTTTCCTTCATTCTTCTACTCTGTTATTTTTTCTTTCTTCCTTTTTAGCAAAAATAGGATGACATAGTATTTTCTCCATACTTTGTGTAACTAATCCCCTATCTTGGACATTCAGATTGTTTTCAACATTTTGCCGTTACAAACCTCACAACACAGTGAGGAACTGGAATGTAAAGCAGCCACACAGAACACACAAACCTCACAGGCATAATGGTAAGTGGAAGAAGCCGGACACCAACATGTGCAGTGTGATTCCATTTAGATAATAATCCAAAACAAATAGGCCAAATGAAGCCACGGTGTGTAGAGATACACATTGAGGCAGACTTATAAAGGCAAGAGAAAGTATATACTTACGATAGAAGCAGGGTGGCTGTGATGATGTGTCGGGAAGGGCATCTGGGGACATCTGGGGGCCAGCAGTGTCTTGATTCTTGAGTGGAGGGGGTTTATGTGGGCATTTACTTTACAATACTTCACTAATCAGAACATTTATGTTCTCTGCACCTTTATGTGCATGGCCTTTCACAATACATTAAAAAAAAAATGTTTATTTATTTGAGAGAGAGTGGGGAGGGGCAGAGAGAGAGAGGAAGAGACAGAGAATCCCAAGCAGGCTATGTGCTGTCAGCACAGAGCCCTATGGTGGGGCTCGAACTCCCAAACCTTGAGAACATGACCTGAGCTGAAGTCACGAGTCAATGCTTAACTGACTGAGCCACCCAGGAGTGCCTCACAATACATTTTTAAAAATGAACAGTATTAAGACAGGTTGCTAGAATATTAACTAGAAATGTAAGGCAAAATACTTGAGATGGTACAAAATGATGCATGCCACCTCCATTCTACATCAAAATCCCATTTAAAAAAAGTTGATCTTAAGCTTTTTATTTAATTAATTAGTGTATTTATTTAGAGCAGGTGCAAGTGAGCAAGGGGCAGAGAGAGAGAGAGAGAGATAAGCGGGGCTCACCCAAAGTGGGGCTCATGGTCACCCAATGATGGGTTCAGACTCATGAACTGTGAGATCATGATCTGAACCAAGTCAGATGCTTAACTGACTGAGCCACCCAGGCACCCCCAAATCCCAATTTTTGAAAAATAATGTGGACTATCTTTTTCCACCGAATTGTCCTTTGGGCTGAATTGTTCCCCGCACTCCTACCAACTTGTTCTCAAACCAGATTGTTTTCTATCAAATTGCTTTTGTTTTTGACCAAGTCGTGTGGATTATTCTAAAGCACAGGTACTTTCTGTGGCACTCTGCCCTCCTTCGTCCGACCCCGCCCGTGATAAAGTCCTTCATTTGTAGTGAACCCCTCACTCACCGTGTTTCACCATCTGCCCTCTGGGCCACATGGCCCCAGAGTCTCTCATCCCGCCTCAGCTGTGAGCTTGAAGTCTGTCTCCTGCTCCTATTCACTTCCTTGTCCATCTGTGTGCAAATGTGGACAGCTGAACATGCTGTGTGCCAGGCACGGGTGTAGGTACCGGGGCGCCACCGGTGTGGAGAGCTGTGTCTTTGCTCTTGTAGAATCCCATTTTAATATCAGACAGACAAAACAATGTCCTGTGGTACGAAAAGATGAGTCTGGATGACAGGGATAGTGGTTAGAAAGTGGGGAGGGATGTGTAGTTTTATACAGAGGGGGTCAGGGGCCTCGTGGATAAGGTGACCTCTGTGCAGTGAAGGAAGGGGAAAGCCACGGAGGTGTCGGGGGAAGGAATTCTGGGCAGAAGGAGTAGCATGTGCAAAGGCCAGGGGTGTTTAGGGAACAGCCCATGGGGCAGGGCGGCAGGACCTGAGGTCAAGGAGGGTGGCCAAGGCCAGGTCAGGTGGGTACTTGCCACTGAGGAGGCTCTAATGTTCCACTGAGAGAGTTCCACAGCTGCCTTTTGCACTGAGGAAGGCTGGGATCTGAGGTTTGTTTTAAAAGGATAATGGTGTTTGTTGGAGATCCTGGGGGCAGACAGGGGGAGACCAGCTTCCCAGTGACCTCCCCATGGCTTCACTCTGTGGTGGCCCCTTCACTTCTAGACACTGGCCACTGAGACCCCTTTCCTCTCTGACCCGCGGCAGTAGGTAGCACTCCCCTCTGGGACTGGCATGTCCACAGCCAAGGATGAGGTGGGGGACTGCACTTAATCTCTTCAAATGCACTTATCTGAGATGCCCCCTCACGTTAGTGCTCAAGAAGTTTTGGATCCTGCTTCTGTTAGGCAATCTGAGTGCCATCTTGCCACCTTGGGGTCATCCTCCGATGTGGAGAACGTGTCATCCATACCTGAGTCCAAATTATTGTGTTCATGTTGAATGGGACAGGGTTGGGGAACATGTTCCATTCATGCCACTGGATGCCTTCTTGTAGATAGACCTGCGTCCACTAATTTAATCTCCGTGGGACCACAAGGAGTTTTTTAATACTGAAATTTACTGAATACTGATTTTCTCTTTGGAAATACACAACAGAGCAGATTCCAGGCTAGTGGGGTGAAAACAATTTTCTCGTTTACTTGCAATTCAATGAACTTTCTTGAGTTAGGGAGAAAGGGTGGTGTTCCTTCTGCTCCTGACAGGTGACTCAGACCCAGGCCAACTCTGCCGCTGCCTCCAGCCTCTGTGGAAACCCCCAGAGGAGCCCCAGTTCCTACAGACAAGTAAGGATTGCTTTCAGCCTTGATGCAGCTCCCTAGTAGCCTTTGGCAAGTTTATTTCCATTGCTTAAAAAAAAACAAAAACAAAACCCCATACTAACCTTCCCTCTCTGCACTCTGGACCCCAATAACCTTACCCTTTGCTTAGTCAACCTCCCTTCTCTCTGCTTGCTGAAGAGAGGAACAGAACATTTAAAAAAAATTATTATCGTACATAGGTAGCACTCTTATACAACTGTGTCTTCCCTATTCTCTGCAAAGGTGAACTTAAATGACTTCCAAAATTACATATATTAAAATAAAAGAAATTTTAAATAAAAAGGTCAGGGAAAAGACGAGGGGGAATTTAGATATACAAATCTCAAGGTCTCACATAATTACTAAAGGCAATGTGTGAATTTGGCTCTGAGCTTCCTGGCAGCCTAAGCAATAAGAGAAAGGTGATCCATTTAATGATTCACCTTTTCCCTGAGGAAACACTCACCCATTCTTCAGGAAAAGCAATTAGATTCCTGCTCTGAGTTCTGAAAAGTGGTTTCACCCATCATTGAGGGATCAAAGTGTGGGAAAGAGAAAGCAGTGCCTCACCCAAGTCCTCTCTTGGCCATCTGTTTCCACTAATGCCTCTTCTAGGCTCCATGCTGTTCCGTGTCCTGTGCTGGTCTGTGCTTGCCCTGCAGCTGCTTTGACCAAAGCTTTTTAATTGCCAAGTTGTGGAGAACTGTCATAGCCCTGGCAGTTGCAGAGTTCACAGTCGAAATGTGGAGGCTTTGTTGACTGGCTAGCACTCTAACTACTATTGTTCTAAATTTGCTTTTGGAAAGACACCTGCAGACCTAGTCTCTAAGGCGCCTCCCACTCTTCTGAGTAGGTGCCTGCAAAATGTAGGCATTTTAGCAAGGGTGTCTCTGGTTTAACCAGTCCTGTACTTCCTGGTCTCTCCTTGAGAGTCTCTGAGCCGCCTTGCAGAGCTAGAGGGGTTTTAGAATTTGTTTTGACTTTTTGAACAGCATCTAGGTGAGGTACAACCTGAAAAAAACGCCCCTTTCCCCACCTCTGGCCATATTCTATCCCTGAGTCACTCTCCTCTCTCTCCTGTCAGTTTAGCCACTTCCTGCCTGCTGTTTGTTGTCTAAATAGCACAGTGAGAACAACATATTTGAACACTTCCCTGCCATCTCATGTAATTTTCCCTTCCAGGCTGATTTCTTTTCTGAATGTTAGAATTTCGTCTTCTGAAAGCCTTAGTTATGTCTCTGGCAGTGCGGGGTTTCTCTCCTTGCTGGTAAAATAATCCTGATTGCTCCCATGTGCTGAATGCTCCTGAAAGTCAGGCATGGGGCTAGGTTCTTTCCATACCCTGTCTCACATAATCCCCCCAACAGCCACAGGAAATAAATACTATTATTATCCTTACTTTACGGAATGGGAACATAGAGCCCAGGACAATTGCCCCAGGCATTGGCCCTTGGATCCATCTGACCAGAGTCCGTGTGCTTGACCCCCCATCCAGGGTATCTAAAGGACATTTTATTCCCCCAGACGATCTCTCATTCCACTGCTGATCAGAATTCATTCCAGTGCTCCATGATAACAGCATCCTATCCCTTCTGGGCGATAGGAATATCAGTAAGGCAAGGCAAGAATTTCTCAGACATTTTTAACTAAGTGACCTTTCCAGGAGATGGTTAGGGTCTCCCAGACCTTCTGGGGCAGGGCTGGGGACTGCTGCTGGGTGTTATCCAGCCTGGCCAGCAAGTTTGGTTGGGCTACTGTTTCTCCCTTTCCTCTGTCCTCTAGGCCCTTCCACGTGTCTTCTCTCCCAGGCCCATGGTTTCCTTAAAGGTAGACCTATTTCTGACACAGAGCTCCCTACCGTGATTGTCATCGCTCACCTCTGCCCCAGGTCAGGCCGAGAGCATCTGATAAAAGACTCCTCTCTCTTCCCTCAGCGCCTCAGTGAACCTCTCCAGCCCTTGAGTCCCCAGTCCACCAGCCCCGTCCTGGCCTTGGGGCTATACCCTTTGCTCTGTCCCAGCTCTTGCCCCAGTTGTCCCACTAAATCCTGAGCCTGTCTTCACCAGAGATGCTGCCTTTGTGCACATTGAGAGAGGGTCCCGGAAGCTGTGGCCTGGCACAGCCTGCCCCCCTGTCTGCTGAAAGGGGGTCAGTGACTCTCCTCCAGCATGCAGCTTCCTGTTCCTCTGGGCGAGCGTTCACCCCTAGTCAGTGAGCAGCCCCATCTGCTTTGTGTGGTCCCCACAAGGACGTCCCCTGAATTCCACATGGGACAGTGTGGGCAGAGGGCCGACTTGCCACCTAGTCCGTGTCAAGCCCTGAACAGTGCTTTCCTACAGGGTTCCGGCCTCTGGAGCCCTCAGCCATGGGAAGCCCAATGCCCTTAATTAATGGGAAGGCCCAAGTGGGCAATGGGAACAAGAAGCTGCTACTCCAGAGTCTCTTTACAGAGAGGGTTGCCGTGTTCCTCCTCATCTAGGTCATGGTGACATCTAAGAGGTGGACCAAAGTGGCACTTGATTAAGGGGAACTCCAAGGCCTACGTGGAAGTGTGTTAAGTAAATAACAGTTGAATAAAGTGATGTCACAGGGTCTACAACCAAGAAGACTTGGTGTAGAAAGAATGTCTTCGAGTCCTATACAGAATGTCCTCCTCTAGGAGCATGCTGGGTTATTGTCACAAGACCCCCATGAGTTTCAAGGGTCAGGGGTTATTCCTCACAAGAGGCAGAGAGGGATGTTAAGATGGAGGTGAGGATGATGACTTAGCAGTGGCGATCCACACTTGTCCTGTGCGTTCCCAGTTTCTGCTTCATTAACTGGGGCCTAAGGCCCCTTCTCGGAAAACGGCCGCATCCAAAGGCTTAAAAAAGAAAATGCTATGTATGGAAAACTGATTAGAGTTTGACACCGCTCTTGCAACAATTGAGGCAAAGGAAGGTGGGCTCTGGTGTTCGAGCCCCCCAGCTCTGTGGACTCGGGGCCAAATGCCTCCCCTCCCTCTGCCTGCACCCTCTTCTGAGAGACAGGGACAGTGGCCGCAGTCACCAGCAGAGCTGATGTCGGAGCTCCCCGAGGCTCGGAGGCAGAGCCCTCAGGACCCGTGAGTTGACCATTTTGGTGATGTGGACCCATACGGCAGAAAGAAGGACAACTCACCAGGCTGCTGTGAGCGAGCAAAGTCAGGAAACCCTGCGAATAAGATTTGTCATCTTGTGGGGGCTGCTCTTTATGTGAGAGCTGCCTCCGTGATTATCTGCGGCCCAGAGCTTCCTCTCCCTCAGCCACAGTGAGCAGGGGCCTGGTGCTGTGGGCCAGCGCAGCTTTTGCCCATTTGCTGACAGTTCACTGCCTGGTGGGTTCAGTTTGGCGTCTGTCCACAGAGGTGGGTTCTAGAATCTCACATCCTAAACCGGCCCAGGGCACGGCCCATGCTTTTTGGAGAAAGCGGAAGAGAAAGGCTACTTCTCCCAACTAGAAACACCAGAAAGATCCTTTTTTTTATAAGCCCTGCAGAGTGTACACCATCATGGATAACTTCCAGGGCCCCACAGAAACCTTCTGGAATTTTTAGGTGGTTTGAAGAAGAGGAGGTCCCTAGTAAAGAAGGAGAAAGCCACCTTTTTCTTTCCACTCGACTCTGAACAAGTGTTTTCTTGAGGGAGCAAGAAGAATCAGGCTAGCTGGGCGGGACTTGAGGTCCAGAGCCAGTGACACTAGAAAGTGTTACCAGAGGTCGGGGTTTTGTGTTTTGTCCACAGATGTGTCCTCAGCTCTACGACAGAGCCCAGCTCAGAGAGGGTGCTCAACCCCTATATGTTGAATCAATGAATGAATGTAAATTAATGCCCTAAAGCAGGTGCCTTCTCTCCTCTCAGTAAATCTCATGTGTCCTTCACAGTCTGTCCTCCCTGCACGTGTCCCATCGCTCGCCACGTGCTCTGGCCTCCAGGCCACACCCCAGCCCTGCGGGGCTGCCCCCTTTTCCTAACGCCTGCCTTTGCTCTAGGCTCCTGTCCTCGCTGACACCTACTTTCTCCAGGGCCCAACTTGAATGGCACCAACTCTGTGATTTCTCATGGCACTGTCCCTGCCCAACTTTATTCCACAACTATGTGATATTAAATTGTGACTCCATCTCCGTCTTTCCCAGCAGAGCGTGGGCTGGAGAGACCGGGTGCCACCTTGGTCGCCCACATCAGCAGAGGTGACTGCGTGGTAACCAGTGACCCAAGGGCGAGTGTGGAACAGGAAACAGGTAAGAGGGGCAGCTACACCAGCATCGGTTCCGATCAACACATGAGGTCAGCCCGAGCCACACAATCTGAAGTCTTCTCACAGAGCCTAAGCGCTCAAAACTTTTGGCCAGTGAATTTTCCATGAAATTAAAAAGTCTGATTAACTCAGTTCTGGAAGTAGAAAGAAACCCCAAAAGGGCACAAAATAACAGGAAGACCCAAATTTCTTTAATAATGAAATAATTTATTTGTGAACGGTGGAACGATACAGAAGTTTACATATACACAGCAAAGATTCTCTAAAACATGTAGTAGTTCTAAAAATGCATGTGCTAACTGTAGTAAAAAGCACCATTCTCTAGATCTTGACACAGGATTTACATTGGCGTCATATTTACATAAAGAAATAAACATCTGGAAACAGAATTCCATACTCTCTCATCTGCTGCTCCCCTCTGTAGGCTGTGTTTACCATTAGGAAGATGGCCCCCAACACTGATGGTTAACAGCAATATTCCCAGAGCACCAATTCTAGGGACGGGGGGTAAAGGCAAGTTTGGTTCTCAGGTAAAAGCTAAACTGAAGAATGTCCCATTAAGTCACCACCCCCCATAGAGTAAGAAATCAAACTTAAAAATGTGGATAAATCTTGGAATTGGGTGCCTTACTAATTCTCATTTTATGATTTTGAGAGAAGACCAAGATACTCAATTTCTTCAGCCATTTAATAGCTGACTCAGGCAGTGCCAGGCAGTGTCGTCTTCTTTCAGAAGAATGTAGTAAAAGAAAATCATCCATGTAATAAATATTAATGAAGAAATCATGATAAGTCACATATAGTACACACACCCCTCCCCACCCCCGGATATCTTTGCAAACAAAATATCCCATAGTCACAGAGATCTGAATGAGAAAAGCCACCCCCCTCTAAAAGGGTCTTTGGGTCATCTTCTCCCAGAAAGGATTTTAAAACTCAGTAGCCAGCTACCTAAGCATACTGCATCCAAGAGTTAGACATACACACACAAAAAACAGATTGACCTGCAGGAAATCACCTTGCAGCCATTGACTTCCTGGGGTTCAACACTCAGGGCAGGTAAAGGAGGAAGCTTGAGGAGCAAGTGGAGGAGGAAGAGAA
Organism: Leopardus geoffroyi; assembly: GCF_018350155.1. Lineage (NCBI taxonomy): Eukaryota > Metazoa > Chordata > Mammalia > Carnivora > Felidae > Leopardus > Leopardus geoffroyi. The sequence goes on along the minus strand of NC_059336.1, from coordinate 86,988,850 downwards.
GACAGATTCAGGAATAGGTCATAAAGCATAATGAAAGTGGTATTCTTGCCAATATGGCATGGTATAAAAGCCTAAATAATGTGTATATGCTGTCTAAAAATAGGTTTTTTCTTTAAAGGATGGGGCAGAGGCAAGAAGAAAAAAAGCCCATAATACCCATAGTGAGCCCCAAGACTCCACTTGACCATTACTTGAGCATCACCATCCTAGGTTGACATTTTTTCCCCCTGCACCCCAGCATTTGCTCTTGGCCACTTAAGGGACGGATCAGAGAGGCCCATAGGAAACCCAGGTAAGGACTCTGTTTCTTTTTTTCTTTTTCTTTTTTTTTTTAGAGGAGAAAAGAAAATGCTTCCTTTAAAACCTAAAACCACTCAAGTGGCCAACTGCAGGGTCAGGGGCCTATTGCAGTGCTCAATTTTGAATCGTCCTGGGCATTATTGGAGTCTTGGGTTTTATTGGGAGGAGAATTTAGGTCCTGCTCAAAAAAGTGATTCAAAGAGCATCACAAACTAACATTAGGTCTGTGACTAGAGAAAGGAGTCAGCAGTCACTATCAGCACCTTGGAGAATTCAAGATCTTTGCTTAGCAGAAGAAACCCAAACAAAATACCCTGGGTGCTTCACCTGCCATTCTAAGCCAACAGGCGTGGAAAGCTGTGTTCTGGGATGTTAACAGCACGCACCGGTATTTTCTCACTGCATGAAATTGGACTACATACTCTTACCTTCCCATCTGCATTGCGATGGTATCAGTAAGAGTATAGATTTCTTTTCAGTTTTTAAAAATCAATTTTACATAAAAATATGCATGTGCCTATATTTACACACATCTATATTTACGTACAATTGTCAAAGTTTTAAAGGCTGGGGTTTATATCTTTGCCCATTCCCCTCCCCCCAACAACCCTAATAGAAAGGTTTTTCATTTTGCTTAAAAAAACCAAAACAACCAAAAAGACTTTATAGCTCTTAACAGTCACGCTGGTGGATCAGTGAATGAGAGGGTAGGTTGGCAAATGAGGGCTGCCGATCACCCTCGTAGGGAAGAGGATTAGCTGCCTTGGGCTGAGTTTGCTGGTCCTGAATTTACAGTTTTGGTTAGAGGCCTATCTGGCACGCCGATTCGGTCTACCTCGAGCTTTGAAAAGTAATGTCTAACCCTGGTGTCAGTTTATCACAAGTGCATTAAAAATAGATCAAATTCCACATTTCTATATGCAATCAAATTGAAAAGGACCAGACAAACAGTGCAAAGGTCAAATAATGACTGTTTTATATTGGGACAGTACATTTCAACCAAAAGACAAAAATGCAGTTTAACTTAAACACAGAAAATAATGGCATCTCTCAGATGCCTTATTTTGAACTCAAATACACAAATTCTGTTCCCCTCCCTCCCCCGATGCAAGCCCACAAGCTTTGCCCAAAGTCTTGAGTTTTCGATGCCTTAAGGCATCTGGCATCTTGGACTTGTGAGGCGCTTGAATGTAGCAATTAAAATGCTTGAGAGGTCTTGTGAATGGCATTCGAAAGGGACCTCAAAGTGCAGATACATCTTTTCAAACATGTTACAGGCTGAGCTGGCTCTTTCAACACTATCACTCTGCTTAAATTCAGGAAGCAGGCTTTAAAAATGCAAAAGGCATACAAGTTGTATTTCAGTGCAAATCTTCAGCTGGTCATTGGAAAAGATTCCAATTAAAAAAAATCCTTTGTGTCACCTGCCCCTCCCCCCACCCAAAGCTGAAATGAAGGAAAAAAAAAAAAACAGAAGAATGACAGATGAATTTGGAAGCATTTAGGAATCGACTACTTCCGATTAAAATTTTTTTAATAGAGAATCATTAAAATGAAAAAACAAAAGTAATCTTTGTTTGGCCCGCTCTTCACGTGCAGAATGAGCTTCCTTGTGGAGCACGTTTGAACTCTGAGTTGTGTGGAAGGCGGAGGCGCTGGAGGCATGGTGAGGCTGGGAGGGGGCCAGAGACCGAAGGCGGCGGGGAGCGCTGGGCGGCTGCCCGCCCCCCCACCCCTCCGCCGGCTGGTGCAGCCTTGGAGCCCTTAGGTTGCAGTGCGTCTGTGGATTTTAGGAATGTTCTCGTCACTTTGTGACACACACTCTGTTTCAGCGTCACAGGGTTTACAAATGGTTCAAATTCAATGAAAAAGACTCGTCAGAGGTGGAAAACCTCGACGTCAAAAATATGAATGCAAAAATATTAAGGGGAACGAACCAATTTTGTAGATACCTACATACAAAGTTTCTAGAACATCTATAAAAGCACAAAGTCATAAGAATTTGTTTTCCATTACATTAGTTTATATAAAATGAATAAATAGTATTTATAGATTTAATGTGTCTTATGTACATATACATGTGCTCTGTTTTAGCTTAAATAAAAATGCTACAAAGTGGGAGACCACTTAAGGGGGAAATCATAACCAAAAAGAAAGATCAGCCTTTTAAACTAGCAACCCAAAAGCCTCCATTAAGAAGATTCTGGGCGTATCCAAAAATAAGGAGAGGAATTCTAATAACACTGTACCCTCCCCTCCTGTTCACCTGCAACAGAGTAGAAATGTGGACTTTTCCTTTCACTGATGATGGACACTAGCTCAGCTAGTGCCAAAGCTCAGTTATTGCTGAAAGTTAGATAGGAAAATAGATTAGAATTGGACCAAGTGTCACTTATTTGGGGGTGAAAAAAAGGCATAATCGCTTTGTGTTAAGTGGGAAATGGAGATCTCATTTATCTCTGAGGTAGGAAAAAAAAATGTTCCAGAGACAAGTAGCATAACAAACTTGGGGGGGAAAACGGGTCTTGGGACAGCAGTGGACGGCGCGGCCCAGAGCACATCGCAGAGATTGTACCGTCTGGTGGGTGGGAACGAGCGCCGCTGGAGCTCTGATAAAGCTGTGCAGCCCCAGAGACCTGCCATCAAGATGTCCATTCTAAAGTGAGAAGTACTGCTCCCATCCACACGCGGGTCGCGGGTCGGGGAAGCAGCGCAGGGTGTGTGTGAGGGGGTGTTTTCTGGAGGTATTCCTGACTCCTCACGGGGGGTGAGGTCCACAGTTAAGTGCTCTTAAACGCCGCTTTCAAAGCTTGCTTTGGAGTTCTGAGATCAGGATCTCGACTTTAAAAGTTTGTTTCCTTCAGGTTCCTAAGCACAAGACACATTCGGACATTTCTGCTAGGTGAGTAACATAGCCAGAAAACTCTAAGAAAGGTTTGCTAGACTACACGGGGATGGTAAGGAAGAGGGGGGAAACTGCTGAGATGTGAAAGTTGCTTATTCGGTCTAAGAATTCTTGGGTGCTTCAAATTGATTGGAATGTACAGTCTCTCGGATGAATTTTTAGGGACAGAGAGAGAAGCTAGTGGATGCAATCAGAAACCCACAATCCTAAGCACTTCCGCGAGAACGTTTACAAAGCTGAGTTTGGTAGAGGTGGTACACGGAAGCTTACGTGCAGGGGGGCTGTGGGCGGGTCCAATACACTACCTAAGCCCGTCCGCCGAGAGAACCATCGGGAGGCAGCCGAGGAGACCACGCTCTCTTAGAGGCCCAGACACGTCTTGTGATTGTCCTGGAGCTTTATCCTCTTCATGCTGGAGCTGGAGTAGCCCTCGTCACTGCCGAGGCTCTGCATGCTTCCCCGCTCGTCGGAATCGCTCACGCTGCTGCTGCTCCAGTCCAGGTCCCCCGTGAGATAGTCTGTGCTTTCAACGTCCACGTCGATTTCTTCTGTGGGGAGGACAAGAGACACTGGTGAAGCCATGCTTCTGAAAGCTCAGGCCGGAAATCCGAGCCAGCCCCGCCAGGCCCTTCTCTGGACCTGGTGCCTAAGTGCAAAAAGGAAAGAGGGACTTGTTACCGGATGTCACGTTACTCAACGAGTCTAAGTCACCCGTGGGCTCCGAGTTCCTCCCCTGCGCTGCCTGGGCCGGGTCGGGGGACACGCAGGGTGGGGGGCTCACCCCTGTCGGAGTCTGAGCGCTCAGAGGAGACAGTGGAGCCGATGCTGTCCATCCGTATCCTCTCGATGCCCAGCTTCTCCAGCTGCCGCTTCAGGTGTCGCTGTTCTCGCTGAAGCTGGTCTATTTGGTGAATGGCTTTTCTGTCACAATCTTCAAGTTTCTGCAAGCCAAAGGGGTAGCTGTTGGAGCTCATGGGCAGATTTCAAAATTGGCAATGACTCTGCATCTTCCCCTCTCGCACTGAGCTGTGTGTCAGCCTTTCCCCAAAGCCATTTGGGGTCACTTATCTAGCTTCTCACAGGACAGGAAACTGGCCAGTGACTCCTGCCTTCGTCTAACCTCTTCCGTATTGACTCAGCCGCGGGTACCTGCACTGTCGGGGCCCTGGGGATGGGCACGGCCGGCAGCCCTCCCCTTGGCTGGGGGGATGCCCTGACCGCCTCTCTGAGCTGGGGCGCTGCGTGCAGCGGCAGCCGTGAGGCGCTGCCATTTACAAGTACGGGTATTCAGCTACACATTCCGATTAGAGAAACACTTTGAGTCGTGCCAAATCCCAATTAACTTCTGTTTGTTTCCTGCTACCAAACGGTCCCTTTTGAAGTCCTGATTCCAAACGGTCCAACATAAGAGCTTAAACACGTTTCTGTAGACCACTTGTTTTTACAAGTCTATTTAACTGTAGTTATTTTGCTCTGAATAGAGGTTCTTCCCCCACCGCCCCCCACAATTGTCATGTATACAGGACTCTAACCACAACTAAAGTGACATTTGTCCAATAGTGACTAAAGGATTACAAAAACATGCTAAACAGTGAGTTTGGCTGTGGCTCTCAGGAGTTTGAATACCCCTCCCCTCCCCTTTGCTATTCAAGCTACTACCAAGCAAGGACTCTGTTTCAGACCCTCTGGCAGGTGAGCATAAAGACCTGGTCCCCTCCCTCTAACAACAGAGACCACCACCAAAGGGTCATACAAATCATGGTCAGATGTCAGCTGTGACCAGCGCTGAGAGAGTACGCTCTCCAACGATAGGTCCATCTGGGGCAGGAAGCCTGTAAGCAGGGCAGGAGAGGTTTTCCTGAGCTAGTGATACCTATGTTAAGGTCTGAAGGATGACAAGAAGTGAACTGGGTGAAGAAGGGAGGGGAAAGCCTAGCAAGCAGAGGGAACAGCACATACAAAGGCCCTGTGTAGGACAGCACAAGTGCAAAGGGCTGAAAAGGCCTATGGCACAAGACGCTGTACAGGCAGGTAAGGACCAGGTCGGACAGCCTGGGGTGTGCCTGCTGCAGAGTATGTCCTGAGCCACTGAAGAATCTGAAAAAGGGGGACATGTTGATTTGATCTTTCGAAGGATTCTTCTTGGGAAACATGGAGCTTAGCTCAGCAGTGGCCAGAGGAATAAAGGGAAGCTTCTCTGGAGTTTACCACAGTAGATGATGGCAGGGTGAAACGGAAGTAAATGAGCCCATGAAACGTTTAGGTCTTAGAGGTGACTTAGACACCGTGGCTACACAGCAAGAGCTAGCAAGGGTGACCCTGGCTTAATCAAATGGACAACTGGATGGGCCATTTAATTTCTGCTACATAGGAGTGAGAAACAGTTGGGGTCTTGGACATGTTGGGTTTGGGATGCCTGGGAATCATCTAAGAGGCAAGGTGGAGGAGTTCAGGGGAAAGGACTGTCCTAGAGATACACGTTTGCTATCCTGCATCAACAGGCAAACCTTCACTGAAGGTTAAGCTGAAAGGAATCCCAAGGATATACCTACCTTTATGTGCAATTTGGCTTTTGTCAATAAACTCAACGTAGTGTGTCGGTTCGATTCAGGTCCAAGCGGCACTAGCCCCTTCAACTTCTCCAGGCACAAGCGAAGATGGGCCCGCCTAGGAAAACAAGGTCACAGTAGCACTAAGATTGAGCGTCCAACTTTGGCTCAGGTCATGATCGCGTGGCTTGTGAGTTCAAGCCCCGCATCAGGCTCTGTGCTAACAGCTCAGAGCCTGGAACCGGCTTCAGATTGTGTGTCCCCCTTTCCTGCTCTGCCTGCCTCCCTCTCCCCCTCCTCTCTCTCTTGCAAAATAAACAAAAAAAAATTTTTTTTTAAAGAGTATGAGGTTGCCCAGACCCAGTAACAGCAAATGCCACCAAAAATCTCTAGCCAAACATGTTTGGAAATTGGATAACTCTGGTGAAAGCCACAAAGCAGCAAAAACTCGGGTTTTGTAAAGTGTCTCTATAGTACAAGTGTTAGGGCAGGGACTCCTGTCTACTCTTATGAGGCACATTTACCAGGTTAGTTCCAGTTTTCTGGGTTATGATGTGACCTGACAGAACACGCCAAGGTGAGAATCCTTTCAACCCATATTTCCTCTTTTCCCACTCAGGATCACTAGAACTCTAGCACTGCTATATGGAGTATTTATACATGTGAATGACACACGTATGTGTCATGATGTAGCTATGAAAAGCAGCTTGCTTTATGCAAAGAACATACATGACAAGCAGCAGAAGGTTTTCTATTTACTATGAGGAAAGAACTCTCAGATATATTGGGAAAAGAACGATATCAAACCATGCATCCAATATGCCATCTGTATATTGGTAAAATGGAAGAAAAATATATTTTTGTTCTCTTATGTGAACATAGAGTCTGGAGTGATCAATAAGAAACTTAGTGGCAGGGAGAGAGAAGTCAGGGAATAGGCAGGGACAAGGGAGTGGATTTTTCCTGAATATATTTTCTGGTTTTTCAACTATGTAAACTGCTATTCAAAAAGTTACTTTTTTTTTTTTTTTTTTTTTAGATAAGGAAAATGCACATCACTGGCATTGCTACACTAACAGGCACACAGAACGGCTAGAGACAACCACACACAGGTCTTGGAGTGGGCGAAATGGTGCAGCGGGACAGAGGGGAGAAAGCAAGGCCACATGAAGCAGGAACCGCAGTAAGCCACCAGAGAGAACCTTTACTGCAAGCTGGCCAGGAGCACAAGAGTCCCTCCAGTTTTAGAAATTAACACTTCATTGAAACCCTTCTTTGCGCTTTTAGAACCTAGCAGATCCCAAGAATGGGAGAAACGGCCAAAATTCAGAGCTTTTGCTTCAGCCTACTGGGTCCTTAAGGCCTTCACGGGCCATTCCAACCCACAGTTGATTCCTCTGCTTTCTGAGCACTTGTTTATACTACTCATCAGGAAGTTCACTGTTCTGCCTGAATTGTTTGGTATTTGGTACTTAACCATTCATTAGAAACTCCTTAGAAAGTTGGACTTCCACTTAATCATTGCTGAGTTACCACAGGGCCTCTCCCTCCCACCTGCTTAATAAATGTTTGCTGAATGGCTCATGTCACCTATTCAACTAGGCTGTAAGCTCCTCGAGGACAGGGTCTGTCTCTACACCTGCACCACCAACAGTGCTTAGGCTCCTGGGGTTTTAAATACATGCCCACTGCCCATACACGACCACTTGGACCAGGGCTCTTGGGAGCCTGCGAGGCTACCCTCCAGTGGAACTGGGAGACCATCTTAAAGCTTAATTTGCCCTCCCCCGCCTTAACATTTTTGAACCTATTAGTGAAAGTTGGGAATGCAGACTAAAAGAAGAAAACTGCTTCAGAAAGCTCTAAGAGCTCAATACGCATGATAATGACCAAGGAAGGCCATTCTCACCCTTCTCATCAAGACTTCAGGATGTTCCCCCCAGGTAGATCTAACGAGTGATGCATCAGACATCTTTTTCTGCCCCCAGCCTCATCTGCTTCCAAGCCTCCTTCCTTGTCTAGCTCTCGAAGGAGCTGTCCTAGACGCTCCAAGGGCCCGCTCAGCCTGAACAAACTGGAGTACAGCCTTCACTCCTGAGCTAGAAGATTTAATGGGACAAAAATGCCTGACTATTTTAGAAGACTTCCACTTGCCCTAAAAACCTGTCCATGTGGAATGGCCACAAGCAAAGACTCACAAGAGAGGTTTGCTCCTCCCTCTACTACATGAGGGGAAAAAAGCAGAACCTGTGTGCAAAATGTCCGTGTTCACCTTGAATGATATCTTCTTCAAAAAGAGCCATGAAAACAGATCATATTAGAAACACCACGAGAAAGTAGAACTAGTCACTTACACAATTACCCAACTTATTTCTCCCAAAGTTTATAGACTAATTGTCGAGTTAGGAAAAAAGTTTAAAAATTAAAATTAGATTTAGACATTTTTCAGCTTGCTTGTTATCTGCAAAGACTTCATGATTCAGAACAGGGTCCTATTAGTCATTTTATGATGTGGGTTTATCTACAAATATGAGTATGTAAATTTTTTAGGAAGTTTGTCTACTGATAAAAATAAAATAATAAAGTCATCTTTCCATGCATCGTCATTTCTAGTTACACAAGGAGTCTGGCCCAGGAAGTGTAATTTTCACTACCCAAATGCGGGTTTTCCAAAGAACACTTCCAGTTGTGAAACTAGAAATAAGCCATCTGATAATTCAAGCTAAGGGTAATACATGTTCATTCAGTGTTCTCTGGCCTGGTTCTATGAAAATAAGACCAGAGCCTTTTCTGGATTTTTGTCCCGATCCAGAGCCAACTTCTGTCTTTGGCAGTGCCTGCCTTGGCCTCCTCCGGCGCCGCCTCGCTGCTCCAGCCCGATGGCTGCCCTGCCCACCTGCCACCTGCCTGCAGACATCCACAGGCTGGAACCTAGGCCAATGCAGGGAAGGGGTGAGGTCTACGGGGGCGGTCTCAATTCTATCATATAGTCGTGAAAGTCAATTCCTGAACCAGATAAGCAAGCAAATAGCCCCTCTGCGGCTCCTTGACCCTGAGACACACGCGCGCACCCTGGGATCTGGAATCCCTCAGCCAAGTCTGACAGTACCCATGAAGCACGAGATCCAAAGCAAGTAACACAAACACCCGTCTCAGCTCTCCTCCCCAATCCTGACTGTTCCCCTGCCCGGGACTCTGGTCCTCCAGGAGGGGCTTATGTCCTACTCTGGACCTGGTCTAACTCCCCTTTGGGGAACCAGTAGAGAGGTTCTGCCACATGGACTTAACAGGAGGCCACTCGATACTCCTGTCTGATCCCTACTTAGACCTTCTCTCATCCCGTCTTCTTCAGCCAGCCCTCCTCCTGTTGCCAAGAGCTGCCTACCAGCCTCCCACCCCAGCACAAGAGGGCTGTGCCAGGTCCTGGCTCCCTCCTGCTCCCAGCTGCCTCTTCTGTTTACGTTGATCCAACTGCTTTGTACCTAGGTCACGAACTTTGACAAACTTCATGTGCTGACTCTTCAGAAATATCGCTTTAATTACTCTGAATGGACTGATATACCTTTGGTCTATGGTAGCATAAAGAGGCCAATCTTTGATCTGAGCTATAATCACTAAAGCTCAGAATCAAGTGTGCCCTATAACTAGGGATAACTAAGTTAGATAAATTATAGCTTTTCTTCAGTAAGGTTTTGAAAAGGATCTCAATTTCCCTTTTTGTTTTTAGTTATTTTAGTATTCTGAATAGGTCAGTCACTACACAACCGAGTGTTAGTGTCATATGTAAGAGTAAGGGTTTAGGATCCCAGCTTTTTCACTCACTCCCTGTGTGACCTTCAGCAGATAACAACTTTCCTCAGCAGCAGATAGAGGATGGCCACACCTGAGAGGGCCAGTGTATTAATGGAGACAAGGTATGGAAGCCCCTGGCCAGGGTCTGACAGGAGTGCTCTCTAGCTGGTAGCAGTTATTCTTTCAATCCTAGCTTCCTCTGTAGACTGATAATTACCAGGAACAAACAGATACTTATAGCACTATAATTCCTTTTAAAATCAATAGTTAACTCAAAGTGTCTCACTAGGTAGATAGAGGCTATCTGGTAAAATCCAATTCTTCCTTAAAGAAAAGCTATCTTTTGTCATTAAAGGAATTTAATGGAAAATGTTAACCTATTTTCTATGGAAATACAGAGCTTGCTTATGCTAAAGGTACTATTTTTTACATTTAAAAAATCAGCAAGGACAGAGAAGGAAACCATCAACAAATCTTAAAGGCAACCTACAGAAAATGGAAGATATTTGCAAATACCATATCTGATAAAGGCTTAGTATCCAAAACATATAAAGAACTGATACAACACGCCAAAAATAAATACTCCAGTTAAAAGTGGGCAGAAGACATGGACATTTCTCCAAAGAAGACATACAGATGGCTGACAGACATATGAAAAGATGCTCAACATCACTCATCATCAGGGAAATGCAAATCAAAACCACAAGGAGAGGTCACCTCACACCTGTCAGAATAGCTAAAATAAACAGAAACAAGTGTTGACAAGGGTGTGGAGAAAAAGAAACCCTATTACACTGTTGGTGGAATGCAATCTGGTGCAGCCACTGTGGAAAACAGTATGGAGCTTCCTCAAAAAGTTAAAAATAGAACGGCCCTATGGTCCAGTAGTCGCACTACTGGATATTTACCCCCAAAATAAACACTAATTCAAAGGGATGGACACATCCCTATGTTTACAGCAGCATTATTTACAATAGCCAAATGATAGAAGCAGCCCAAGTGGCCATCAACAGATGAATGGATAAAGAAAACGTGGTGTGTGTGTGTGTGTGTGTGTGTGTGTGTGTATACACACACACACACACACACACACACACACACACACACACACACACAGTATTATTCAGCCATAGAAAAGAATGAAATCTTGTCATTTTCGATGACACAGATGGGGCTAGAGGGTATTATGCTAAGTGAAATAAGTCAGAGAAAGACAAATACCATATGACCTCATTCACATGTGGAATTTGAAACAAAACAAACGCGTGAAGGAAAACAAAAAGAAGAAGAAGAAGAGACAAACCAAGAACCAGGCTCTGAACTCTAGAAACAAAGCTGTGGTTACCAGAGGAGAGGTGGATTGGGGGATGGGTGAAACAGGTGAAGGGGGTTAAAGAGGGCACTTATGATGAGCACGGAGTAAAGAATTGTTGAATCACTATATTACACACCTGAAACTAATATAACACTGTATGTTAACTATGCTGGAATAAAAATAAAAATAAGCAAGGATCTTATAAAGCTAATTCATGTGAAAGGAAAGACTCTTTCATGGCCACACATCATGTAGAGGCCTGGATAGAAGGGACCCAAAGGTTGGGAGGCAAGTGTCTGAAGCGTACCCACTCCTCTCCCAGCTACAGCAGCACCGCAACAGCCAAAGGAAAATACAGGGGCAAATACTGACCTTGGAATGCAAGCACATCTCTGAATGTGCTATCTACATTCAAAGAACCTAAAATGTCTCCCATACAATAGCAAGAAGAAAGGATAGCATATTTAGGAATAAACTTAAAACAGCTTCGGAAGGAGGTCTAGGAAGGAAACCATGAAACTTTGCTGAGAGATCTAAGACAATCTAAATGGAAAAAAGTAGCACATTTCTAGATAGGAAACCTAAAAGTAAAAATGTCAATGTTACCCAGTTTGTCCACAAATTTAACATAATTCCAAGAAAAAAAAAATCCCAACAGTGTTCTTAATGCTGGGAAATTAAACTTTATCTAGAAGAATAAATGTGTGAGGGATTACCAACTTTTTGAAAAAGAAGAAGAATGAGGAGGAATGTGCTGTACCAGATCTTAAACCGTATTATAAAGCTTCAATAATTTAAAAAAAAAAAACAGTATACACTAAAACAGGAATAGATATACAAATCAAGTGCACAGAGTAAAAAATTCCCAGAAATAAACCTAAGAATAGGTATGAATTGAACCTATAACAGAGAGAACACTGCAAGTCCTTGGGAAAATAATGGATTATTCAGAAAATAGAGTGGGGAGATTAACATCAAAATCCATTCCAAATATATTAAAGATTTAAATATAAAATATATTTGGTCGGGGAGCCTGGGTGGCTCAGTCGGTTAAACGTCCGACTTCAGCTCAGGTCATAATCTCACAGTCCGTGAGTTGGAGCCCCGCATCGGGCTCTGTGCTGTCAGTTCAGAGGCTGGAGCCTGCTTCAGATTCCGTGTCTCCCTCTCCCTCTGCCCCTCCCCCACTCACGCTCTGCCTCTATCAAAAAATGAATAAACGTTAAAAAAATTTTTTTAAATAAATAAAATATATTTGGATACCACAATTTCTGTTGTCAGTTTTCCTTAACTCTGTTCGGCCATGACTTACGGGAAACTAAATATCCAAGTGAAAGGAAGTCATTAACGAAGAGGCACTACCTCCTACTGGAGCTTTGGCACAGACAGAGGGCATCTGGGCTAGGTGGCGTGCCCTTAGCTCTGAATGCGGCTCTTTTTATTTCTGCCTCCAGACTTCAGCTTCCTCAATTCTATCCGGGTCTCTCTCCCTCTCAGGCCAGCAGATTTGTAAACTGGGGAATAAATGAGACAAGACTAAGACTATAGGTGGACTGTGCTATCTGCAGACAGTGCTCCTAAATTTGCTGTTATCCCAAAAGTCCTTCCTGACTTGAATGTGATCACGATTGGGAATGGTATCCAATCAGGCACATGTCTGTGTTGTGAGGGAGACACGGTTATCAGAGATTACTTTTTTTTAACTGAAGGTATAACTGAACACTCTCCTTTCACAGTAAAGGGCAGAAAACAAAGATGACTTAGGTCAGAGCAGAGTGTACGGCTAGGCAGCCAGTGAAAAGGGTAGATAAGTAAATAAGTTCATAGGTGGAAATCTAGAGACACGCACCTGGCTCTCTCATTCATTTACTCCAACAGCGTTTCCAAAGGATTACTATGCACTGCTACTTGGTGCTGGGATATGATGGCGAGTTAGACCAAGTCCTGGCCTTTGAAGCTTCTTAAAATTTAGTTGGGGATCAAACATGTAAACATATTATTGCAGAATTATTGATCTGAGCTACCTTCAGACCATGACAAATAGCAGCTCCCACTGAAAGTTCTAGAACAGGGTCCTCTTGGCCCTCTCCCAAACCTATTCTTTGCCCTCACCCATATCTTGTTTGACTTAACTTCTTCGCAAAGGTTGTCAAGCTTTCATAGACTATCATCACCTGTCTTCCCCTTTCCAAATTGATCACCTTCATTTCTTCACTCATTCATACACTGCAGCCCTCCTATGTATCTGACTATTCTTTCGTTATCAAATAATGGAAAAGACCAAGACTTTATCTCCTGTTAATCCACTGGAGCCTAGAAATAACAATGCATCTGCAGGTGCTGATCCAAGAGTAGAAACTGGTATCTTAGGCAATTCATGCCCCTTCTCTTTGAGAAAAACCCCACTTAAACACAATACACTGGACCTCACTGAGGACTACTTTTCATCAAAACTGGACTGGATTTTTTTTTTTTTTAAGGTTCATTTATTGTGAGAGAGAGCATGCAGGCATGCAAGCAGGAGAGGGGCAGAGAGCAAAGGAGACAGAATCTTAAGCAGGCTCTGCACCATCAGCATGGAGCCCGACGTGGGGCTCGAACTCATGAACTGTGAGATCATGACCTGCGCTGAAATCAAGAGTTGGATGCTTAACTGTGACTGAGCCACCCAAGCGCCCCCGGGCTTCAGATTCTTAACCGAAGAAGAAGAAAAAATACACCAAACGATAAACAATAGCCTATTTAACGCTGAAATTTCACCATCTTATTTCCTATCTTTGTGTAGGTACAGATCCAGCCAATTAAATAGCTTCATAAATCCTACAGGATAATTGGGGGTTGAATAAAAATTTCAGAGTTGGTACATATAAGCTATATAGTGAGAAAAACAGGCTTAGTATAGAGTAAGAAGAAATAAATAATCTTAAGGGGTCAAAAATTAGACCCTAAAAGTGATTCTATGTCACAAGAGATACTAACTTTCTCCAGGTTTGGGGTTGAGAAAGAACCTCGCCAGGTTAAACAAAAAGTCCACGTGAAGACCACAGGTCATGCTTTAAGGTAAAAAAGTATTCGCCTTCTTTCTCTAAACTGATCCCTTTATAAATAATTGCCCAAAGCATCATTATTACCAACTTAACTGGAACCTTAGAAGGTTTTGAAGTTTTCTCATAATTGTGAAAGTAATCCTTGTTAAAAACACAAAGGTAGTTATATGTGCTATAGCTATATGGGAGCATGGCGGTTACATTTTAAAGCTATAAAATCATTTCTCTACTAAAAGTATGAAATACATAAGTATATTCATTAATATTTCCTTTCTGGAGCCCAATTTTAAAAACATCCAAGTACTTGGATACTACTTATAGTCAGTACTTGCTATAGCTCTCTCACCCTTTGACTATTAATGACTATGACAAAAAGGTCAGTGAATACTCCCAGTACTCCAGTAGGCACTGAATAATCAGCATATGTCTCTTCTCCCACGTTCTTCCAAGGGCAGATGCCATCTATTCAAGAGGTATAGTCCAAGAAAGAAAGATTCTAGTGGTACAAATCTGGGGGCTCCTCCACACCATCAACACAGACCAGATTTGTACACTGATAACTACATCCCTTCTTTGTAATAACCGGGCCATGCCCTTAGCCCCATGTGGCAACAAAGCAATGTGGATTTGTTACAACACCCTAGAGTGCAATCTGAACGTGGTCAAGAAAGTTCAGAAGCAGTAAGAATGGTGCAATGCCTACCACAACTTTGGACCCGATGCAAAAGCTACGCCCCTACCCTCTTCTGATATAAGGAGCTTGGCCATTTGCAAAGCCAAAACCCAAAAGAAATAACTATAGGGATCTGCAATCAATTACAATATCCTGCCAGAAGAGACCTGATTGCAATGGTTTCTCATGCCAGACCAGATGCCACTGAAATACTGTTAGACCAAATGAAAATAATAGCTTAGATCAGGCTGCTGAGTCCTCCCCACAGAGCACACACAAAAATCTTTTGTCATGGGCTCAGAAGACTCTAGCAGAGGTAATCTCTCTAGACCAGCTGCCTAATTCCAGCAAGGCCTGCATACGTACCATTCCAGAAAAATGAGTGTCTATTATTAAAGAAGATACCAGAGCCTTCTTTGGGTGGGGGAAGGGGGGAGTCCATTCTAGCACCTGACTCCTGACCCACTGGCTGCAGCTTATATACATTCCCTCAGTTTCCATTTGCTGAAATGCTACTGAAAGGCATTCAGACTAGAGGAATTCCCAGCTAAGAGAAGGAAATACAATTATCATCAACAAAGCCATATAATAACAACAAAAGATTCAAAGATTTCCTATATTCCAACAAGAATTAATTAGCAATTACATTGGGAATCCAGTAGTGATCTAAAAATGTGTAGGGGCTTCAGGGTGGCTCAGTCTGTTAAAGCATTTGACTCTGGATTTTGGCTCAGATGATGATCTCGTGGTTCGTGAGATCGAGCCCCATATTGGGTTCTTTGCTGAGAGTGTGGAGCCTGCTTGGGATTCTCTCCCCTCTCCCTCTCTGCCCCTCCCCCACTCACACACAGGCTCGCTCTCTCAAAATAAATAAATAAAAGTTAAAAAACATAAATGCAGTAATACCTTTTACAAGAAATATGCAAGGGACGCCTGGGTGGCTCAGTCGGTTAAGTGTCCGACTTGGGCTCAGGTCATGATCTCACAGTTTGTGGGTTCGAGCCCCATGTTGAGCTCTGTGCGGATAAGCTCAGAGCCTGAGCCTGCTTCAGATTCTGTGTCTCCCTCACTCTCTCTGCCCCTCCCCTGCTCATGCTGTCTCTCTTCCTCAAAAATAAACATTAAAAAAATTAAAGAAAAAAAAAAGAAATATGCAAGATCTATGGGGAAACACCATAAAACATTAGAGACAGAAAATGGATCTAAATGAAGACACACATCACATCCTGGATGGAAAGAGCTAATATGTGGACGTGAACTTTTAAAGTTAATTTATATTGAAATTATTAAATTTTTTATTTATTTTGAAAATCCCCAAAGAATTTGAGGGATGGGGAGATGGATGGACTATAAAATTCATCAGGGAAAAAAAAACAAAAAAAACAAACAAAAAAAAACTAGTGAAAATAGCTAAGATCATGGTAAAATTAAAAAAGGAGGAGGGAAGAGTAGGGATTTGCTTTACCAGATCTTGAAGTGCATGGCAAAACCTCAGTGACTAAAACAATGGACACTGGCACAGGAAGAGCAGATGGCCAGTGGAACAGAAGTAGTCGTCTAGAAACAGACTCAGCAGTAAACAAGAATTTAATATACAATAGAGGCAGCAACTTCAAACAGTGAGAGAAAACAGTGAGAAAATATTCTGTTAAGGGAAATGATAAATTAGAAAATTATGTGATATGCAAAGGGGCAATCTCTTTCATATATATCGTTTATATTATATAATCTCTTCATAAGAAGGAAAAAGAAATGTCAGAGTAGAAAATTGGGCAAATGTTATTTAACAGGTGATACACACACACACATGAAAATTATTTGACTATGCTAATAATGTAAGAAATGCAAACTAAAACAAGTTGTCTGTTTTTGTTTTTTATTTACCAAATTCATAAAGGTCTTAGAGTATCACCTTGTGAAAGTATACAGAAAATACAGCCTATAACTTGCCTGGTGGACAATCCAGCTGTCAACACTAAAAATTAGAACAATGTATATTACTGTTAATTTCACAACTGTAAATTTACCCTAAGGAAATAATTATGATATTGGACAGAGATTTATCTACAAGGTGGTTTAAGGAAGTGCTTTTCATATTAGCAAAATACTGGGAAGAACATAAACAGGGGATTGGTTATACCAGTTATGGCACATCCGTCTGAGGTAAATACTGGCCTTTGCTAAAAGTAATGTTAGAAAAGGAGACTTAAGGACACTGGAAAATATTCATAATGTAGCTTGAAAAGAAGATACAAAATATTTACTATATGATCCCATGTTGATGAAAAAAAGTATACACAAAAGTCTAGATGGATATGGAACTTAGCAGGAGTGTCAGCAGTCGTCAACTGTCCCAAGATCTATTACAGGTGATTTTTATATCTTCCAAAACAACTGTTGAGATACACTTCAAAGTTCACTGGTTTCCTCTGGCTGATAGAATTATGGAGGATATAAATTGTTTTTAGAAAGACTTTCTATATTTCTCAAAATTTTCTAGAAGATTAGTTTTACAAAGAAAAACACTACACACTCACTTAAGGGTGTTTCCTTAGGAGGCTAGAGCCACAAAATTCGTTACGGTTAAGAGAAACACAGGCTAAGGGACAGGCACTCATATCTATAGTGATATTACTGAACCCTCCGCCCCAGGGGTTTCGTCTTCACCCGGTTCTGTGTTCCCAGCACCTAGTACACAGCTTCTTCTAACATCTTCTAATCTAGTGAACGGAAAATACCACCACCTCCACCATTCTAGAAGGCTTTTATCTTCTCACCAATGCAAAGGTTATCAATATGGTGGTGCTGAGTCTAATATTCTCATAGTAGAGTCCAAAGGAGCACCAAATATAATTATTCAGAATGTCTGAAGTGTCACAGAAAAGGTTTCTGTTTAAAAATCTAACCCAAGTATAATCAACTCTGCAATATCAAAGAGAAAAATAATTCCCATCGTTAGAAGTTCTTTTCCTAAGGTTTTGAGAGACAGGTCAATTTTTTTATGTGATGTTTTAAGGTAAAGAATGGCTAAAGTGTATACGCATGAAGCTAGGTAGGATTCTTTTACAGGAATCAACCACTAAAACCAGGGAGACGACAAGAGCAACTATTCAACTGACTTCAAAACCGGAAGATTCTTAAGCATCTACACTAATAAGGGGAGAAGAGCCTCATAACTTTGTTCTTCACTTGGACTGCAGCAACCAATGCTTGGTTAAAGAAATTTGAGTCTTTACTTCCTTCTTTTCTGTTCATGTGCTCTCGACTAGAGAAGGAATTGTCAAGACTTTAAAAGACCAAATTCCAGAACAGAAAGGACAATGTGGAAACCAGATATCTAACCCTTCAACAAGCAAAAGTTGATTGGTCATACAGAAGCAGTCTGAATTAAAAGCAGCTTGCCCAGCGGTGACTTCCACTCCAGTTTTCTAGATTCTTTGCCTCCAGAGCCTCTTGTGCATACCTCCATCTTAGCACATAGTATACTCACTGAAACAGTCTCTGTGTCTTTCTCGTTAGACAAACTACATTTCTCTAGGATGGGGACCATGCTGATTTAATACCCCAGCGTGACCTCATTTAGTACCTAGTATGGAGCACAACTTCTTGAGACACTGTAGGCAAAAAAGAAATATCCCTGAACTGCTAAAATAAAAGGTCCAAATGACCTTTATGACTGACATCGTGTGACATTCTTGCAGAGGTAAAAGGCATGGAGTTGTAGTAAGTGTAAGAGCCCTGATCTGAAGGGTTAAAATCTTAGTAATAATAAAAATAAGTGCCTAATGGAAATATAAAAAAATAAATGCCTAAGAGGTCGGGAATGGGGGAGAACTGGAAGACTTCTCAGCACAAAGAGTCCCAGTGTCCCCAGTTCACCCAAAGGCATAAAGTTGAGAGAAAATCTAAAGAGAAAGAGAAGCCACATTTGACTACTTTTCCACCTTAAAAGATACTTTTGAGTTCCCAATTCAGGATATGTAAATCCCTAAAGCATAAAGGAAGCTCTGACTTACAACAGTCAGTCGTAATCACAGAGAAATTAAAAGGGAAGAAGAGGGCTGGGGAGAGGCAAATGTGCGGCGAGGCACATGCAACCCCTCAACTCCTCAACCCCGCGCATGTGCACACACAAAATTCCTCAGTGGAAGAATGCTAAATGTTCACTCTGTTCCAAGATTCTCTTTCCTAGTAAGTCTGGTCTGTCCTTTCACTGACGAAACAGGTCATTCAGATCCTGACTTTCAGAGTCAGACCCCCCTCTTCATAGAAGGTTTGCATGAAATAACCATATGTATTTACAGAGCCATTATTACACATCATCATCTTGTTCATGCAGAGCATTGAGAAAGCCACTCAGTCTGAACGGGTAGCCTGTATTTCAAATTGATGGGCGCTCAGAGACCAGAATGAGGCTTGCTCAATGGTTCTCAGCCCTGGCAGCATATGAGAATCACCTGGGGAGCTTTTAAAAATACTAGAGCAGAGTCTCAACACAAACCAATTAAATCAGAATTGCTAGGGGTGAGGTCTGGGCATTGGTTTCTCTCTTTCTTTTAAAAGCTCTACAAAGAATTACCATTAATTCCTCCACCCCCAGCATGGTAAAAGCAAGTGGTTACTTTTTTTTTTTTAAAGTCTTTATTAGAGATAAAAGATTTGCTTTAAAATACTCCATGGAGAGGGGTGGTTTTGATTATATAAGATTTACAAAATGTTGGTAATTGTTCAAGTTGAGTGATGGACACATAGGACTTGATTACATTATTCATTCTCATGTGTCTGAAAATTTCTCTAAGTTATTTTATAAAATCAGCAGAAATAAAATTTTTCTCTCCAAATATATAAATGCATATATAATGTATTTAACATAAAATATTTTTAAGTTATTTTTTCATTACAAAAAATTTTTAAATATTATTGACAGAGACAGAGCGTGCCAGGGGAGGGGCAGAGAAAGAGGGAGACACAGAATCCAAAGCAGGCTCCAGGCTCTGAGCTGTTAGCACAGAGCCTGATGTGGGGCTTGAACCCATGGACTGTGTGATCATGATCTGAGCTGACGTCGGACATTTAAATGACTGAGCCACCCAGGCGTCCCTAAGTTATTTATTTATTTATTTATTTATTTATTTATTTATTTGTTCGAGAGAAAGAGAGAATGAGAATGAATCTGAAGCGGGCTCTGCATGGACAGCAAAGAGCATGCTGTGGGGCTTGAACTCACAAGTTGCGAGATCATGATCCGTCCGAAACAAAGGCAGATGCTTAACCAACTGAGCCACCCAGGCGCCCCAAAAATATTTTTAGAAAAACATTAAAATAAAAACTTTGCAAACGACTCTAATGTACGACCAGAGTCAAGAACCAGTAGGCTACATTATTGAAGGTGGGGCAAAGCTGATTTAGAAAATAAAGATTTAAACAAATAGCAAAGAGGCAATCCAGGTGAGAGAGATCAACTCAGGCTCAGCCAGATGGATCCCAGTGAGGGTGGCAGGCCTCCTCTAGTGAATCACCATTTTGTGCTATGCATAGATTTGCCTGAATTTTGGAATCTTTATTCACAACTGTAAATACACACATACATATGTATGTGTATTTATATATATCTGGGTGTGTACATGATTAAAGACAGAACTACCAATTATATTCAGTAGCATGTAATTTTTTTAAAAACACTATTTGTGAAACACTGCTCATGACCTAAAATGCTCTGGCCTGTGAAACAGTCACCAGGAAAGGCACTCCTCAGGAGAAGCAGGTTGCAGGAGTGAGGGGTGGGGTGTGGTCTATTGGAACCTGCAAGCCCTTCATCTACCTAAGTGATTTATGGGCAGTGCTGCTTAGACGGCCTGAGTAAACTCTCGTATCAGGTGCTATTTGTGGGAAAAGACAAGAAAAGCAACCAAGTCTCAACGAACAGAGTATACATCAAAATGGCCCCTATCCCACCCGCAAAATCCCCAACTCACCTATTCTTCTCCATTTCATTGTGAGTTGATCTGAAAGAGGGAACAAGAAGAAAAGAGTAAGATTCTTCCTGTCTTAAAGGACTACTTCAACACCAGAACAATTCTTTAATTTCTTTCTCTCCAAAGTTGGTAGTAGAGAAAACTGACAAAGGGAGAAAAACTCGGTGGGCTCTGCTAAAGAAATTAGTCCCTCTGAGGGGTCAGATAAATGTAAATATCTAAAATAGAGTTCAAGGAGAAGTGACAAACTTAAGAGGTGTGCAATCCCTGGTGGAAATAACAGGGGTCTCTACGTACAAAGAGGAAAGCAGTTGCCCAATGGAATACGAATTCGGGTTATAGAACACCGAAGCTTTCAGGCTGCAGTTACAACAGTGGAGGTGGAGCCCCCTCCTAGTCCTGCAGTTTTTTCTAGGTGGGGTATATACGCCAAAACTTTATGCTAAGTTGTGTGACAAGAGGACACAATTTTAAGTGGATAAAAATAATACCTCTTCCCTCAAACTTTCTACTCCCTGACGTAATTATTTGATCACGTACAACCCGACAAATGCTACTGATGACTAGCTACCAAATGATTTCAGGAAGGGGCTTCTAAAACTCAGCTCAACATAAAGATGGCATAGACTGGTTAAAGCAACAGTTAGGGTGAAATCTGAAGTCCAGTTTTGTCACTGACCAGTACTGTAGAAGAAATAACATTCTTTACTATCTTGTCCTTGGTTAACCCTTCTGTAAAATGGGAGTAAAAATTACTGTCAATTATCTACTGAACATGCATGGATCAATGAGGTAGCAACTGTAAAAGTGATTAGAGAGCTTTGGACGAAAGCTGTGGTGAATGTGAAATACCATTATTAATGGGTTTATAGCTGACCTTGAATATAAGGTCTGGTCTAAGAATTTATGGACAGGTTTACACAGAAATCCCGAGAAGCCAGTCAACATGGCCACTTCAGTGTTATCCTTACACAACTCCTCCCTAACTAAGCATAAGCTTGAGGAACCTCCCAGCATTATAAAGGAGCTGAATCTTGACCTTTCTTAATGGAAACTCTCTGGAATCTAACCAGTTCAGGAGATAACACCCTGGCTCAGGACATGAATTCTATGTGGCCACAATCAGAACCTTACTGGGCCTACAGAGAACTTCTCACAGTAATCACGGAGAAACAGGACCTCCACGAATACTCAGCCACTCATTTGTATCAGGTGGGCAACCACTGCCAAGTTCATTCACACCAGAGAAGGGGAGCAGGGTGTACATGTGGGTTTGCAGCCTTGGGAAGAGAAATTTTCAATCTAGCACTAAAACTTCTCTTCCACAAGGATCTGGGACACCAATTTTTATTCACGAAGAAAACCAAGAAAATAACGACAACATTTTAAGTTTTAGAATATTTGTTTTCTAGATAAAGGACCTCACAATTAGTTGCCTTAAAAGATTTACACTTGGGGCGCCTGGGTGGCGCAGTCGGTTAAGCGTCCGACTTCAGCCAGGTCACGATCTCGCGGTCCGTGAGTTCGAGCCCCGCGTCGGGCTCTGGGCTGATGGCTCAGAGCCTGGAGCCTGTTTCCGATTCTGTGTCTCCCTCTCTCTCTGCCCCTCCCCTGTTCATGCTCTGTCTCTCTCTGTCCCAAAAATAAATAAACGTTGAAAAAAAATTAAAAAAAAAAAAAAAAAAAAAAAAAAAGATTTACACTGATTCACCTGGTTTTCCCTCTGCCTTCTTCAGTTACATTTTTCTGAAGGTTTACTTCCTGCAACGGCCAGCAGGATATCATAGTTAACAAGAGTCAGGCCTGCACCGCAAACCTTTGGCTTTAAAGCACGTGGCATTTTAGTTTTAACAGGGAATAGCAAGTTCAAAGTCTGACAGATTTTTTAAAGTATATAACAGCAGCTGGTCAGGATTTCCCTGTTTAACTATAGACAAGGACCATCCCAGGACAGTGGCAGAGAAGGGTGAATATTTGAAAATAGAATCTCTGATTACAGAAAATAGCACACAGGGCACTCTTACCAAAAATTTCTGGATTCTTTGAAGATATTTACAAATAAGAAAAATTCTGAATCCCCAAGAGAAACTTTTTAACAAATTCCATAGGAAGTACAACTCCTTCCAAACTTTGAACAGTTTTTGAAACTACAGATCTTATTCGATTACTTAAGAGTATTGAACACATCATGGTTTTTACAAGGGGACTTCTATTTAATGCCTACAGCAATACTGAAGTGCATTTGGGTGACTGGAACGGAGTGTCTTTAATAAAAGTAAGCCTTTCAAAAATCCTCAGTCCAGAGATTGCTTGCCAACTCTGTTAATGGGTAAACATTTTTAATTAAAGCATTATAAGAACACATAGATACCTTGTGTCAAGATTATTTTTCATGGGATTATTGAAGATGTTTGATAACTCTGAAATCACTGGTAGGGGTCAAATGTCACCATTAAAAATATATTCTAACAAAAAGATAACTAAGCCAGACTACAGAGTGTATGAGAATAGGAAAAAGTCCTTGGGTTCAAAAAGACTCCACATCAGCTCAGCTATATGGCCATGGTTGCGTAAAAGAGCTAGGTGGCAGGTGTGAACTTCCTCTTTCACATGAATGCCAAAGCCTGCTTGACCAATTTAACAAAATATACCTTTACAAACTCTGGATTTCAATTCTAAATAATTAGTAACTCATTTCAAAAATCAGTAGGAAAGAAAAAAAAAAAAAAGAAAAAGATTCCACCTCCCTATATTCCAGTAGTTCTCTGGATGATTCTGAAACAATCAATATTCAAAATTTCAAAATTTCATTTGGTTTATTTTATTAAAGTTTTTTTTAATCTTTATTTTTGAGAGAGAGAGAGAGAGAGAGAGAGAGAGAGAGAGAGAGGGAGGGAGGGAGGGAGAGGGAGGAAGACACAGAATCCAAAGCAGGCTTCAGGCTCTGAGCTGTCGGCACAGAGCCCGATGCGAGGCTTGAACTCACAAACCGTGAGATCATGACCTGAGCTGAAGTCGGACACTTAACCAACTGAGCCACCCAGGCGCCCCATTTGGTTTTGTTTTTTAAACAAGCAACTAGAGAAACTGGATTAAGATCTGCATTTTCAGTTCCCAAGAAGCTGGATATGTGGCTAAATCTTTTTTTTTTTTTTAATTGTCCTAGAAAAAAGTAGCCCCCTGACTCTACAAGCAACGAGCACAGCATTTCAACCTGAATTAACAAGAATACACTGTTATCCAGTGGTTATGTAAACCAGAAGTAATCTCTCCATAGCCCTCACCTCAGTTCAAAATCCTGACCATACATGGCCTTGAATAGAAGTCGAATTCAAATCAAGGGGTCAAACTGCATTCTCTGGGGAGATGTCTCACTGGTCAGTAAGGGTCATTCTAAACAGGGCATGAAGGAAGTGATCACATTTAAAACAACCTGCTCTTGCTTCACATCTGCTTGGTGCCATCTCCAGGTTTAATCATGGTTTCTCAGAGATCCCTGCACCACTGAGGGTATTACACTAATTCATGATTAGTCAAGAATATGGGAAACATGTGATAACCATGGAAAGCAAACCAAGCTCATTAAAAGAAAAGAGCTTTTCCAAAACAGAAGTTACAGCTATTTCTTCAATAATAACGCTGGATATTAAAGAGAACGAATCTGTTTCTTGGCTTGCAATTCTTAATATCATTATTTTTCTTTCTTAATCACCTTTTGGGACCGGCCTCCTTCTCTTTCAACAACATCATATTCCTCTCCCCACCACTGAACCTCCTCCAACTTTCCTGTGAAACTTAGGGAAAAAGGAAGTGCTAAGGATTAAACCTTGACTATTAGTGTGGACAATTCCTCCCAAATTACCGGTGGATAAGCATAAAAGCAACAAATGGGCTACATTTTTGACGAAAAATAAACCAAAAGCCTTCAAAGTTCTTCCAAAAGTTTAAAAGTAATGTAACAAAATGCAAGACAGCTGAATTGTTTTATACCGCTGCACAAATCAGTATTAACATTCTTCTTAAAAGCCCTTAGGACCCACACGCAGATCTACTGGGCACCACCTTCAGGTAATGTGAAAGATGGGAGGGAAAGGAAAAACCACAGGGGTAGTTAATTACCAGGTTCATCCTTCACGTGCCTTCCTATTCAAGAGCTCAGCACATGTGTGCTGCTCGCATCCTGTGTTTTTACCAACAATGGGGTGAATCAAGGACAGAAGCAACAGCAAGAACAAGTTTTAGGTTTAAGTGGTCTGTATTATGCCACAGAGGCTAATCAAATACAGTTACTTGCAGAGAGTTATTCATGACAACGGGAGAGGAATAAGGATTCTAAATCAGTGATGAAGATGTGAATGACTTAATTTACTGGAATGAAAAGTGTAATTAAACAGATCTAGAAGATTTCCTAGCTAACATATTTTAAGGGGAAAGAGAGGAAAAAAGGGGGCAGTATCATTAATAAGAAAAACTATATTCAGGGCTTTAATGTGACTTCACTGGACATTAACCACATACTCCCCAGAGAGATTCACAGATTTTTAAGAACTATAAGGCTAACCTAAAAGGACTGTGGCATATTAATATTTTAATATTATTCGTTCTTCCATCACCAAAAAGGCAGGCTTCAACGTCAACCATTCCTCTTTGCCATTATAAATAGATGTTGACAGATTATCAGACAAATAACTGCATTTAATTTACATGTTGAATATGAAATCCTACCACCTATGATAAATCAGATACTTTAACATGTTTATAAAATCTTCACTATGAAAAGTAAAAGAAATGGATAATATCCAGCATTTTCAATTACAGAAAACTTGCCCTGAATCTGCAACTTCTGAAGGCAAAATATGGTTACCGTTAACTAATCCCACTGGAAGTTTCCAAAAATTTTTGTTCCAAAAGGGAAGAAAAGCAAAATTAATTTTAAAAGTTCATAAAGAAATGTAAAACATTTCCATTACTCTTTTCAGTCCGCTCAACCCAAACAGAAGGGCTGCTTCCTCCAATGGCTTAAGACCATGTGTGCCTTACTGAATCATGATTGCTACTTAATGTATTTACAGAGTTATAATCACAACAGGCAACTTCCATTCTGCAGTTTGTGTCATCTGCAGTATAATCTAAAAGAGAAAAAGAAATATTTACCAAATTACCTGCTACTGCTGTTATTCTTCTTGGATTTGTTCCTCCGTTTTAAGGCATCTCTGTCCTTGTTATTGTATGGTAACATGGAGGCATAACCATGTTCAGCTTCTAGAAAACCGAAGGATCCAGTTAATGAATGAGCCTAGAACATTCAATACTCTCTCCCCTCCACAGCATTTCCTTTTTAAATTTTATTTTTCAATACAAGAATATCGTGGAAAGAAATAAACGAAGCAAGGTGGAATTCTTAGAACAATGACTGTTTTTTAAAATTGTGTGAATACCCTCAGTTCGGAGCAGGTGTAAGGAGCATTCCAGCTGCTCATTGTTGAGAAAGACACTGCAAGTCGCTAAGCTCGTGGTGCCTGGGTTTCCCACTGGCAAAGTCCAGCAGGTTGGTGTGCTCTAAGTGGGACCAGCCTCAGGCGAAGGTGCAGGGCAAACACCCGGAGCCCAGAGGGCGGGGAAGGGGGCGCGTAAGGCAGGCGCTGCTCCTCCGGCTGGGGGACGGGACGCCAGGCCCACTCGGGGGCCGGTCGGGACGAGCCCCGGTGAGGTAAACCAAGGGCCTGGCCGAGGGGACCCCGGGCACCCCATTCGCTTCGGGGTGGGGACGGAGCTTGGGACCCCGGGGGGCAGCGGCCCCTTTTCCACCTCCATTCATCGCCTTTGGGGCAGCAGTGGCCTCCCTTCGGACCGCGCGTGGGGAGAGCTGGAGGGGTTGGGAGCGCTCGCGGTCGCGCTCTCCGCGCTTCCAACCACCCCCAGAGCGGCTGGGAGCCCCTACCCGCGGCGGGGCCCCTCAAAGCCCCCGGCCCCGGCTCGGGACGGACCCCTCCCATCCCCGTGCACCTCTCTCCCGCCGCTCCAGGTAGTCGGCCGCCTCTAGCAGCATCTGGATGTTCATCCGAACCGCCGCCGCCATTCTGCACCGGGGGCCGGAGCCGCGGGACCAACCCCCACTGCCCACGGGCTCGCCGCCGCCGCCGGACACCCGCACCCTGCTGTGGACCCCGCAGAGCAGGGTTGAGAAAGCCTCTTTGGCGACCGCGCTCGCCGGAAGGGGGAGGGGGGCCGGCCGGTGAGCTGGGCACCGCCAACACCGTGACAGAACCCGAAGAAGAGCAGCAGCCGCCACCGCCGCGGAGTGTTTATCTCCGACTCACCATCCCCCCGCCCCCAGCCCCTTCTCTTGACAGGCCCGCTTCGGCTGCGTTCCTCATTGGGCACCCTAGAGAATGCCCCGCCCCTGGCCTTGTCCGATTGGGGAAAAACATTACGGCCCCTCCCCCTAGAGTCCGCTCCTCTCCCTGGTTGGCTGCGCTTGACAAGGCCCGGGCTCCACCCCCTCTTTCCAATTGGTGACAGGATTCGCAACTCCGCCTCGTGCTCCTTCCCTGTTTTCCATTGGTTCTATACCGACAACCCCCTTTTGCTTTGTTAGTATTGGCTCAGAGCTACAGAAAGCAAGCCACTTTGCTTGTTTCCCATTGGTGGAGCCGGCTGAACACCACCCCCCCACCCAGCTACGGTGACGTCACCTTTCTCCAGTCCCGGCGAGCCCTAAGTGGCCGGTGATCCGCGGCGCCGCTACTCCTCCCCAGATCTGGCACTGGCTGGGGAGGGCTGACCTGGGCGCTGGCGCTGATTCACCGGCCGCCGCGGAGCTATGGTCTATCCGGCCCATCCCGGCCCCGCCTCGGACCTGTTGCCGGGACCTGTCCCCGGGGAAAAGTTCCGAGGGCTTGCCGTGTATCCCTAGAGTTGAAGGCTGGTACCGCGCGTCGCCGGACGCTCTGTCCCAATCGGGTTCGGGGCTGTAGCCCGTGGTGTGGCGGCCACAGTCCCAGAGGTTCCAGGCTTCCCCGGACCTAGGCAATGGTGGGCCCCGCGGCGAATCCCCCTGAAGGGAGAGCGACGCCTGCAAGCTGGTGGGCCCGGAGAGCCCTCGGGCGCCACGTGGCTGTTGGGATTGAGGAGGGAAAAGCTTGGCTTTCGTTGAATGCTTGCCGCGCAGCGTTTTTTCTCTCCCTATAAAGTGGAATCGCGGGCGGCTGTATACAGTCCTGTGCGTCTCTTCAATGGCACCCCCTACCCCTACCCCCAAGTGCAGGCATAATCACTCCCTTACACGAGGGGGCTTTAAAGCTCAAAAACTTACTGTACCTGCGGAGTGGCGTCGAATCCCGAGGTTCTTTGACCCAAATCTCGTTCAGGGTCTTTTCTTACCTTCTAATTCTGGATGAAAAGATTAACAAAACAAAACAAAAAACCTTCCTCTGTTCAAGACTATAAATTATGGTACCAATATAAAAATACAGAACTGGGGCTCCTGGCTGGCTCAGTCAGTAAAGCATGGGCCTCTTGACCTCAGGGTGGTGAGTTCAAGCCCACATTGGGCATGGAGCCTCCCCCCCGTGACTAAGAAATTTAAGTATTATTCCCTAAGCCTATCAAGATTTTTGAGATGAAAACTATCTGGAGACCCAAGTTACATTAATATATGGACATCACCATTTTAAAAAGAAATGTATTGGTAAGCTTGAACATATTTCATAAAGCTTTTTTAAAAAGTTTGTTGCTAATACATGAAAATAATAGCTTACTATGTGTCACCTACATTATAGCTAATCTTCCAAATAACCCCATTAGGTTAATTATCTACATTTTGCAAACAAGGAAACTGAGGCCCAGAGAAGCTAAATGGCTTTCCTTGTCATCCATTCTGCCAAAGATGGAGACTGAACCTAGGTCTGTTTCGCCTAGAGGCCATGCTACCAATGCTTCGGTTGGTAGTTGTTCTAAAAACAAGAGTTAAGAAATAGGTTTCCAGACCGAGTTACAGAACACTGACACTCAAACACTGGGGCGGGGCGGGGCGAAAAACATGCACATGTAGGCATGATGGGAATTTTTTAAACGTGTTTTTTTTAATGTTTGACAAATCCATTAAAATTAAATGAACTCAATAGAATTAACAAGTAGAATAAATGTAGTAAATCATGCCTGACACATAGGAAACATTTTCTGGTTTTAATGGTTAATTGAATCTAAAAGGTTATTCTTGATGAAAGCTAATGAACACAGTGAAGATAAAGGTTTTCAAGAAAGCACAAAGAACTAGAAATGAGAATGGAGATATAACATTTTTTACAAGTATTTTTGTTGTTATGTGAAATTCAAGTTTAACTGGCCATTTTATATATTTTTTAAATGTTTACTTAAACGAGCATGAGTGGGGAAGGGACAGAGAGAGAGAGAGAGAGAAAGAGAGAGGATTCCAAGCAGGCTGCATGCTGACAGCACAGAGCCCTATGTGGGGTTCGATTTCAGGACCAGAAGATCATGGCCTGTGCCAAAATCAAGAGTCAGACGCTTAACCAACTGAGTCACCCAGGCGGCCCTTAATGAGTATTTTTTTTTAACTGCAAATTATTTGTAAAACAAATCTGAAAATCATAATGAAATGAATACAATTTTACTAAAGTATTTATTGTCAGTTTACCAAAACTGACAATAGGAAAACACTTTGATTTCATTATCTTAAATTTGGATTGTGTATACTTTTATATTTTCTCTGTGATTTTATCATGAATATTCAGCATATTTCTTTATCCTCTCTCTTATCCTCAACTCCTTTAGCCCAGTCTTATTTCAATACCATGATCCTTCCCCTTGAATCAACTTGATTGAAAACCACACATAAAAAGGAAAAAAGGTTGAAATCTGAGTCAGAAATAGTAAATTAATAACTTAAATACCAACACGTTTGTTGTGTTTTTGTTTTTGTTTTTTTTTTAAGATTTTATTCTTAAGTAATTTCTACCCTCAACGTGGGGCTTGAATTTATAACCCTGAGATCCAGACATGCATGTTCTACCGACTGAGCCCAACAGGTGCCCATCACCAGGTTTATCTTAAACTGTGAACAAAAATACTAAGTTATATAACAATCACAGAATTAGATGAAAGAATGGACCCTTTCTGTTCCCTGGCTGTGGTGGAAGGAGTTATCCATTAGCCAGTAACACCTACTAGGAATTAGTGTCATAAATTTCAAAGGGATTTAGTGCCATCTACTGGACATCAAGTAGTAAGTTATAAAACAAAGACTTTTTCTAGAAATTATCTTACACAGATGTATACAGTGCAGTTAAGATCATCTAAAAGTACAAGTTTTCTTTTTTAATGTTTGTTTATTTTTGAGAGAGACAGAGAGACAGAGCATGAGCAGGGGAGGGGCAGAGAGAATGGGAAACACAGAATCCAAAGCAGGCTCCACTCTCTGAGCTGTCAGCACAGAGCCTGATGTGGGGATCAAACTCACGAACCGCAAGATCATGACCTGAGCCGAAGGTGGATGCTGAACCAACTGAGCCACCCAGGCGCTCCAAAAGTACAGATTTTGAAGAAAGAAGTGAAAAACCTAAGACAAAGTATAAGTGGTGACCCCCAGTACACACAGCCTCAAAGGTATTACAAAAGCATTGACCAAGAGACACAAACCCAAAAATAAAAAATGGGAATTCCAGAATGTTTGAACCTACATTTTGTGACCAGAATTTTAAATAAAAAGTTATGCATAGGGGTACCTGGGTGGCTCAGTTGGTTGAGTGTCTGACTTTGGCTTAGGTCACAATCTGGAGGTTCGTGAGTTCAAGCCCCACATCGGGCGCACTGCTGTCAGTGCAGAGCCCACAGAGCCAGCTTCAGATCCTCTGTCCCTCTCTCTCTCTGTCCCTCTTTTGCCTGCACCCTCTCAAAAATAAATAAAAAATATTAAAAAAAAGTTATGCATAAACATGGGCTGTCCAACAATAGTTCACATTTTCAAGCAGCTATCAAGATAAACTAATAGAATTGGGAAGGAAAAAGAAAATGTTGAAAATGGGGAAGCATGAACACAGAAGATATACTTGATAGATAACCTTTACTGCATCTTCTAGGAGGCTAAGACACAGCCTCCTTCTTTTGAGGGGCTTATGTTCCAGGTAAGCATAGGAGAGTATGTAAATGCCAGTGCCAGTGGCAGGTCCATTAAAATGCTACGGGGATTGTGATGCTGAGCTGGCTCTTCAGTGAGTACCTCAGGGTGGCAGGGAAGACAACTGTTGTATTATAATCCCAAAATGTCTAAAAAGTTCCCAAACTGTGGGAATTCAAAAAAACTCTATTTATAACTGAGTTTGACACCTAACCACTGTGACATTAAAACGAATTTTGTTTAAGGGGCGCCTGGGTGGCTCAGTCGGTTCAGTGTCCGACTTAGGCTCAGGTCATGATCTCGCTGTCTGTGGGCCCAATGTCGGGCCCTGTGCCGACAGCTCAGAACCTGGAGCCTGCTTCTGATTCTGTCTCCCTCTCTCTCTGTCCCTCCACGGCTTGCGCTCTGTCTCGCTCTCTCTTAAAAATAAAATAAAATAAAATAAAATAAAATAAAATAAAATAAAATAAAATAAAATAAAATAAATAAAATAAAATAAAATAAAATAAAATAAAATAAACAAACATTAAATAGCGAATTTTGTTTTATACGTTTCTGAGGAATTGATTTTATTCTTTGACGTGTAAAAATCAGGACCAAAATTTGCGACTTTCATAATAGTAATTCCCTTTTTGTGGCTACTTTGGATGCTCCCATGTGATATTATTGGATGATCTAGTATCATGATGTTAAGCTTTAAAAACCTATAAAATTCTGGGGTGCCTTGGGCTCTGTGATGACAGCTCAGGGCCCGGAGCCTGCTTCAGATTCTGTGTCTCCCTCTCTGTCTGCCCCTCCCCTGTTTGTACTCTTTCAAAAATTGAATAAATATAAAAGAAAAAAAGCTAAAATTCTGCTTTCCAAAAATTGGTTACTCCACATATATTTGTGATTTTAAAAACAGAGCAATAGCTAAATAGTGCTGGTACATTACACAAAACACTATTGTAGCAGTTTAAAAAACTAGAGATATATATTGGCATGGGAAGACGTCCAAGACGGTGTTGAGTAAATAAGCTGCAAAACGTTCCTACAGTATATTATTTATGTTAAAAAAAAAAAAAAAAAAGTCCAAACTATGCATTTTCCTTACCTGCAACTTTGTTACATACATAGCTGCATAGACAAAGGTCTGGATTCACCGCAAAGGATTCATAGTGAAGATGGGGCAAAAGGACCGGGACTTATGGGTACTGTTAAAAGGGATTCAGCGTTGTCATCATGTTTTAAACTTTTTCTAGGAAAAATGTGTCCATTTATTACTTGGGTTAACATAAAAATCAAAAGAAGTGGTTAAGAGAAAAAAAGATTACTGAACTATTTTCATGGATTGAGCAAATATTTATCGGGTGCTTTACCTGGTGCCAGGCACTGTGTGGTGCTGGGACTATAGCAGCAAACAAGATAAAAGTCCCAATCCTCAGAGCTGGATGTTTAGTGTAAGAACCAGACTGTAATAAATGAATACAGTGTGTCAGGCAGTGAATGATAAGTACTCTAAGGAAAAGGAAACCTCGCACAGCATGTGAAGAAACTGGAACCTTCACACATGCTGGTGGGAATGGAAAATCAGTGTAGCTGCTTTGGAAAACGGTTTATGCCTCAAAAAGCCAAACCATACCTGACCCAGAAATTCCATTGTTAGTCCTATATCCCAGAGAACTGAAAACATGTTCACCCAAAAACATACTAATGTTCACAGCATCATTATTTATTTTACTATAAAATTTTTTTTTGTATGTTTTTCTATTTTTGAGAGACAGAGACAGAATGCAAGTGGGTTAGGGGCAGAGAGAGGGAGACACAGAATCTGAAGCAGACTGCAGGCTCCGAGCTGGAGCCTGACGCGGGGCCCCAACTCACGAGCTGTGAGATCATGACCTGAGCCGAAGCTGGATGCTCAACTGACTGAGCCACCCAGGCACCCCAACAGCATTATTATTTATAAAAACCAGAAAGTGAAATACAAATGCTCATCAACTGATGAGTTATAAAAATATGGTATATTCCCAGAATATTTGACCATAAACAGGTATGAAGTAGTGACACAATATGAGCAAAGCTAGAAAATATTGTTAAGTAAAAGAAACCAGATATAAAAGGCCATGCACTGTATGATTCCATTCATACGAAATGTCCAGAAAAGGCACATCTTTAGAGACAAAAAGTACATTAGCGATTTCTGGGGTGGGGGATGAAGGTGTCCAAGTTAACATTTATAGTGTAGCCACTTAGAGAGAGAGGATGTGTTCCACTCAGTTCCAGTTTCAAAATTCCTGAGGAAGGAATCAATAGACCTGTTTAAGGACAGGTGCTGAAGAGTGACTGTTAATTGAGTATTGGGTCTCTTTTTGGGGTGATGAAGTATTTTGGAATGAGACAGTGGTGATACAGAACTCTGAATATACTAAAAACCACTGAAATGGGACTACTGTAAAAGGATGAATTCTGTGGTATGTGTATATCTCAAATTTTTTTTAATGTAATTTTTAAATGTAATTTTTAAAAAGTAAAACAGTAAAAAAAAAAAAAGGCAGAGAGGGAAGGGGGTTGCTGTTCTGGATAGGGTGGTCAGGAATGACCTTATTTGGGGCAGAGACCTAAAGAAGCTACAAACACAAATTGGGGTGGAGGTGGGGGAGCAGAAAGGAACATTCCAGGAGGAAGAGCAAGTGGGAAGACTCTTGAGGTAGACTCACACTTGTTCTCAAGGAACAGCAAGGTCAGCAGGATGGCCAAGGGCAATAGCAAGGCATGAGGCTGTGGGAAGCCAGGGTCCAGACCGTATAGGCTTGTACACTACAGTAAGGACTGGCTTTAAATGACAGAAAACCACTGGAGCCAGGAGCAACGTGACCTGATGCACATTTTAAAAGGTTCGCTTCTAAAAAAAAAAATAATAATAAAAAAAAAAATAAATAAAAAAATAAAAGGTTCGCTTCTGCTGCTAGGTGGAGAATACAAATAAACCAAGGCGGTAAAAGAAGGAAGGCTGTTAGAAGGCTATTGCAGTATTCCGAGCAAGAGAGATGGCTTACGTTAGTATAGGTAGTAAATGGTTGGATTCAATGCCTACCAAATCACTGTGATGGCATACTTACATTTCTTAAAATTTTATATGTCAATAATACCTCAATAAATTGGGGGGAAAAAAGTGGTTGGATTCAAAATATATACTCTGAGGTTGGAGCCAAAAAGTTTGTTAATGAACCAAATGTAGGGCACGGGAAAAAGAGAAATCAAAGATGACCCTAAGGATTTTGGTCTGAGCCAAGGAGTGAATGGATGGGCCATTTACTGAGTTGGGGAAGCATCAGAGAAGGCTGTGCAGGGAAATGAGAATTCAGTTAACCTTAACTTTGAGGTGCCTAATAATCTAGGTGCACATACAAGCCTGTAATTCAGTAAAATGGCCAGGCTGGAAGTATAAATTTGAGAGCCATAACAGAAGACATCTGAAGGCACACTGAAGACTCACTAAAGGAGAGAATGGAGAGTCCAGGAATTGAGTCCCAGAGAATTTCAATATTTAGATACTTGGAAACAGAAGATATGGCACAATTTATGTCTCGGAGAGGTAGCAACTTGTTACAGGAAGACAAAGATGCTCCTTATTTGTTATTCTTACAGAATCAGATGATCTGATGGATAAAAGTTCCTTTAAACCAGGACTTCCCTTAGGATCATAGGTGTCTTATCTCTGGATGTTCAAAGATGTCCTCCTCTTCCACTTCTTGGTGTTAGCTATGGACAGCAAACCTACTCACCTACCAGGTATTCTCACATTCTTTCTTTTTTCAATTAAAAAAAAAAAAAAAGGTTTATTTTTGAGAGAGAATGTACATGCGAGTAGGGTAGGGGCAGAGAGAGAGGGAAACTGAGGATCTGAAGCAGGCTCTGTGCTGACAGCAGACAACCCAGTGAGGGGCTTGAACTCACAAACTGTAAGATCATGACCTGAGCCAAGTCCTATGCTTAACTGACTGAGCCACCCAGGCAACCCTCACATACTTCACAAAGTATGCTGCTTTGAGGATCTCAAGTCAAATCCCTATGAACACCTCACTAAGATGACAATCCAAAAACTTGTAATTTGGTTTTGGGTATATTATTTTATCTCAGAAGTTTTAGCTTCCTTATTAAAACCACAGTTGGATTTGCCTTCCTTAAGTGTACACAAATGTGGTCAGAAATAGTCTTTATCATGGATAATTTAGAGATAGACAGCTTTTTTGGTAAGTAGGGGTAGGGTAGTAATTATTTAGCTCAGTTGGCAAAAATTCCAAGCAAAATAATCTAACCACCTGGGACAGTGACACTTGTGCAATGGGCACTAAAAGTTGTGCAACTAATGTAACACATTCAAATATTTAAGCACTGAAGGCATTATGTAGCATAAGTGCCAATATTTTGGGCTTTCTAGTCTGAATATCTGGTCTGAAAGCCTCAGCCTTCTCATCTGGGAAATGGAGATCATGGTACCTGCTCTATCTTATAAGGATTATATAAACCAAGGTGCTTTGTACACTATATTATGTAATGTAGTCATACTATTCTTTTTTTTTTTTTTTAATTTTTAAATGCTTATTTTTTGAGAGAGAGCACAAATAGGAGAGGGAGACACAGAATCTGAAGCAGGTTCCAGGCTCTGAGCTGTTAGCATAGAACCTGATGTGGGGCTTGAACCCACAAACCATTTGATCATGACCTAAGCCAGTCAGATGCTTAACCAACTGAGCCACCCAGGAGCCCCTGTACTACTATTTTCTTTACAGGAAATGAACTTGTCAGGAAAGTTTTTGAAGAACTACAGTAAGCGGTCACATTTCAGATGCAATAAGGATTTAAAAAACCAGCTAAAAAGTCTTGTAAAATAATTTACATATGATAGTGATTATAGAATTAAAAAAAAAGGTTTATTTAGAATTTTTAAAAATAGTAAAAGGAGGCACCTGGGTGGCTCAGCTGGTTAAGTATCTGACTTAATTTCAGCTTAAGTCATGATCTCACGGTTTTGTGGGTTCAAGCCCCATCAGGCTCTGTGCTGACAGTGCGGAGCCTGCTGGGGATTCTCTCTCCCTCTCTGCCCTCTCCTGCTTGTGCTCTTTCTCTCAAAATAAATAAACTTAAAAAAAATAGTAAAAGATTAAAAAAAAATGAATGCTCATCAGTGGGGACTATTATAGTCCATCGTATAATGAACTAGAACTCCTGCCCTTAATAAAGAGGTGCTATTATATGTACTGATAAGAAACTATCTTAAGATGTACTAGTAAGTAAAAAAAAGGTGAGATGCAAAAGGGTGTAGAGTCTGCTTACATTTGAATAAGATATATACACGTTTGTATATATATGGAATATCTCTGAAAGGATACACAGTTAGCTCATCACTATATACCGTTTCTTCTATCTGAATTGTGTTCCATGTGTTTGTATTATTTACTCAAAATAAAAGAAAATCTAACCACAGAGCCTCAAATATCAGCAAGATATGAAACAGAATGAGTAGTGGCTATTATCTTCAATATAAAAAGGGCTTCCTTCAAATGAGAAAAAGAAAGTCTTGACACAAGACAAGTGGATCCAAGATTCGGAATTAGCATTCCACAAAAATATATATACGGCTAACGCATTTTTTAAATGTTCATCCTCCTTAGAAACTGAGCAAATTAAACCAAGTATTATTTTACCCACCAGGTTGGAAATTAAAAAAAAAAAATTATTACACCCAATATTGGTGTACATATATGAAATGGGAATGCTCATATTTTACTGGTGAGAGTTGGTTGTTACCTTTCTAACTATATATATATCTCAAAAGTCCTAAAACATGCACATACACCCCTGTTCTCACCCAGCAATGCCACTTCTAAGAAATGAACCTAAGGAAATAATGCAACAAGCACAAAAAGATATATGTAACAGGGATACTACTCAGTTTTAATTAAAACAGCAAGTCATGGGAGGGAAGCCAATGTTTACTAATAAAAGATTAGTTAATAAATTATTATACAACCAAGTAGCTACTAAAAGTTTCTAAAGAACATCTAAGAATATTAAAAAATGTTCACAGTACATGGGAGAAAAAAGATTAGCAAGAGAACAGCATATAAATTCCACTATCATGGGTGGTGTCAATAAATATACACCATAGAGGCTGGAAAGACATATACCAAAATATTGATTTTTCTGGGGGTAGATTATAGGCGATTTTTGCCTTTCTGTTTAGTTTTTGGTTTCTTCTAAGTTTTTATATAATAAGCATGTACTGCTTTTGAAAAGGGGAAAAAATAAATGAAGGAAATAATAACTGGGGGAAAGGTAATAAATGGGGTAAATAGTTGGGGAAAGAACCACAGAAGATACAAAAATCTAGTTATTTTTAAATTACTAATGAAATATAAATCTATGTAGGAAAAAAAATGTGTAGGGGGATAATTTTATTTAGTAATAAAAATATTTATCAAATACAAAAGGGTAGAAGTATTGCTTTATTTGAGAAACTTACATCCAAATTACTTTTATGTGTTTTCAAAAGTCCTAACGAGCATCCAAGAAGAAAACATACACAGCTTCCACAACAATAAAAACAAAAAACTGGGGTTGATGATTGCCCCAAATGACATTTCCTAAAAGGAAAAAATATTAACCTTTCTTTTTTTGAGTCAGGGTAAGTGAAATGCACACATCATAAATAACATTTTCTTACTTTTACAGGGAGTAAAGACTGTGATCATGTTTTTTTATGAATATTAAATACGAAATACAAAATCCACTCTTCTGAGCAAGATGAGGAAAAAAAACCCATTCTTTAACATTTTAGTTCTCATGCAATGAAATCCAAAGGTCTGTTGAATCCGCCTTTTCGATTCATATACTGCCTATGATGAGAAGAGAAAACTCATTGTTTATTTAAAAAAAATTCTGAACTCCTCTTATAAAAAAATAGTAACATAAATCATCTTTAAAATAGCAAAGTCTAGGGTAAAAAGTATTCATGGTTATTTAATTCAAATTAAGGATATTATTTCACTTTCAAAATAATCTAAAGCCTTTCAGATTTCTTTAAAATCCAAATAGAAGTATGGAAACATACTTTCAAAATTATTTGGAAAGATTTTACAGACTGAAAAAAATCCGTATGTATAGGTTGTTACCCATATTTATAGGTTGTTACCTATCAACACCTAGTTGTAAGAAATGAAGAAGTGCTCCAAAATAGGTATCCATCAAGTAAATTCAACTGCATATTGTACTAGTTCTCCTCATAAGACTCTATTTGAAGATAATTTTACAAGGAACAGTTAATGATGATTCTGGTCATCACTTTAACTCACAGCATCCTCAGATTACATTATGCATATTCTAAATTAATCAGAATATTAGTCTTTTATCCATGGTAAAGGTAGAAGAGAAAGGCAATGTTTGATAATGTCTTAACTTTTCAATTCATTAGGAACTCTGTGAGATTTCACATATGGACTCGTTTGTTCTGTGGCATTAATAAAATATGCCTATACTTAAAGAAAAATATATTTACAGTTGAAATCCTTAAACAATCAATCTAGGTAAATAACTCAGGATGGATCTATTTTAAACCTATAATTATAATGAAATTAAAGCTTAAAGAATTGAGATTATGCTGTTTTGAAGAACTATGTAGAGCTTTAAAACATTTAAGCTAACTATCCTTCCCCATAATAGTTAATTAGTTCACATATAAATTGGAAATTATTTTAACACACCAGAATAGAAGCAAAGAATATTAAAACAAAGGACTATATGGAAACTGGTACATTTCCTACAAACATGATTATCCCATAAATAAATTCTTTCTCAAGCACATAATTTGTATCATTAGTTCAAATGTAATAATGGGGGCTAAGCCTACCTGTACTTCCTCTTCTGAGACACATTTATGGCATAGGCATTTACAGAGCCGTCCACCTTTTTCCCCTGGAGAAAAGCAATAAACAAATATAAAAAATGGAAAGGACATATTAAGTGCTTCAAAGAGCTAGATCCTATAGACATGCTTACATGACAAAATCCATTTATGAATAAGGTAGTGAGAATTTTCAAATCCTGATGATATTCCATGAATTCTCAAGTGTTACAACTCTGTTCACAATTTTAGTTACATAATGCAACATATTCAAATATTCAAGCCAACAAACATTCATGATGTATAGATTATGTGCAAGGCATGCAGAGAAATAGGGTAACAGATCCTAACCTTTTTTTTTTTTAAATGTTTATTTTTGAGAGATAGTGAGCAAACAGGAGAGGGGCAGAGGAAGGGGGGAGGGAAGACAGAGGGAGAGGGGGAGGGAGAGAGAGAGAAAAAGAGAGGGAGAGAAAGAATATCCCAAGAAGGCTCCACACTGTCAACCAGAGCCCTACAAGGGGCTCAAACTCATGAACCATGAGATCATGACCTGAGCGGAAATCAAGAGTCAGAAGCTTAACTGACTGAGCCACCCAGGTGCCCCTGATCCTAACCTTTTTTGGTCAAAGAATTCTTTGAAACCAAATACCAGTTATAGATTTTCTCTAGGAAAATTCATATTCACGTAAAATTTAACTTAGGACTTTAGCTCATAGCATTCTCAAATCACAGCTGGAATAGTCACCATTCATTGAGATCCCATTTCTTGAATAGCCTTGGAATTTTGATTTTTAAGTTTTTTATGTATTATTTATTTTTGAGATAGAGAAAGTGCGAGCAGGGGAGGGGCAGAGAGGGGGAGGGAGAGAGGGAGAGGAGGGGAGAGAGAGAGAGAGAGAGAGGGAGAGAGAGAGAGACAGAGAGAGAGAGACAGAGAGAGAGAGACAGAGAGAGAGAGAGAGAGAGAGAATATCAAGCAGGCTCCATGCTGTCAGCACAGAGCCCAATGTGGGACTCGAACTCGTGAACAGTGAGATCATGATCTGAGCCAAAATCAAGAGTCAAACACTCAACCAACTGAACCACCCAGGTGCCCCCAAATTTTGATTTTTGAAAAGAATCAGAGGGGCGCCTGGGTGGCTCAGTTGGTTAACCATGCGACTTTGGCTTAGGTCATGATCTCACCGTTCCTGAGTTCAAGCCCCATGTTGGACTCTGTGCTAACAACTCAGAGACTGGAGCCTGCTTCAGATTCTGTGTCTCCCTCTCTCTCTCTCTCTCTGCCTCTCCCCTGCTCATGCTCCCTCTCAAAAAATAAACATTAGGGGCGTCTGTGTGGCTCAGTCGGTTAACTGTCCAACTTTGATTCAGTTCATGATCTCACAGTTCGTGAGTTCGGGCCTTGCATCGGGCTCTGTGGGGACAGCTTGGAGCCTGGAGTCTGCTTTGGATTCTGTGTCTCCCTCTCTCTCTGCCCCTCCCCAACTCATGCTCTGTCTCTCAACAATAAATAAACATTAAAAAATTTTTTAAAGACAGAGTAACAGAGGCTACTGTTAAGTGTCACTTTACATCTTGGCCTTTCTTAGGTGGCATCTACCCTCTTTTTCACTAATTCCTTTATGGGTCTTCTGATTTAGCCAAGTTAACTTAGTATTTGCTGTTCTTCATGCCTGAATTGCCTTCTCAACCCCCATCCAAGAACCCCAACCATCTGGTTCTTAGCCATCATTCAAGGCCCAGTTCAAACGATTCAGCTGCCAGAAAGCGCACTCTACCCTTCCGCAGAATGTTAACTGTGCTTCCCTCACAATACCCTCCATTTCTACCTTGCATTATCATGATGCATATATACGTGATGTTACTTCCCCTATGAGATTGAAAGCTCCTTGATGGAGGGATATGGATGTGGGTCACCTTTGCATTCTCACATCCTAGGCCACTGTACTTGCAGGTGCTCAGACAATGACTATTAAATATATGAACATCACTGGGTAATGCCATCTCACACACACACACACACACATGCACGCATAAACACATGCGACCTCCAACTCCCTCCATCCCCCATTACTGCTCGTGAGAGTATACCCTTTCTGTGTAGCACACTTACCAGGTATCTGTGTTAGGTTACACAGGATTTTTATCCACTAGCCTAAAGGCACGCACAGGTAAGCTACATATTTGAGGTGGAGCTAAAAATGAATATATTTGGTCTTACTTTTAATTTTTTTAATGTTTATTTATTTTTGAGAGAGAGATAGAGAGTGAGCAGGGGAGGGGTAGAGAGAGAGGGAGACAGAATCCCAAGCAGGCTCCATGCTGTCAGCACAGAGCCCAATGTGGGGCTTGAACCCATGAACCATGAGATCATGACCTGAGTTGAAACCAAGAATTGGATGCTTAACCAACTGAGCCACCCAGGCACCCCTTGGTCTTATTTTTCTATTCCTGTTTTCACTGTATTGTGTGTGGAGGCGGGGGGGAGGCGGGGAGAGGGAGAAATTACTTGAGGTATATAATTTTGCCTTCCCAAGAATAGGTAATAGGCATGACTTGGAAAGACTGGCTTAGAAAAAAGTAAACGATGCTAACCTTTTTACTAAGTTCATTTCCTAAAGGCTTACTGACTTTTGAAAACTATTTGCAGAGTTGTATATTATTAGCCTGTTTTGATTTACATGCTGAAATAGAAAATTATCATTTAATAAACATAACCAAACTTTGAAGCTTTCCAGAATGTGAAAATAAAAGGGAAAATAAGAGAATACATTGGCATATGAAAAGGTATCATGATAGATCAATGATGAAATGTCACAAAAAACATTACTGAAAAACACAAAGGAGCAGACTTTATAGATGACAGCCATAAAGGCAACTGCATACAAACTAAATTAACATCCTTGTAGATGTCCTTACAAAAATAACTGATATCATTTGTCTTCATGGTATTCCTTAATTTTTATGGGATCTATGAATTCTCACCTATTTTATTTAAAAAAAAAATTTTTTTTATGTTTATTTTTGAGAGAAAGAGAGAGACCGAGTGTAAGCAGAGGAGGGGCAGAGAGGGAGGGAGACACAGAATCCAGAGCATGTTCCAGGTTCCAAGCTGTCAGCACAGAGCCCAGCGCAGGGCTCGGACCCACAAACAGTGAGATCATGACCTGAGCCAAAGTCAGATGCTTAAATAACTGAGCCACCCAGGCAGCCTCTCCCTGTTTATTCTTACTAGCTCCCTCTCTCTATCCCTTCTCTCCTTTCTACATCCTCTCTCCATTTCCCCTCTCCTTCCCTCTTCATCTCCTTCTCCACAAACCTTCTTTCTTTTTCCTCCCCCACTTCCTTATTCTCTCCAGTGTTATGATCAAGGCTAGACAGCATTCACTCTCTAATCTTCCTCTCTTCTGAGATAGGAGATATGCATGCAGCTACCCAATGGCATCTTTCTCTACAGCTAAATTTAATTCTTAACAACACTTCCCCTTCCTAGGACCTTTCTTGGTTAAGCCTATCCCCCAGTCTCTCAGCCTGTCACCTGAGAGTCATCAATGACTACTCACTCTCATACCCACTCCACTCCCCCCCCCCCCCACCTCTACTTCCTGACTGGGACTCAATATTCTGGTCTCTGTTCACACCTTCATCATCTTTCACTTGCATGACCCAGCAGTTCTCCCTGCCTCCAATCTAAACCGTCTGTCTCCCATTTGTCCTCCATGTTGTCCTAGCTCATCTTTCTTTCTTTCTTCTTTTTTCTCCCAAAGTAGGCTTCACACGCAGCTTGGAGCCCAACACAAGGCTTAAACTCATGACCCTGAGATTAAGAGTTGGATGCTTAACTGACTCAGCCACCCAGGTGCCCGTCCTGGCTCATCTTTCTAAACACACATATAGGGGCACCTGGGTGGCTCAGTTGGTTGAGTGTCCAACTTAGGCTCAGGTCATCTCACCACTCATGGGTTTGAGCCCCACGTTGGGCTTGGGCTGACAGCTCAGAGCCTGGAGCCTGCTTCAGATTATGTGTCCCTTTCTCTCTGGCCCTTCCCCACTCATGCTCTGTCTCTCTCAAAAATAAATAAACATTAAAGAAAATAACTTTGAAAAAAAAAATAAACTAAACACACATGTAATCCTGCTTAAAAATCATTGCTTCCTCTCCTCAACACCTAAAGAATCAACTCTAAATTCCTTAGCATGGCTAAGAGTATCAAAAGCCTTCCACGATTTGCTTCCTATCCTTTTCTTTCTTTTCTTTTTTTTTTTTTTCCCAACGTTTATTTATTTTTGGGACAGAGAGAGACAGAGCATGAACGGGGGAGGGGCAGAGAGAGAGGGAGACACAGAATCGGAAACAGGCTCCAGGCTCTGAGCCATCAGCCCAGAGCCCGACGCGGGGCTCGAACCCACGGACTGTGAGATCGTGACCTGGCTGAAGTCGGACGCCCAACCGACTGCGCCACCCAGGCGCCCCCCTTTTCTTTTTTTTAAAGATATTTTTTAATGTTTATTTTTGAGACTGAGAGAGCAAGCGAGCGAGCAGGGAAGGGGCAGAGAGAGAGGGAGACAGAGGATTCGAAATGGGCTCCACGGTGACAGCAGAGAGCTCTATGTGGGGCATGAACCCACAAACTGTGAGATCATGACCTGAACAGAAGTCAGATGCTGAATCGACTGAACCACCCAGGCACCCCTCATCCCTCTTTCTAGCTTCATTCATAGCCACTATCCCATCAGCACCCTTTTACCAGTCACTGAATTTGAAATTCCTGCAATATACTATGCTGCTTCATGCCTACACGGCATTTTTAGGAGCTCTTCCCTCTACTTGAAATGATCTTCCTCCTCTTCATCTGATCACCTTTAAGATCAAAATCAAATATCAGGCAAACAGTCCCTGAATTCTAATGGCAGTTCATTGCTTCCTTCTTTGTGTTCTCAATGCTCTTCACATAGATACTTAATGTCTTCTAAAGACAAGACTCATATCAATGGAAGACATTACAAGCAACAGCAAAAGAATATAGGAAAATGTGATAATAATAATAGATTAATTCAAATCAGAATGTTTAACTGGCTGCATGTTTTACTTACTTTTGTGGAGTCAAAAGAGGCAAATCCCATTAACTTCATCATTTCGATTTCTTCCTCTGTTTTGCCCTCTAAGTCTTCCTCTGCAAAAATAACGGAGAAAAAATATTTTTGAAGACTCTATCATCGTTATATATATAGGTATCCCGCCTTCCCAATGTTTGTGGTACAACACTTTACTTTTATGAAAGACCTACATTAGTACTTATTTTCGCTAACCAAAAGACACCCAAAGAGGATTTTTAATTTTAAGAAAAAAGCAATTACTGTGCTAATGTAGGTCTTTTGTAAAAGCAAACTGGCATATCACAAACTTTCAGAAGGTAAGGGATACTCTTTGCTTTATGCCATTTCAGCTTAAGTAAGGTTTCATAGGAATGCTTGACTTTTGTATGGGGAGAGGGGGACATCTGTATAAAAAGGTAGCAATAGGTTAATAGTCATTCCACCTCAGCAGCAGAGAATACACAAAACAATTAGCTAAAGACTTGGGTCTAATGGAAAAAATTCTTCTTCAGTCTGGACACAATATAACTTAAGATGCTAAGAAGGAATGTGCTCTCTATCCTCCACCAGAGAGGTCTGCTTTAAAAGGACATATTTGGAGCCTTTAATACCAGATTTGACACTAGTTTTAAAGGTACTTCCAAAATATAATATTCTCATGTTTTTAACTGTCCTTCCTATCTCAGGAGCACCACAGCTAAATACGAATTCACTAAGGTACAAATGATAACAAAATCTCAAAACCATATGCAATGAACAATATAAAAAATTTAATATTAAAATGTGCCCAAATTAGGGGCGCCTGGGTGGCGCAGTCGGTTAAGTGTCCGACTTCAGCCAGGTCACGATCTCGCGGTCCGTGAGTTCGAGCCCCGCGTCGGGCTCTGGGCTGATGGCTCAGAGCCTGGAGCCTATTTCCGATTCTTTGTCTCCCTCTCTCTGCCCCTCCCCCGTTCATGCTCTGTCTCTCTCCCCAAAATAAATAAACGTTGAAAAAAAAAAAATTAAAAAAAAAAAATGTGCCCAAATTACACTTACATAATTTTATCATGACTAAAGTTATCTAAACAAGGCTGTGCTTTTCCTACAGTTATTTATCTAATAACATTACCAGTAATCTGACGTTCTTTGCTCTTTGTTTCTTTTGTTTCTTTCTTTTCCTCATCTCTTCTTTCTTTTAGTCGAGAAGGGGAAGGAGATGTGGATCTATGCCGTCTTGGGGATCTAATATTGAAGAAGTAAAGATGTCAGAAGCAGAGAGATATACCTGGTGACTTGTGTTGACTGGCAATG
Source organism: Leopardus geoffroyi (assembly GCF_018350155.1). Classification (NCBI taxonomy): domain Eukaryota; kingdom Metazoa; phylum Chordata; class Mammalia; order Carnivora; family Felidae; genus Leopardus; species Leopardus geoffroyi. The sequence continues at coordinate 86,943,878 of NC_059336.1, read as the reverse complement.
ATATACATGAGCTCCTAAAAGGTAAAGGCTGAACAAAAGCCAGGCTCCAGAGAATGAGGAGTCCATTCCCCATAGCAGAATAAGGAAGAAGGTTCTGCCTAGGCCCTGTGATTGTTAACCAAAACCCAAAAATATAGTTTACTGCTTTAATCATCAGCTAGGGCTAAAAAAAAAAAATTTTTTAAGGCAGAAAATGTAACAAAGTTTCTAATAATTACAAACACACAAAAAGTTGACTAAAACAGCAACTGACACTTACTAAGAATCAAGAGTCAATTTCTAAGGTTCTTTCAAGATCTCACATTCTTGGCTATATACTTGAATAAACTCTTAATACCCAAAAGTCAGTAAAAACAAAACAGGGGCCCCTGGCTGGCCCAGTCAGTGGAGCATGTGACTCTTGATCTTGGGGTTATGAGTTCAAACCTCACATTGGGTGTAGAGATTACTTAAAAAAAAAAAAAATTAAAGGGGCGCCTGGGTGGCGCAGTCGGTTAAGCGTCCGACTTCAGCCAGGTCACGATCTCGCGGTCCGTGAGTTCGAGCCCCGCGTCGGGCTCTGGGCTGATGGCTCAGAGCCTGGAGCCTGTTTCCGATTCTGTGTCTCCCTCTCTCTCTGCCCCTCCCCCGTTCATGCTCCGTCTCTCTCTGTCCCAAAAATAAATAAACGTTGAAAAAAAAAAAAATTAAAAAAAAAAAAATTAAAAAAGAAACACCCCAATATACAATACACTTATTTCTTACTCCTGCCAAGCCCAATGCTAATGTCTTTCATGTACTATTTCTTATTTACTCCTCAAGGCAACTCTAGGTCAGGGTGTTATTAACCCAATTTTACCAATGGAAATGTTGGGTTTAAAACAAGGTGGGCTTCAAATGTCCATTGATGGATGAATGCATAAAGAAGATGTGATATATATATCTATCTATATCTATCTATCTATCTATCTATATCTATAGATATAGACCTATCTATATCTATAGATATATATAGATATATATATCTATAGATATAGATCTATCTATAGATATAGACAAATAGATATATCTATAGATATAGACAAATATCATATGAATTCATTCATATGAGGACTTTAAGATACAGAACAGATGAACATAAGGGAAGGGAAGCAAAAATAATATAAAAACAAGGAGTTGGACAAAAACATAAGAGACTGTTAAATATGGAGAATAAACAGAGGGTTACTGGAGGGGTTGTGGGAGGGGGGATGGGCTAAATGGGTAAGGGACATTAGGGAATCTACTCCTGAAATCATAGCTGCACTACATGCTAACTTGGATGTAAATTAAACAATAAATAAATTATTAAAAAAAATAAAATAAGGGGCGCCTGGGTGACTCAGTCGGTTAAGCGTTGGACTTCGGCTCAGGTCATGGTGGCTCATGGGTTCCAGCCCCACATCCGCTCCGTGCTGACAGCTCAGAGCCTGGAGCCTGCTTCCGATTCTGTCTCCCTCTCTCTCTGCCCCTCCCCGGTTCACTCTCTGTCTCTCAATAATAAATAAACATTAAAAAAATTAAAAATAAATAAAATAAAATAAGGTGGGCTTAAGTTCCCCTCATTTCATGAAACTGTAAATGCCTTATTAGTGATAAAAAAAAAACAAAATTAAGGGCAGCGACTAGTTTCTTTGGGACTTGTGGTAAAACTTCTGGTTATTTTCTGCATTCACCTGGAGCGTCTTCTGTGCGGAGATCGAGAGCGGCTCCTTCGACGATCTCTCTCCCGGGACCTGGACCTTTCTCGGCGCCTGCGTTCTCTCTCACGAGACGTGGACCGGGACCGCCTGCGCTCTTAATACAAACACACAAAATCTTTTTGCAGAGTCAAAATATTACCTCAAATATCTAGAGCTGTGCCATCAATATTAATATAATGCCAGCCATTTCTAATCGTCAAATTAAAAAAACACAGGTAAAATTAATTTTAACACTACGTCATTTACCCAAATATATCCCAACTATGATTTCGACATGTACTCAATATTAAAAATTGAGATATTACATTTATTTCCGTATTAAATAGGAAATCTGGAGTGTATTCTACACTTAAAAAGCACTTCTTAATTCGGATTGAGCACATTTTAAGTGCTCAATAGCCGTATGTGCATCGCGGCCTCATTAACTTTTTAAAAAATCAAGTCTTGACTAGTTGAAGGTGATAAAAACTAACCAGAAGGGGGAGAATCAAGGGTTTAAGTCAGATCTCCTGATCGAAGTCCTGGGTTCTTTACATCCCACTGCTTCATTTATGGGGGTGGGAGACAGAAGATATTACGAGGTGAGCTCCTTGAACGCAAAATTCTAAATGTCGATTTTCCTATTATATAAACTGGGAAGGAAACTAACATTGAACATTCAAGAACCAGGCATTATCACGTGCTGAGTGTTATGGCATGTGACATTAATTCTCAAGTCAGGTTTCAAAGGTGGGTAGTATCACCCCCACCCCCCACCCCCACTGTCCAATTACGGGAATTCGGACACAGAAAGGATGGATGACTTGCACAATGCCACCAGAAATTGAGCGAATCGTGGTCTGACTCAAATCCCTCAGTCACAAATATAACAAGGTACTGTATGAGGATGACAAGGTGTCCACGAACTCTAACTTAGGGGCTGGGGAGGAACTGCCTTTAAACCGCTGGAGTATAAGGCTCAGGTCCTCGTTCCCCTGTCCACTCTCACTCTTCTCGGGAGAAAAGGGCCCTTCTCTCCGTTGCGTTCGTACTTGCAGAGGGAAAGAGGGGGGACACGTCTCCGACCAAGCCCCAGACCAGCCCAAGTCCTTCTGGACTCACCCCTCCTTGGAGAACGGCTGCGGCTACGACCCATTGGGAATCTTCCTCCACCTCACCCTGCCCCAGAAACGATTGCGTAACAACTTCCGGGAGCGCCGGGCGCTGAGCTTTCACCGCCGACTGGAAAACGTAGAAAGGTCTCTCTGGAAGGTTCCGGCGTCTGAAGAAGGCAGGCTGCGCTGAGCCTGCCCAGAAATCAAGCGGCCTGCCCGGATTCCACGGCTCCTGAGCCCACAGGTTGTCACTAGGGACTCGCTAACGAGTTCCAAACAAGCCCAGTTTTTGAGCCCTGCTTACAGGTGCTGCTTGCCACCAGAAACTAAGGCCAAATGCCGGAAGCCACAAACTCCACAAACAAGCCTCCTGCCCCCGCCCCGTGACCCACCCACCGATTTGATTCAGGGCAGCCTACCTGGGAACCTTCCAGATGGCCTCGGGATCATTACCATCTAATCGTAATAACAAAAAGCACAGCTAGCAGTGCCTTGATAGATTCGAGGGCACCATTCTGGGGAAGAAAAGAGTTGGCACTCTGGTTCTGAGAGGACTCCTCTCCCTTCCCCTCAAAATCTCCAGGTCAGCTGTTTACCAGCCCCGTAATTACTCCAACCCCATAAAACCCTGGCCATCAGACCAAATGGGGAAAAAGTGACTTTGGAGCATGAGCTCCCCTTCTCTATTCTCTGGCCACTGAATAAATTACTTGCTTGCCATCAAATATGTTTGGTTATTTGGCAAACGGTATTGAGTAGTAAAGAAAAGAAAAAAAAAAAAAAAAAAAAAAAAAAAGCCCTGCCACTTTGGTAACAAGATTTTGGTGAGAAGAGAATGGTCCTCTCCGCTCCTCCAGCCACACTTTCCCAGTGGCTTCCCCATCTTCTGTGTCCACGATGGGTGTTAAAATGTGCTAGATACCATGGAAAGGCCTGGTAAAGCTGAATACCCTACACCCGATACAGTTCTTATTCCTCCCGCCCCCATTTTTCTTCCCTGTTCTTGTCCACATGCATAAAACATTTTTTTTTAAGTTTATTTATTTTGAGAGAGAGAAGAGTGCCATAAGCAGGGGAGGGGTAGAGAGAGAATGGCAAGTAAGCTCGGCACTGTGGAGCCAGATTCCGGGCTCCATCTAACCGTGAGATCATGTCCTGAGCGGAAATGAAGAGTCTAAGGCTTAACCGACTGAGCCACGCAGGCGACCCGACATGCATAAAACATTTTATATCAAACCAATTCTAAACATAACATATGCAAAGTTTGAGTCCACACAAGCAAGCGCTAGAGTGGGGCAAGAACCAGAAGGGGCAAGGGCCAGGCATGGATGAGAGACTTTATTGTGGTTTTTGCAGGCAGGAATAGCAGAGACAAGGTAAGTTGACTAAGAGGTTTGAGATTGGTTAGAAAAATTTCAGCCAGCTTTGAGATGTTGGGGCTATCCGGAGTTGTTTGGTACCTGGCTCTGAGGTCATTGGGGCAGAGCCATATTGCCTTCGCTTGTGAAAGTTTCATAAAGAAGGTGGTCAGAGTGTTTGGGCTTTTATTGGCTAGAAGGAGACATTTGCTATCTCCAGGAACAGTTAGCCCTGAGAAGGGCAGTCTCAGCAGGGCCCCAGATGGCAAAACATCAAAAAAGAAATAAAAAGGCAAATACAGTTTTCACCCAAACATTTATTGCACACCTATATAGCAGAGGATTGATCAGTGAAAAGACAAAAGTCTGCTCTTGAGCTGCTTGCAGTCCAGTGAGGGATACAAACAAGTAAACAGTGTGAACAGTGCATTGATAGGGGAAAAACAAGATATTGTGAGGACACACGAGACAGATCCCTAACTGGTTTTGAGGGGGAGGGTTGTCAAGAAGTTTCCAAGAGGAAATAATGTCCAAACAAGATCTTAAAAATGAGTAGAAATTAGCCAGGGGAAATGGGGTGACACTTGTGTGGAGAAATGGAAGAGATTGTTCAGGCAGAGGACACTGAATGTGCAAGGATAAGGGGCAAGGGAGAGGCAAGTGAGGCTAGAATAGGCTCATAATCTATGGTAAAGTGTTATCCTGAGGCAAAGGAAATAGGGAATCTTCGAAGGGTTGTAAGGATGGGAGAGAATCAGATTTGAGTATTCAGAGAACACTTGATAATGGATACTTGACTAGAGGCAGAATATATTAGGAGGCTGGCAAAATAATCTAGATCGGAAATTACAGTGGCATGTACTCGAATGGTATCGTAGGTAAGGTGGAAAGTGGCCGAATTTGAGAAATAGTTGCTACAACTGGACAAATTTGATGATTTTGGCTACAGTGGATGAGCCAATTAGAAGATTCAACAATGACATCCAGGTTTCTGGCTTGTGCAACTGGGTAGATAGACGGTAGCATCACTTGCTAAGATAAGGCATATATGATAAATTCTGGAGAAAGAGGATGTTCAGATACGGACAAGCTAATTTAAGGTGCCATTTTGAACACACAAGAGGAGATGCCAACTAGATGTGTATCTGAAGCTCGGAAGAGAAATCCAGCCTGGAACTACAGAAAAATAAATCAGCAGAATATAGAGGTTCATTTGAAGCCATAAGAGTGCATGAAATCACCTGGTGCAGGCTCAGGACAGAAAAGGGCTTAGAGACAGCCAGAGGTGACTAAGACAAGTCATCAAAAGGAGACTAAGGAGTGGCCAGAGAAACAGAATGAAAACTGGGTGAGTGTGATGTCAGAGAAGTTTAAAAAAAGGCTCCTTTTTAAGGACAAAATGGTAAATTAAAAAAAAAAATTAATGTTTATTCTTGAGACAGAGACAGAGCACAAGCAGGGAAGGGGGAGAGAGAGAGGGAGACACAGAATCCGAAGCAGGCTCCAGGCTCTGAGCTGTCAGCACAGAGCCGGACGCAGGGTTTAAACCCACGAACTGCAAGATCATGACTGAAGTTGGACACTTAACTGACTGGGCCACCCAGGTGCCCAAAAAGTGGTAAATTTTAAGTGTTAAAAAAAAAAAAACAAAAAAACCACATCTAACATAAAATTTAGCAACAAAGTTGTTGACTCAGTGTTTGTGAATGGCTTTTGAAGTGGAGATGGAAATTTGAAGAACCCTTTGAGAAGTTTAGCTGATGCAAGTAAAATAATGGCAGTGGGTGGAAGTAAATGAAGTTTTTTTCAAAGATGGGAGAAATTTTAGCGCATTTAAGTATTCATGTGAGTGAGTTAGTATAGAGAGAAAAAAAAAAAGTAAAGATACAGAAGAGAAAAGGAAAAAACCAAAGGATTAAGTTCCCTAAAGGGACAGTCCTGAGACTAAACCTTATGTGGGAAAAGAGATGGTGTCTCCAAAAGGCTCCTTCCCCTTTAATATGTGGGACAGAAATTGGGTTCAGCAGGGCTTCCTTACTGATCAAGTTGCCTTCTCTCAGGATGTAGATTATTGAGCACTGTGTCTCTTTCAGCACAGTATCTGGAAGAAAATCCTCTATATTTTTGATAGTTTGAGGTTCCCCCATTCCATTTTAATGGAATTTCAGTGGGGTCAGGTCAACACCTGTGATCACACTTTTAAGTTCCCTCCCCAACCAGACAGTTTTCAATAAACTGTATTTAAAGCACACATGTCCCTTACATTAGAACCAACATTAACAATCTGTGTCTCAAATGTACTATTTTCTAGCCTTGGTTGAATTTTGTTTTGCATTGCTAATCTTATTTAACAAGAAATCACCAGCTTTTACAAAAATATCCTACTTTATCATTACATGTGGATGCACGCTGTTGATTAAGTCCTCTAACTCTTCCCTAATTAGATGCAGTCTGGCCACTAGTTAACAGTGACTGATGATGTTTGAGGCTTTCTGCTTTTATACTCTTATGCCTGGACCTTGGGAAAAATGTCAAACTCTCTGGCTGGGGAGGAAATGTACTATGCCTTTTGTGTTTTAGGTCCACATTGCTTGAAATCATGACTCAACATATCATTTCAGGTGACTGACAAGTTATCTATCATTTGCACCCCTGGGTCTGTTATCTTTTCTATTATTTACATGGGTCATCTTTAAGGGACTATAACTGATACAGTTTCAACATAAATAGTCCAATATTAACTTATAATTAACTTACGTTAAATACAAATATTGTAATAGACCAATATTCTGGGCCAACAGAACTTTCTGCAACTAGATGGGAGATATTCTATATTTCCACTAGCAGCCACTAGTGGAAATATTGTAGCCACTAGTTACCTGTGGTTACTAGTCACAGTGTGCCTAGTGTGACTGAGGAAGTAAATTTTAACTTTTATTTAATTTTAATTAACTTAAATTTAAATAGCCACAGTGACTCTTGGTAACCTTTTGCACTTGATATTGAAAATTATCTTTATATAATAGCAATCCCATTGAAAGACTTAAAATGTGATAGAGTGTCAGCCACTGAACACTCAATAAATAAAGCTACTGGGGCGCCTGGGTGGCGCAGTCGGTTGAGCGTCCGACTTCAGCCAGGTCACGATCTCGCGGTCCGTGAGTTCGAGCCCCGCGTCGGGCTCTGGGCTGATGGCTCAGAGCCTGGAGCCTGTTTCCGATTCTGTGTCTCCCTCTCTCTCTGCCCCTCCCCCGTTCATGCTCTGTCTCTCTCTGTCCCAAAAATAAATAAACGTTGAAAAAAAAAAATTAAAAAAAAATAAAGCTACTGACTACCGCTGTTCTTTTAATTTTGCCTATATCTTGCTAAGTTTCAAGTCAAATCCATTTTTTTAAAAAAATTTATTACATTTATTTATTTTTGAGAGTGAGACAGAGCATGAGCAGGGGAGGGGCAGAGAGAGGAGACACACAATCCAAAGCAGGCTCCAGGCTCCAAGCTGTCCCCACAGAGCCCGACGCAGGGCTTGAACCCATGAACTGTGAGATCACAACCTGAGCCAAAGTCAGACACTTAACCCACTGAGCCACCCAGGCGCCCCAAGGCAAATCCATTTTTTTAAAAAGGGTACGTTTATAGTCCTCTAATAATGTAGCATGAGAGGAGCACCTGGGTGGCTCAGTTGGTTAAGCGGCAGACTCTTGATTTTGACTCAGGTCATGGATCTCACTGTTCGTGGATTTGAGCCTGCCGTCTTGCTCTGCAATGACAGTGAGAAGCCTGCTTGGGATTCTCTTTCCCCCTTTCTGTCTCTACCCCTTCCCTGTTCGTGCTTTCTCTCTCTCAAAATAAATAAACTTAAAAAAATAATTTAGCATGAGACTCTAGAATATTTTCTTAGAGACCTCTTCTTTACTGATAATCCAGTTAATCGATTCTAATAACCAAGTTAGATAACAATTATTAATGGGCAAATATTGTTTTATGGCCTTGGCAGCTTAAAAAAAAGGCTTGGCAAAGGCTATAAGGCAAAGGCAGACAAACACAAAAGCTTTTGTATATAATGTTTATATGATACCTTCAGCTGACACTATTAATAGTTCAATGAAAATATTCCTATTGGAAAGAATGAAAAGTTGCTAAGAAAACAAAAACAAAAGCAGATCTTTACTACCACTAGTTGACAATTACCAGTTTTTCAGATTAGAACACAACCTACTTGTGATTGAAGAAGTAGTTATTGTTTGCGGATGATGTAAGCAATTTGGCTAGGAAAGAACCAATGGACAAGAACCATACAGAATTCCAATTTGGTTAATTTATAAAATGAAATAGTTAATTTTACTAATACATTCAAACTTTCTCTTTCTCCCAATATTTCTAAAAATTCAATTAATCACATAATTCAAATTAAGATTACTTATATTTTTTAGCAAGGAACCTCTGATGCTAGAATGAGAGAAAAAAAAGCATCTCATGAAAGATATAATTATAGTCAAATATAAAACTGAGAAATGTAGCCCTTTGGGGTGCCAGATGGCTCACCTGGTTAAGCATCTGACTCTTGATTTGGCCCAGGTCATGATCTCACGGATGATGAGTTCAAGCCCTGTGTCTGGCTCTGCGCTGAGAGTGCAGAGCCTGCTTGAGATTCTCTCTCTCTCTCTCTCTCTCTCCTTTGCCCCTCCCCCAGCTCGCGCAAGTGCACGCACATGTGATCTCAAAATACATAAACTTAAAAAAAAATTAGCCTCTTGATATAGCTACATTATTGTATTTGAAACATTTAAACTACAGCTTAGGGAGAGGGGGAGGGGGGCATTTAAAAGGTTCCTGTAAGTCAAAGGGGATGAATTTTGAAAGGACAAAAGCAATTTATGAACCTGTGGACATATTACCGGGGAAGAAAACTATCAAATTCCAAAAGTTAAATCTAATTGGAAAAAAATCTAACTAGAAAGAAAAAAAAATTCTGTTTTCAACTAAATTTTTTTGTCCATTTTATATAAGAACTTATTTATTCTTTTTCCAAATGGGTATTTATTTATACAGATACATAAAAATGATTCCCATTCTTTAAAACATACTAAAAATATACATTAATCACAAATAGCACTTACTCTGACTGGAAAGAAGATGTGCATGGCTATTTGCAAAATAGCAGTAAACACAAGGAGCAAACATATATAAATCATGACAACCATACATCTCATGTTTGACAAAAATAAGTTCAATTTTTACATTAATGCTTTATTATAAGCTTCTATATGAGATCCTCCGACTTTATTTACATTTACCATGAAATTTCTATTAGCATGTATAACTCAAAGGCACTCAATTCAGAGGTTATAAGGTCCTGAGCTTAAGTAGGAAATAGGATTCCCAACCAAAATTTGAACATAAATAACTCCGAAGACCAGAGAAAATGAAAATGTTTAAAATGTAATATTTGGTACATAAATAATCCATAACCTAAGAATAAAGTTGTATAGAATGTCAAAGAAATGACCATGTAAGGCAAAGGAATATCCTCAGATTCAAATGGATTTTCTCTCCCATTCAAGTTCATTTGAAAGTCTGAAGCTGATTTTGTTAAAAATCCTAACAAAGCTAAATTAAAAGCAAAATAAAATAGCATGAAAATGCTCACATTAAATAAAAAGTTCCCCAGCTTAGTCTCCAAAACCACAAAAAAGTATTTAATGATTAAAAACAAGCATAGCTTGGAGGCATTATCAGAATATAAGGAGAAATCATAAAGAGCAGGTGAAAACATTAAAGGACAGCTTTGAATGCACCAATTGAAAGAGCATTTATAACTGGCCAAGTTGTTCCTTCAGCATTGTCTTAGCCAAATAAAAATAAGTTTACAGATAGATAACTGAGGTTCATTAACATCAGGTAAGATCAAAGTTTAAACTAAAAATTAAATCTATATTGGGTTGCAGAGAAATGTGAAATTTACCTACAGCAATTTTCTACTGATGCTAAATTAAAAGCATGAGTCAAAATCTTTATCACAGAAATGGTTTGACAGATATTTTCTTGGCTTCAAAATGGTTTTTCATATATGCATAGAAATGTAATGAGCATAAGAAAAGTCTTCTGTATCATCTGTACAGTTCATAAGGCCTTTGTCATTGTTAGTCACCTTAGATGTGAATATCAGTAGGGCCATTAAAGCTGGCCGATAAAGTTTTCAAAGTGCTACTGTTTCCAACTGAGAAGATCCTCAGTTTTCGGGATTTTCTGGATGACGATTATTTTCAGTTCTTTTTTCTGGTGATATATACAGGAAGTTACAGCAGATGTATAAAGGGAAGATCAGAAGCCTGCTGTCCAAGTTCATCACTACTTGTTCCTATAAAACAAATTTGTAGCTTTAATGACAAGACAAAAAAACAGAAAACGAAACTATTGAATTGAGTGAACTGAAGGAGATCACATGGTGGTTAAGAGAGCTTGTATCTGAAGTCTCAAAGTCACCACTCAAATCTCAAAACTCCAATCCACTAGCTGTGACCTTGGGCAAGTCAATGACTTGTCAACTGCAGCTTCCTTACTGTAAAATGAGTAAAAATACCCGCCTCATATGATTATAGTGAGGATTAAATGAGAAAAGGCACATAGAGGGCTCAGCAAAGCCAGCCATGTACAAAGTACTCAATAATGGTAGTTATTTTCGTTACTGAAAAATTTCTATCAAGTACCTACATATCTTATGAACAGATATAGTCCAGAAATATAGACTTCTCATTTGGCTTCATTTCCTGATGGCCCTTAGATATAGCAAATGGTTGAGAAGAAGGTGGAAGTCACTATTAGCACCTACAAGCATGGTTCTTACTCTTGTCTAGATCTTTCACGGTCTCTAATGTAAATATATTATTTGTCTCTTGGAATATAAAATACATTATCATGTAAAACCAATTCCAGGTTCAGTTATATCAGTACACATGAGAATGCCTTGAAATCTCAGAGATAGGAGTTGATCCTATACTTGACAGACACAGATGTAGCCATCTCTGATTCTACAGATCTCTATTTGGAACCATGTATGAACAGCATTAGGTGAACAGAATAAGTCTTCAGACTAAAACGAACAGCACTGGAACCTCTACTTTTTTCCCCCTAAGTTTACTCATTTTTGAGAGAGAGAGAGAAAGCATGAGCAGGGGAGGGGCCCTTAATTAAACTTAATTAACTGAGCCACCCAGGCGCCCCTGGAACTTCTACTTTTTAAATACTGGGATACATTCTCTGCAGTAATATATATCAGCTTTGCCTTATTTTATACATTTTGAAGAACATACTATTAAACACTGTTTAAACCTAGAGTTTTTGTTTTTTTCACGAGGAAAATGCTCCTGCGATGAAGAGCAACTAACATACTGGAACATTTAAATGACTGATGTAGGCTTAACTAGACACAGCTTGTGTGTTGGGGGAGAAGCAGATAAACTGGATAAAGAAGGTATGGAATACAAATGTGACCCCTCCACACACACATTATCTCTATATACCCCCAAACAGGGAAAATAGTGTTTTTTAAAAAAAATGTTAGTGAACAAGATGGATGAGATGAGTCAAGTGAGGTGATCACCTGGGCTGATGGCACTAACAGGGTTAGTAGAGAGGAATGATATCAAACATAGTTGGTCTTTGGACGTTGAGTCACCCTGGCATAGACGAAGTTTGTAGAAATAACCCAGGTGAAGGCACACTTACTAAATTTGTTGAGGACATATGCTTTGACAATAGGTATATTTGATGATAAAAACCAAGATTCAGTGCCACAACAAAACAAAGACTCCAAGGAAGATTCTAGTATTTGAATATAGTTAAGGCTGGGGTGGGGGTAGTTCTTTTCCCAACTTGGGGAAAAGAGGGGCGCCAGGTGGACATCACTTGAGAGCTGAAAGGTCACACAGATTTCTGAATATTAGACTGTATTAATTCCCAATCTCAGTCCCCAAACTAGACAGATCTAATCCTAGCTTTACTAAACTTTTAACTCCACCTGAGGGCTCACTTTACCTCCATGTTTGCATTGAAGCACCATGAAGTTCCATTTTCTTTCTTCCACTACAGAGTGGAAGCTGAGGAGCCCACATATCACAGCACCAGACAGCGGTGGCATCTTTCTATGTCCATTTCTACTTCCAGACCATTACTTCTCCATCTTCATTTACCAATCCCTGCTTCTCTGAGGCTCACACCACTAGTCTGTACTATAGTTCTCTTATTCCCCCCCATTCTACCATATAGGTCTAAATTCCAGGATCTATAAATCTAACTGTCTACTGGAAATCCTCACTTGGATATAAAGCAACTCAAATTCAAACCATCAGCTACTGGCTTCTACCTCTTCTCTCCTTTTTTATAGGCTATCTATACATTCACTCTTGCAATTTGGCTTTGACTCCCCATCCCAGCTCTTGAAAGTCTCACCAGGTTACCTTTTTTGGCCCACCCCTAGGTTTCTGTCCCGTCAGATTCTCTACACATCTAATTTTGGTGTCGTCTGTAAGAGGGATACATATGATTTTCCTTTCTGCTTATTTATATTTTCTATTTTTTCTATAACAAATATCTATAACCTATGTAAAAAACACATATACAACTCCCCACTGCAATTTTTCTCTACAGATCACTAGAATCTCGGGAAAAGGTCCAAACTCCATCCACAGCCCATCATGCCCTTGCTCTAGTCCTACTGAACTCTTACAAATCTCTTTCAGTTCTTTGAATGACTCATGTGCTCCCTTGCTTCTATCTTACTCATCATCTGAAGCTTGATTCAGGTATCCATTTACTTTTCAACTTTTCCAGGAGAGGGAATTTTCCATGAGCTGTTGTCCCTTCTCTTCCTCTCCCAACAACCACACCTGCCCCCAATCCCACAGTAAGGGTTAGAGACTTCTTCAACTTTACACACTACTCTGAGCTCATCTCCACCATGCAACTTATCCTAAGCTATATAACATAAGCTCCTCTTTATTTCCCCAACTCCTAGTACAGAACCTAGCATGCAGTAGGGACTCAAATGTTTGCTGAATAAACAACTCAAGGAACACCTGGAATACAACTATTATCTTGGCCTGGTGCTTTTTAAAAAAATCTCTGGCTTTGAGCCATGACAGTATTTTTTATGATGTTCCAGGTAGAAGGTAAAGATAGCCATTGTTCATGCAGTTCCAGAGGGCACCAGAGGGACCAACAGAGAGACCTACTGAAGACAGATTTGAACTTTCTTATTATATATCTACCTTCTCAAATATTACCTACTATGTGAGGGAGCTCTCTGTTGCCTGAATTGCAACAACTAGTGGAGGATCCCATTAAGAATGCTGTTAAAGGAGTTCTCATACAGGGTATGTGAGGCCAGAATGATCACTCCAAGGTTCCTTGCAATGCTAAATTCTAATGTTCTATAAGTCTCTTCTGTGTGAGGAAAACTGCTAACTTCTAATAATTTATGTGAACTATAGGCTCTGAATCCTTTATTAAAAGTGTGTCTCTTGGAATGGTGGTTAATTTTTATTACTTCAGAGAGAGACAGAGAGAGTGCACACATGTAAGAGTGGGGGAGTGGGGCAGAGAGAGAAAGGGGAGGTGGGGGGGGAAGAGAGAGAGAGAGAGAGAGAGAGAGAGAGAGAATATGAATCTCAAGTAGGCTCAGTGCAGAGCCCGAAGCATGGCTCGATCCCGCAACCCTGGAATCATGACCTGAGCCAAAATCAAGAGTCGGATGCTCAACCGACTAAGTCACCCAGGCGCCCCCAGTGGTTAGTTTTAATCGAAGTAAACTTCCTTAATATTTTAACAGCTCTCATGTAACTTTTCGAAAATGGCTTACTTTCTCATCATGACATTTTGAAACTTCTACATGCATGTGATATATAAAGGAACAAATGGCTTCAGAGAGAATTTTGGAATGCTACTTAGAATTACAGATGCTACTTTAGAAACCTATTGCGCTAGAGGATAATGTTCTCTTAACATACAGGAGCTATGGAGACACACTGGATTATCTTCATGGTGTTTGCTACTAATGTATAAATAAATGCATTTATGCACAAATGGATAAAGCAATTAAAATTCATAACTTCTGGGGGAAGATATTCAGGGTAAACAATTATTTCTCTATTATCAGCTTTCCCCTGCCCCTCAAATCAAACTGAGTTTTCTTTTTCACACTTAGTTACAAGTCTTAGTTACACTTCTAATAATATGGGAGTAAATTATGCATAAGTGAACATGGTGCTTCCATCTCTACCTTCAAAAAAACTGTAAACTGATTTTTAAATCAAATGTTAATTCTTTAAGAATTTTCAAAAGAGGATTCAAAAGACAAATACTATAACCAAACAACAGAAAAGTAATCAGACATACCTGATCTTTCTCAAGTGTAAGTATTTGATAGCCAGTTGTTCTACTACAGATTAGTTTTCCACTACTATCAAAAGAGGCTAAGCGTAATCTAGGATTTAAAAAAAACAACACAAGTAAAAAAATAAACATACGATTTTTTTAGGATTTTAGTTTTAAGTAATCTCTACACCCAGTGTAGGGCTCAAACCCACAACCTCGAGATCAAGAGTTGCATGCTCTACCAACTGAGCCAGCCAGGTGCCCTTAAACATGATTTTTAAAACCACAGATTAATTTTAACAAGCCCTCCCCCTCACTTTAATATTTACTTTTACCTTCCATATTCTTTTATATGATAAAAGATTTTTAAGTCTTTTCACATTCTAAACTGATCCTCTTTAGATTTATAAGCTTGTGCTATTATACATATCTAAGATAGAAAATAATTTATAAATGTCTTTTTTATTGTAGAATATACATAAAATTTACCATTTTAACCATTTTTAAGTGGAGAGTTCTCAGCATTAAATACATCCCCAGTGTTTTGCAATCATCACTGCCATCCATCTCCAGAACCTTTTCATCTTCCCACCTGAAACTTTGTACCCAGTAAACACGAATTCCCCATTTTCCCTTACCTCAGCCCCTAACAACCACCATTGTACTTGCTCTGTGAACCTGTCTATTCTAGGTACCATGAGTGGAATCATATAATATTTGTTCTTTTGTGACTGGTTTATTTCACTTAACACAAGGTCACCAAGGTTCATGTTGTAGCATGTTTAAGAATTTCCTTCCATTTCAAGGCTGAATAATATTCCATTGTAGGTATGGACAGTATCTACACAGGTATCTGTTGATTGTCACTTTGGTTGCTTCCAACTTTTAGCCATTGTGAATAACGCTGCTATGAAGATGAATGTACCAGGTTCATGATGAATGTATGAAGATGATCTGTCCCAGTCCCTGCTTTTGGGTAAATACCCAGAAGAGAAATTGCTGGATCACATGGTAATTCTGTTTAATTTTTTGAGGAAATGTCATTGCATTTTCCATAAAGCATACACCATTTTACATTTCCACTAACAAGGCACAAAGGTTCAATTTCTTCACATCCTCATCAACACTTGTTTTGCTTTGTTTTTGGTAACAGCCATCCTAATGGGTCTGGAAGTATCTAATTGTGGGTTTGATTTGTATTTCTCTGATTAGTGATCTTTCAAAGATGAAACAATGCGCATTGGCCATCTGTATATATTCTTTGGAGAAATGTTTGTGTAAGTCCTGTCCATGTTTGAATGGGGTTGTTTATTTTTTTGTTGTGGAGTTTCAGGAGTTCTCTAGATATTCTGAATATTAACTCCTTATCAGACACATGGTTAACAAATATTTTCTCCCATTTCATGGGTTGCCTTTTTACTCTGGCGACAGTGTCTTCTGATATACAAGAGCTTTTAATTTTGATGAAGTCCAATTTATTTTTTTCTTTTGTGGCCTGTGCTTCAGTGTCATGTTGAAGAAATCAATGCCAAATTCAATGTCAACAAGCTTTCCCCCTATGTTTTCTTCCAAGAGTTTTAGTTTATCTCTTATGTTTAGGTCTTTGATCCATTTTGAGTTAAGGTAAGCATAAATATATGACTTTAAAAAATCTGTTCATTAAGCTATTTTTGAATTTGTCAGCATCTTCTCCAGAAAGACAGCCAGCTCAACTAGCAAAGTTGGATATTTGAAATCCCATAGGGTGAAGGACAATACCAGACATGTTTTCCTGGAAAAATACCGTGCTGAATTTCCAGTTTGGACCTTTTATTTGCAAGAACAGCAGCAAGGTAACAGCTTTAAGTCTAGTTATCAATCCCATATCATTCATATTCCAGCCTACTCTTTCTGACATACTAGATCCAGACTTTTTGATTTTGATTATTACTAACACCTCACAGGAATGGAGCTTTATTATTTCCTTGCACATTCATATATATTGTATTACCAAAACTCTACTATTGTTGGTGTAAATTGTCAGGTTTTATTTCATTTTTTCCCCCCTAGAGGAGTGTGGCAGGGAAATTTCATCCTACCGAAATGCTATGCTCCTTCGAGGTTGTAAACTGACAGATCCACTACACGGCTGATTCAGTGTATTACGTTTGAAAATGATGTATCGATTGGTGTAGGTTACAAGCAGGTCAAAGCCGAAGTTAAAACCTGTCCACCGCCAGCAGTACTAAGAAATATAAAAGAGAAAGATTTACTTCAGTTCATCATACTAGCAAGTCACAAATTAGAAGTTCAAAATGTCTTTTCTTTCTCTGCCTCATTCCAAATATTTCTCTCATGGGTCCCTTTCCCTTAAAGCTTACCACACAGAATGTATCTGTGAAGATATATAAAGGCTTATCACACAGGCATAGGATATTTCAAAGACAGAAAAGCAGGCTCTATGGTCATCATTCTTTAAGGGACTTTCCTAATATCACCTCTTCATGATCTGTTTCGTTCTCTCTCCACACTGTAATTCTATCATAAGAAATATAGCTTTTTGGGGTGCTTGGGTGGCTCAGTTGGTTAAGTGTTTGACTTTCGATTTCAGCTCAGGTCATAATCTCATGGTTCATGAGTTCGAGCCCCACATCAGGCTCTGTGCTGACAGTGCGGAGCCTGCTTGGGATTCTCTCTCTCTCTCTCTCTCTCTCTGCCCCTACCCTGCTTGCTATCTCTCTCAAAAATAAATAAAAAATTAAAAAAATAACGAAATATGACTTTTCACTGCAACTCTAAGTAGGAATAGCTTAGGGGGCTGGGAGGTTAATGGAGGTAATAAGAACCCATTAAAATCTACCTTTAAAAACACCCTAAATTTCTTAAATATCTAACCAACAGAGTCACGACTGAGTTATTTATTTTTTTAAGTTTATTTAGGAATTTCTGCACCCAACGTGGGGCTTGAACTCATGACCCAGAGATCAAGAGTTGCATGCTCTTCCGACTGAGCCAGCCAGGCACCCCACAACTGAGTTATTTTAAATACCATCATGAGGTTCACAAGTTTGTTTGTTTAATCTATCACCTAATAGTTAATGAGAGACTATGAAGTGATGTGGTATGGTATAGCAAAGGAAAGTTAGGGCTTCAAGTATTTGGTTGACACTCTGAATTACAACATTAATTCAACAGTTCACAGATATTTACTGAGCACATATCCTGTGCCAAGTACTGCTCTAGGCTGAATAGCAGTAAGATTCTGTCCTGGAAAATGTGTATTTTAATATGTGTATATGTTTGTGTGGAAGGAATTGATGGAATGGAATGGAAGAGAACAAAACAGAATAGACTGTCAGGAGAGAGTGACACAGAGAAGGGGAGCCTGTAGCTGGGGAGCCTACTGGTTCAGATAGGTGGTCAGAGAAAGTCTAAGGTGATACTAGGTGAGCAAGGCCCTGAGTCAACTAAGGAGCAGACCAGTAACTATCTGGGGAAAGAGTGACTTAGGCAAAGAGAACCGCAAGTACAAAGCTCTGGAGATAAAAACATGCTTGACATATCTGAAGAACAGCAAAAAGGGCTTTGTGACTAGGGCAATCACTTAGGTAGACAGAAGATGGGGATGAGTTCAGAGAGTCAGCTGGGGGCCAGAAAACGTAGGGCTTAGTAGTCCACAGTAAGGACCTGGATTTCTTCTCAGTGCAGTAAGAGGCTCATGGAAAGTTTTGGGGAAGGACGTAACACCATCTAACTTACATTTACAAAAGATGACTTTGGCTGTTGTAAGGATAACAGAACGTAGAAGGGCAAGAGTAAAAACAGGGAGAGCAGTTGTGAGGCTACTACAATAGTTCAGGCAAGAGATAATAGTGGCTTGGACTTGGGTGGTAGTGGTAGACATGCTTACAATGTATTTCAAAAGTAGAGTCTGGAGGAACTTTTTATGAACACCAGGTGTGGTATTTAAGAGAGAAGAATCCAGGGGCGCCTGGGTGGCGCAGTCGGTTAAGCGTCCGACTTCAGCCAGGTCACGATCTCGCGGTCCGTGAGTTCGAGCCCCGCGTCGGGCTCTGGGCTGATGGCTCAGAGCCTGGAGCCTGTTTCCAATTCTGTGTCTCCCTCTCTCTCTGCCCCTCCCCCGTTCATGCTCTGTCTCTCTCTGTCCCAAAAATAAATAAACGTTGAAAAAAAAAAAATTAAAAAAAAAAAAAAAAAAAAAAAGAAGAATCCAAAGTTTGGAGCTTGCTTATTCAATGGATTAACAGAGGGGCTGTTTGTGGGTTAGAGAATTACTTGGGAAGGAGAAAGTTTGGGGGTGAAAATCAAAGAGTTCAGCTTGGGACTATTATACTCAAGATGCTATTAGGATTCTGAGAAAGTTGTCAAGTGGGTAGCTGCTATATGAAGTCATCAGTGTAAAGTCATAGGAAGTAGATGAGATCACTGCAGAGTGAGCACAGACAGAGAAGAAGTCCAAGTACCCAGCCTCAAGTCATGCCAACATCTGTTGAGAAAGAGAAGGATGCAGGCGAAGGCTTGAAAGACTTAGAAGGAGCAACCAATGAATTGGGAAGAAAACCAGCAGAACACACTGTCCTGAAAGTCAAATAAGAGAAAAACCCCAAGAGTGAGTGCAGATATGTCATCTTGCCCAGAGCTTTTGGAAAAAGCTTTTAAAACTTCTTATTTGGCAATGTGGAAATAACTGACAACAAACAGCATGGCAGTTTCACTGGAATTTACTGGGATAAATGAATTGGAGTGAATTCAAGAGAGCATCAAAAAACAGGAAGTATAGACAAATATGGGCCACATTTTTAAATGAGTTTTTTGCTTAAAAGAGATGCAGAGATATGGAGCGCTGGGGTGGGGTGGGGGGAAAGAATGTGGGGTCAGGGTGTGGTCCCAGATGGGTGGTGGTAGAGTATGTTATATGCTAAGTGAGAATGATGCAGTAGAAGAGAAAAACTGAAAGGTTCTGAATAGGTGAAAAGGGATGGAGTTTGTAATGAGGGGAGGGGATGGATGGTTCATCCATTCTGATAGGAGGAAAAGCACAGCACACAGGTACAGCTGCAGGTAGACTGGCAGAACTGTTTGGTAGGTGGATGGATAGGTTCTCTTCCTATTGCTATTATTTTCTGAGTGATGAAAGAAACAAGGTCATCAGATTAAGAATAAGGCAGGTAGCACTGCCCCTTCTGAGAAGGTCTAAGAGGTACTCTAAGAATGGCAGGATAAATTCACTAGGGAAATGAAGATCACCATGCAACACTAAAGACCTGTTTCAAGTTTACAGTTACAACCGTTCAAGTGAAACCTGTGGGGTACGCTGTTTTTCTTTAATCATATTTATCTGTCTGGAAGCAAGAAAGTTAGGATTTAACAAGAATTGGGGTTTAGCCAGCTAAGTTTGACAGAGTAAAAAGGGAAGTTAAGACTATTAGCCAGGGACCAATTTTAAGATGGAACATAAAATGAAGTAAAGAAAGTAGGGATGGGGTGAGAGGATAATGGGAAAAAAGGAGTAAGAACAATGTGTTGTACATCCCTGTGGAGTTCAACAATTGCTGGGAGTCCAGGTACTAGAGAGTGTTAGAAAGATAAAAGGAGGTGGAGTCTAAAAATGGTGTACTTGAAAAGGTGATTTTGAAGGGGGTGTATTATTTAGTAATGCAAAAACTGAGGATATGCTTCCAGGAAATGGGTGCCAGAGGTAGGGTAGAGCATAAGATCACAGTGGGGAAGATGGTCAAAAATCACCAAGACTAACAACAAGAACAGGGATAAACGCAGATAGCCCAGTGCATGATGGCTATAGTAAGTAGTCAGTAGTGTGGTAGAAAGCGCATGCTTCAAAGGAGCTGTGGTTCAATTAGGCATGAGGGAGGCACAAGGTCTGGAAGAGGCAACAAGGAAGACTAAGGAATAAAGAAGACACCTACCTATTCCCCTTTCATATGCTGTTCACACATCACAATTATGAATGCAAACATAAAATAACTAACTTCTAAAAACAAAAAAGTTAAAATGAGGGAAAATCTGGGAGAAAAATAACTGAATGGTTACCTAAATTAGGCTGAATGATTTTTTTAAACATGTTTTTAATGTTTATTTTTTGAGAGAGAGAGAGAGAGCAGATGAGAGAGCAGAGAGAGAGGGAGACACAGAAACCGAAGCAGGCTCCAGGCTCTGAGCTGTCAGCACAGAGCCCAATGCGGGGCTCGAACTCATGGACTGTGAGATCATGACCTGAGCTGCAGTCGGACATTTAACCGACTGAGCCACCCAGGTGCCCCAGGCTGAATGATTTCTTAAGATGACAATTATAATTAGAGTGGGATTTTTAAAAAATGTAGTTCATGTCCTATTAAAATCAATTTAATGAGTCACAGTTAGCTTTTTAAAAAGTTAAATACAAAATAGGATCTTTGGACACAGCAGCAGTAGATACTGTTTCATAATACTTTTGTTTCATTTATATACACTTACATATGGTAATGAAAAATATGAAAAAAATGAAAAAAAATGAAAAAATGAAAAAAAAAATGAAAAAGTCTAAATGTGGGTAGCAATCAAAGGATTTGAGTGTCTTTTTTTGTTTTTATTTTTGTTTAATACAATTTATTGTCAAGTTGCCTAACATACAGTGTATACAGTGTGCTCTTGGTTTTGGGGGTAGATTCCCATGATTGATTCATCGCTTACATACAACACCCAGTGCTCATTGAATGTCATTGATTTAGGGTACTTATACAAAGAATGGACTTTTAAGATTACATAAAAGCTTCCATATAATTTCTTATTTATCGTAATTCCTAGGGATTCTCTAGGCCTCTTAGCTGGACACAGAAAGCTCAACATTCTCATGCAGGGCTGAATAATCAATTACTACTGAGCACCTAACTCCTTGCCTAGGAGATCATGGTATAGAAACTGTACCAAAAAGCTCTGAGGTATGGCAGATGTCATGATTGTTACTGAAAGTGTATTTTGCACTAATAGCACAATTTTCATGAAAATATTAAGAGTCTTAGCCCATGCTTACCTCACCATCTTTGGCAAGCTTTCTACCACACCTCATGCTATTTCCCTCTAGTTCTTCTTTATTGATTTCTTGAGGCCTAGAAATACACATAAGATGTGAAATCTCACAAAAATAGGCAATAGTTTAAATAAAGAATAAGATTAAAAGAAGAGAAAAACTTGCTAACAGATATAAAAAATACCTTTTTGTGGTATAAAATTAGAATATACTGATTAAATTTAGTCCATTGCCTTTGCTAAATAAAAAAAAAAAAAAAAAATTAGACTTTAATGTTTCATTTATTGCCCTGACTTCTAGAATACTTTTATTAGGGCTCAGCTAAACCAGAGAAGGGGTGGGGGGGGGGGGGAATCTATAAGAAATTGTGCTCATCAAGAAAATAAAACACTTAAAAGTCTAACTATTAAGCAAAATAAGTTAAAATCTATTATTTAAGATGTGACTTGGTATTAACTACCACTGGACATTACTGCTTCACATCCAAGCCATCTTTTATGCAGTATAACCATGCAAATTCAGTATTTAATATTAACAGCTGTAGAATTTTATCAATTGATCTTTACTTGGTTCCCTACTTTAAAAACCTTAAGCAACTAAGAGAAACTTGGTATTTCAAGTTATGATAAGAAAAGGCCATTATTATTAGCTTGGAGTTCCAAATGATAAAAGTAATACAATATATTCATCATAGGCAACATTTATTAAGTGCTTAGAAACTTCATCAAATTAAAATACTGAAACAAATACATAAAAAATAAATGTAAAAAAAAAACTAATAAAACACATCCTCAACACCCAAGAGTTCAGTCTAGTAGAGAACTAAAGGCATAAGTAATAATTACAATAATGCGGAGAGAGTTGTGATGTTAGGAGCATGAAGAAAGCACAGATTTACTGTCTGGGATTAGAGGGGAGATCTTCACAGAGAAGAGAGTTTGTTGGCATAGAGATCACAAGTGGATTCTATGCAGGGGAAGGGCATCCCAGGTAGAAGGAATAGTAGGTAAAAAGAATGTGGAGCATAAAAGAATACCAAATGTATGAACCAGAGCCTAAGATGAGCATGAGAGGAAATGAAGTAAAAGATATTTGGGTTATTTTTATATTTTATGAGGAAAAATTTCAAACAAAAGATAAATAAAATAGTATAATGAGCCACATTTTCTCACCATCTAGCTTCAGTACTCGTTTCAATTTTACTCCAAGCCCACTATTCCCCACATCCCTCCTGACTGATCATTTTGAGGCTCATCCTCCAGACATCACATCCTTTAATCTGTAAATAGTTCAGAATGTATTTTTTTTTCAAATGTTTATTTTTGACAGAGAGAGAGAGAGAGAGAGAGAGAGAGAGAGAGAGAGAGAGAGAACGAACAAACGCACCGGGGAAGGGCAGAAAGAGAGGGAGACATAGAATCCTAAGCAGGCTCCAAGCTCAGCTGTCAGCACACAGCCCTATGTAAGGCCTGAACCCACAAACTGTAAGATCATGACCTGAGCTGAAGCTGTGGGCTTAACCCACTGAGCTACCGAGGCACCCCTCAGAATGTATTTCTTAAAGATGGGGACTTTTAAGATACGTTAACATAATATATATCACACACAAAGAATAACAATTGTCCCTGTCATCAAATCTCTGGACATATTTAAGCAGGGAAGTGACACAATTGTATTTCTGTTTCAGAAAGATAACCTGTTGGAAATGTGGAGAATGGAAGAGGAGAACCCTGGAGATAGACTTTATTAGATTAGAACCTAACATCCAGAAAATACACTGTCTTCCTCATGTTAGTAGCCCTGCAGCAGTGAGCAGATGCTCTGTATCTGTGAAACAGAGCAAATCATTGGGTTACTACAATCATACATACACTTCTGAGGGGAGGAAACCCACTTTTTTCAGCTCAGTCTCTTAGGTCAGACTCTATGTTGAACTCAGTAAAG
Organism: Leopardus geoffroyi; assembly: GCF_018350155.1. Taxonomy (NCBI): domain Eukaryota; kingdom Metazoa; phylum Chordata; class Mammalia; order Carnivora; family Felidae; genus Leopardus; species Leopardus geoffroyi. Next base: position 86,920,360 of record NC_059336.1, on the reverse strand, counting down.
ATACAGATGAGGAAAATCTTGAAAAATAAGAACACTCAACATTTCAAAACTGGATACAAAAGAAGTAGGATGATTTTGAAAATATTTCATACATTATAAAATGCTTTGAATCTGAATTCCATTAAATAGTTAACTTCCTTTTTTTGTTATTTCTATTTCAACAATCTGACTTTATTTGTGCAGGGTAAGTATGCTGTGACTATATATGGAGAAAGATGGAATATAAATTATAAATAAAATAGAAACTAAGAGTCCTGGATAACAACCTCATAATCATTACCATGAGTTTGTGTAACACTTTCATATACTCACTGTTTGAATATAAACATAACTAGGTCATATATTTTAGAAAGTTTTTTGGTGTATAAAAATTAGCTAAAACAGGGGCACCTGGGTGGCTCAGTTGGTTGAGCGTCAGACTCTTGATTTTGGGTCAGGTCATGATCTCATGGTTTGTGGGTTCGAGCCCTGCACAGGGCTCTGCACTGACAGTGACGGGCCTGCTTGGGATTCTCTCTCTCTCCCTCTCTCTGCCCTTCCCCTGCTCTAGTTATCGCTCTCAAAAATAAATAAATAAATAAACATTAAAAAAAAATGTTTTAAAAGAAGTCAGGAGCAAAAAAGTTCAAACTTTTTTTTTTTAACGTTTATTTATTTTTGGGAAAGAGAGAGAGAGAAAGCACGAGTGGGAGAGGGCCAGAAAGCAGACAGAGGATCTGAAGCAGGCTCCGTGCAATGAGCACACAGCAGTGGAGCTTGAATGACTTGAGCCAAAATTCAGAGTTGGTGGCTTAACCAACTGAGCCACTCAGCCACCCCAAAAGGCCAAACTTAAGGCCTCTTCCATATACACTCATGGATGGATTGTCTCCTCACACAGCCTACACCAGAGAGCAAGTATAAAGATCAAATAATAAATGTGGAAGTACTTCTATGAACTGCAAAGCACATTCAAAGAACAGATAATCTGCTTCCCTTAAAATGAAGAAAACAGAAATATTTTGTGTGTCATATGCTTTTGGGGTTACAGTAACAGAGGCCTTGTAACTTGATTATGCTAATTCATTTCAGACTCAAAGGTCTTCAAAAACACCTATTAGTTAAAAATTAAGGGGCGCCTGGGTGGCGCAGTCGGTTAAGCGTCTGACTTCAGCCAGGTCACGATCTCGCGGTCCGTGAGTTCGAGCCCCGCGTCGGGCTCTGGGCTGATGGCTCAGAGCCTGGAGCCTGTTTCTGATTCTGTGTCTCCCTCTCTCTCTGCCCCTCCCCCCGTTCATGCTCTGTCTCTCTCTGTCCCAAAAATAAAATAAAAACGTTAAAAAAAAAAAAAAAATTTAAAAATTAATCAGAATTTCCCACTACCACAAAATAAGGAAACTAGCTTTACCTATTATATAAGTATGAAAATCATGCTTTGTGAAAGCATTATTCTAAGCAATATTTAAGTATGTTGAAAGAAAATCATAACACTAGGTGAAACAAAGTATATGAATTATTCAATTTTTACAAATATAGCAAATGACTATTCAAACATTCCATCAATTGATCAGAAAGATATTAATAATATGGATGTTATAGAAATGTAAGAATAAAAGTTGATTAATAATCTTTTCTCTACTTTAGCACCTCTTGATTTTTCAATACCATAAATGCATTTAAAAATTCATAGCAGAAGTTGTTTTTTTTTTTTTTTTTAATGAACAATGATATCATCTAATATACTTACCCCACCTCACTGTCTTGTTCTGCCCGAAGCATAGCAAGCCACTGCTGTTTGTACACAGAAGATAGCCATTCTAAGATACAAAAATAAACAAAGATAAAAGAAGAATGGTAAATGTGGAAGAACATAAAGCATTTAAAAATTTTAAGAAGTTGATAAAATTATTACCACTTCTAAAGTCAAGTTTAAAATAGAAAGCAATAAAGCTGGTAGTTTATATTCTACAAATATGCTATAACAATATGGCTTAATGATTTTTAGAGTGGTAAATGTTATTTTGCTTTGCTTTAAGATGGACTTTGCTTAGATTACATGCACTTAAATTAGAATTTAAATCTTTAGTAGATTTAAAGTAGATAAAAGAAAGTAGATTCTTGCATTTAATAGTTTCTTTTTCATAGCTCATATTAATTTTTATGAGAAACATATCTAAAGTAGTATTTTGTTTTTATATAACTTTTAATAGAAGAAAGCTGAATATTAAATTGTATCTTTATTAAGTTACCTAAAAATAATTGCTAATTAATGGGAGATAAACCATCTCTGAATTATCAGATCAATCATGCATAGTCAAAAGTAATTTTGGCATATCAGATTTAGGTAACTCATTAAAAAGACATTTTAAGTTATTATAAATGGAATAAAAGTTATATTTTTCCTTTAACGAGCATACAATTTTTTTCCATAAGTCTTGGTAAACTGAAATTTTATTTTAAAAAATTTACTAAAGGGGCGCCTGGGTGACTCAGTCAGTTAAGCCCCTGACTCCTGATGGCAGCTCAGGTCATATCACAGCTCGTGGGTTTAAGCTCCGCATCAGGCTCCATGCTGAATGTGGAGCCTGCTTGGGATTCTCTCTTTCTCTGCCTCTCTCAAAAGAAATAAATAAACAACAACAAAAAAAAACTTAAAAAAATTTGTTAAAAATATAGGTAGAATTGGCTTAGTACCATATTTGGTTTTCTATTCTTATTTAATCCCAACCAAATGAACGGTTTTTCTACTTTTTTAAGTTAAATGATTTCTCAATCTCTACATGAAGGAAGAAGGCAAACCCTAGCGTGATTAAAATCTGGATTTTCACTTCCTAAATCTCTACTCAAAAAAGGTATCCAGACGATTTGCACTGAATTATTGGTATCTCTCTTTAAACCTCTCTAGAAAACACACTTTGAATGTTTCTCTCAAAATATCCTTGCTATTATGCAGAAAACTGCTAAATATCTAGGCCACAGATCATTTGTCTTCAGTAGGTAAAGACTAGAAGTAAAGTTTATGTGAGTCAGTATACACATATACATACTCTGTATCTTGCTGGAATGCATTCTGATTTTTAAATTCTTTTCTAATGTATTTTATAAAAAAAAAGAAGAGTTGATCCTTTCTCATTAAAATAGATTTCTCAACTCACTAATGGTTATGCCTATAGTTTAAAATGCATTGATCTAGAGAAACAATGTTTTTCATGATCCATTTATAAAATTGGAATGAAAGGGTTATACATATATATTCTCAAACATCATGTAAGATATAGCCCATGAAAATGTCTTAAAATTTAACTTTAGGGGTGGCTGCTCAGTCGGTTAAGCATCCAACTTCGGCTCAGGTCATGATCTCATGGTTCATGAGTTCAAGCCTCACGTTGGGCTCTGTGCTGACAGCTCAGAGCCTGGAGCCTGCTTCAGATTCTGTCTCCCCCCCTCTCTCTGCCCCTCCCCCTGGCCCGCACTGTGTGTGTGTGTGTGTGTGTGTGTGTGTGTGTGTGTGTGTCTCAAAAATAAACATTACAAAATTTTTTTAATTTAATTTTAAAATTTAAGATTCTCACAACCTTTGAATAATCTCCTTTAGAACTAAAAGCACTTCAACAAGTTAAAAAAAATGGGTACGTAGTTTTGTCTCCCTTTTCTTGCCTTAATCTAAATGAGTAAAAAGCTGAACCGGAAATCTTTCTAGTCACTGGTAGTTCATCCAGCAGCCCAAAAGGAAGTCCACAGAACACGGTTCAAATGCAATGTTGAGAAAAAAGAACCCTGCTAAAGTGAGTTTGAGAAATATGGGATGAAAGTAAATAAAACAGGTTCATCATTATATTCTTATTTTTTTTAAGTTTATTTATTTTGAGAGAGAGAGATGAGAGAGAGAGAGAGAGAGAGAGAGAGAGAGAGACAGACAGACACACAGCAGGAGTGGGGAAAGGGGCAGAGAAAGAGGAAGAGAGAGAGAATCCCAAGCAGGCTCTGCCCTGCCAGCATGGAGCCCAATGAGGGGCTAGAACTCAGGAACCGTGAGACCATGACCTGAACCAAAATCGAGAGTTGGACACTTAACCTACTGAACCACCCAGGCACCCTGATAATTTCTATTTATTATTCTTTTCAATGACGTAGAGTACGATTACAATCAGAAAGATGTCACTTAAAATCATAATTCCATCATGTTCTCTTACCTGAAGGTACTAGAGAATCTTGTTCAATAATTCTTGCAGAGGCCAAATCACTGATAATATACTGTAACCTTAAATGCCTGAATACTGACACAAATGGTTTTCCCTGCTCAGTATCCAGGAAGGCCATACCTTCAAAATCTACAAAATACAATTTAAATAGGCATTCTTTTCAAATCTATTTATTTTATCCTTAAATGTTTTTAATACACACACACACACATCTATTAGAAAATAAGTAAGCTAGTTTTCAAAGATTATATAAACTTGAGGTGTATGGAGAAAAACATAGGGAGATTTAGGAAGTAGCTCCAGGAAATTAACTCTGGTCCCAAGTGACCCTTGGACTGAGATTTCAGTTGTGCACCTTATTTCTGGGGTTTGGAGCTTACAGTGCAGCAAGGTGGGAAAGGAGGCTGGAGAATAGTAGTTTGGGTTATGGTATCTCTCCAGAATCCCCTCTCCTAGGGACTGAGCACTCCACTGGAACTCCAGAGCTCAAATGCCAACCTGAAGGGTCTTCATAAGATACACAGGACATGGATTTGTCTCTTGGGATTCATCTAATTTATACTTTAGCTACATGAGATGAACACCATTAGTTAACACATTCACCCTCTTCAAACTAGAAAATAATATACAAAGACACTGCAGCCACTGATTTGCAACACACGGGTAGTGTTTATTATTAAAGGAATTCACATTTATGAAGTACATGAATTTTTTCTTTTAGGGAGAATTTAAGGATATTTCTAGAAAAACAGTTACTCTCAGTTGCATTCCAATGTGCTTTCATGAGTGCAAAGGAAAGGTCTAGAGTTACTATCATCAAACAGGAACTTGTACATAAGCTCTAGCCTGTTTTCTACTAAACAAGGTATATGCATGGGAGCATACTCAGTCCTGCTGCTATTTAGGATAGGAGAAAAAAGTTGAGAATTGCTACTGTAAACTAATCACAAGACATGTTGGTGATAAAATGGGAAAAACAATAGTTTGAGGGATCAAACTATGGTGGTAGTTCAAGGAGTAATAATTCAGTTAATATTTGGCAAAGCATTTTTCTTATCGAGCTTTAATTCTCTCAGTGTAAATTAGGGGCTGAATTTCAAGATAACTGCTTAAAGTCCTCTCCAGACCTAAAATTCTCTAGGTCTACAAATAAGTTAGGACATGATTTTAATAAATTTCAATTTAAAAAGGCCCCTAAAACAAGTTCTAAATAAAGTTTTCAGGCATACCTTTTCTCCTCTTAGAAAACCAGACATCTGTTTCAGTCAAAAGCTGTTTTAAAGATCCATTCCATGAAGGCACAAGTTGAAGGAACATCCACTAGGTTGAAAAAGTAAATTTAAGAAAAAAATTACAAGATTTCACCAGGTTATGATTTTTTATTCAAACTGCTTCCACCTTAAAAAATAATATCTAAAAAGTTTAATTTCCAGTACATGCAATTGACAGAAGTAGAACTATCATATGACACACTTACAAGCTTTAAATTCATCATGGCATTAATCATGGTCCAATGATTAATGATTGAACTAAAAGTGTGTGAGAAGGAATAAACTAATTCCTGAAAAGTATTTAAGGCATCAAACAGTACACTCATACAATCAAAAGGTTTAATATACATATTACATTAGTAATTTTACACTAATTTATTCTACTAATTAACTAAATTTTGCTAAATATTGTATAAGATTATAAAAATAAATTAAACAAGGGAAAAAAGAGTTTCTTATTGTCTCATTATTGTCTTCTTACTCTTGAGACAGTATGCAGAGTAGTTAGGAGCATGGACTTTTAAATCCTGGACCTGCCAATCAACAGCTGGGCCAATTACCCAATTTCTCTGGGTCTTAATTTCTTCATTTGTAAAATGAGCATGAAACTTCAGAGGGCACTGAAAGAATTTGTTACACAAAACAAGTGTAACATGTTTTGAATAGTGCCTGGCACATAGTAAGCACTTATCATTACTGGCATAAAAGCAATTACAACAGGAAACAATGAATCCTACCAGTGGCTCAGAGATAGATATGGGCTGTCTACTCTTTCTTTAATGATTGTGTAACTTAGTTACTACACTTCCTTGAAAAAACAAAACAAAACAAAACAGTAACAGAATCTTATTCCTACCGCAAAACCAAACAATTGCCATGATACAACTTAGACAGTGTTTCATTCCCAGATTTCAAAGCTGTGTTAAATGCAGACTTTGCTGCTGGGGACAAAGGGTTAAAGGCAAAATTATTAAGTGGGAAAAGCAGTAAGAGTAGGACTCACAAGACTTGGGTTCTGCCTCAAGTCTGCCACTTAAAAGCTATAAGAATTCTAAGTCTTATCATCTATAGAACAAGAATGATAGCCAATTTGTCTCTTCAGAGTTGTGAAAATAAAACTACATTAAAAATGTTAAAACTTTTCAAAAGCATGAAGTGAAACATATACCTGAAGTGCAAATAAGGTCTTCAAGGAATGTCGACATTTTTTTCCTTTAAGTTTATTTATTTATTTTGAGAGAGAGAGAGAGACAGCGTGAAGCAGGAGAGGGGCAGGGAGCGAGAGTGAGAGAGGATTCCAAGCAGGCCCCGCACTGTCCACACAGAGCCTGATGCAGGGCTGGAACCCATGAACCATGAGATCATGACCTGAGCAGAAATCAAGAGTCGGATGCTTAACCGACTGAGCTACCCAGGTGTCCCAGAATGTTAACATTTTCTAGAAAAAGTGTGAAAATTTCCTCATAAAGTCATTAATTCAACTAAAGCTCAACTTTGAAAACATTTCTGAAAACCATATAAAATATTTAACATTTGTATGTAAATAATAATAACATGTTTGTTGTTGAAAAGAATCTGGGGAAAAAAAAACGACCACATTCCTAGGATAGAAAAGTATGTGAAACCAAATAAAGGAACAGGATGGGAGCTCTCATGGCCCACCGCTTGTTCTCAAGTGCAGACCCCAACAGGAAGAGAGGTATCTTGCATTCCCAACCAGAAGAGGCCTACTTTACTAGTCTAGCAAGAGAAAGAATTTTTCCCAGTTTAGCTATAAGATCAGCCAACAAGAAAATACCACAACTCAGACAACAAGGAACTCACTTTCCTCCAACCAACTTTCATTCAAAGCAGCCCCTCCCGACTTCCTCCTTTTCTCTACAAAGTAATGTTCCTCTCTTTTGAGATCTGGACTTGCTTATGGTTTGCCATAGCTTACATGTCCCAAATTGCAATTCCTCTGCTATTCACAAATAAATCCATTTTGTTGGTAAAATAACTGGCTCTACTTTTAAAGTTGACAAGTATAAAGAATGCAATTAAAATCACTCAGGATAGCAAATCTCTAAACAAAGACTTTTTAATATTTTGGCCTATTTCCTTTTACTTTTCTTACTTTTACACTATTCCTTTATCAATGGACACTAGCTGCTTCCAGCTTTTCACTATTATAAGTAATGCTAAGGTGATACCCTTACATACATATTATGCCAATACCTTTTTAAGAGCTGTGTAAACATCCATCTCCACTTGCATCACAAATAAGTTAGATGAACCAATGAGCTGTTTCATGACATTTATACTAGAAAAGATAAAATAGTAGTGAGTTTTCCTCATGCACAGGCTAAACCACCCTGGTAGAAATAAAAAATTTAAGTCTTTCTTATGAAAAACAAATGTGGAATTTAAAATTACCTCAGTCTTTTTGCTCAAGACAAAGAATCTTAGAAATAACCTATCTGAACACTTTTAATTCAGATAGTATACTATGAAAGGTCTTTCCTTGAATTCATAGGAAAACAAAGAACACTGATCTGCTAGTAATCAAAGTTAAAACAAGGACTCAATAAGATAACTTTTATCTATTTATAAATATTTATTTTGATAAAGAGTGAGCATGAGCAGGGGAGGGGCAAGAGAGAGAGAGGGAGAGAGAATCCCAAACAGGTTCCACTGTCAGCGCAGAGCCCACTCAGGGCTCGATCTTACAAACTGTGAGATGATGGCCTGAACTGAAATCAAGAGTCAGATGCTTAACCGACTGAGCCACCCAGGTGGCCCTCAAGAAGGTAACTTTTAGTATGCTCTGATAAAGTGGCAGTGTTCCTCTTTTGCCTTTCCTACTCATTCATTGGTTAAAAAAAAAAAAATGTCAAATTTCAGTGAATCATCTATATCTTCAAAATAACCTTTAACATTGAGGCTTAAGAGAACTGCTTAATCATAAATTATGTTTTTATTACTATTAAAGACAGTAAGATCAAGAAGTATATATTACTTTAAACTTAGATTGAGTGGAAATGATATCACCAGTAGTTTTTTTCCCCCTTCCTTTAAGCCATAAAAAGCCAGAAGAACATCTAGGATTTTAAGAAGACCATTATAATTTACCTTCTTTTTGAAAAAGCTCAATGAGAAATTATAAAAGAGAAAAATGATTTCTAATGATTTCCAAACCAAATATAATGTAGAACTTCATTTATACCTTGATAGCACTAGGAAATGATTTTTTTTTTTCTGTGTAGAATAACGCTTCTCAAACTTTTCTGCCAAAGGACCTCTTAAAGGCAGAGGAAAGGAATGGATCCAAGAATCCAGGAGATGGTCTAGCCATAAAAATAACATTTCTACTACTTCTTGTATTTCATCTTTAAGGTTCAAAGAAACTTGAATTCTCTATATTCCAGAATTCTCTATATTCCATACTGTATTTAAACATAAAAATGTTTATCTTTTTCCCCACCCACGCCTGACAAAAAATAAATAAATAAATAATTTGTAAAATTGACATCACAGGAATGATCCCTTTAAGGGCAGAGACCATGACATAATCACCTCTGCATCCTTCACAGCCCCTGACAGAGTACTGTTATATACAGTGGACATTCAGGAAGTGTTTATGGAAGGAAGGAAGGAAGGAAGGAAGGAAGGAAGGAAGGAAGGAAGGACAAGCAAAGGTAATTCAAAAGGCCAACCTGATTATGAATTTAATTTCATTAGGCTTTGCAAAAAGTTTAAAACAACTTCCTCAAACTTACTTTTACAATGAATGGTAAAGATAATTTTTAAAATAAAACTTGTACATTCTCTAAGAGCCCAGCAAAAATGGAGTAACACTTGAGATTTCTTCTATGGTTTTATAGTAGCAGTGAATTTTTCTATAGAAATTAGCTCAAATACTAGACATAATATACGTTATTTATGACAAAGAAATTTTGAAGCATTTCTTTAGTTCATAGATACAGTCAAGACACCTTTCATTAAATTGTTGACTTTTTCATAAGGAATATGTTTTTGTATGAAACAAACACTTTAACAAATAAATATTACTTTAGGATAATTAATTGCAAAGTTATTTAAAATTAAAATACCTGGGGTGCCTGGGTGGCGCAGTCGGTTAAGCGTCCGACTTCAGCCAGGTCACGATCTCACGGTCCGTGAGTTCGAGCCCCGCATCAGGCTCTGGGCTGATGGCTCAAAGCCTGGAGCCTGTTTCCGATTCTGTGTCTCCCTCTCTCTCTGCCCCTCCCCTGTTCATGCTCTGTCTCTCTCTGTCCCCCAAAAAATAAATAAACGTTGAAAAAAAAATTTTTTTTTAAATTAAAATACCTGAGTTCCTTAAAAAGTTCAACATTCTGGTGAGTCATCAAATTGTTCAGGAGCCATTCAAGGCACCTGAAATTAAGAACATGGAATTATTTAGCACATGATACATAAATAGGCATTTATGACTTACTTAGTAGGACTTACAGTTAAAATAAAAACAGAATATTAGTCTTGCTAGAACATGCTCAAAGTTTTAAATTTAACAACTGAAAATTTAGTATTATTTTTGTCAGCAGTTATTAAGGAAATATTTCTTTTATATTAATAAGAGCATTTCTAATTAAGAAAACCTCATTTCAAGTTCGTGTTAAATCATTTAGGAAGGGGCTTACAAACTTCTATTACCTTCTTTATAATTTGAAAACAGGTCCTGCAATTCTCAAGAGTTAAAAACATTGCCAGTAACTGTACTGATACAATGTCTATGATGCCTACTACTTAAAATTAATAGAAAATTCCCTGTAAAGAATGGCCATAGTTTTTATAAGCCACATATAAACATGTATAACCCACTCATGGTCACTTACAAGGACAACACTTTCAAGGAATTTACTAATTCATCCAAATGTAAAAAGGGACTTTTTAGAACAAAATTCTAGTCCCCGATCTTTTTTTCCCCCCTTTCTTTCTTATAGCTATACATTCTCTTAACAAACCAAAGCAGCCAAATTCCAAAAAGTGGGATGGGAGGAAAAATAAAAAAGGTAACTCACTTTTTCTTTACAGAATCTAATCCATAGGTCCCTGCTGATGTGTAATAGCCACATACAGTTTTCACATTAATTGTTTCCTTCATTGTCTCACCACACTGCTGTATTAAACCATCCTGTAAATATAAATAAGCACTGGAAAGGCCCATCTCACATGGGAAAAATTAGTTCTGAATATGTGCTTTTACATATTAAAAAGTAAAAAAAAAAAAAAAAAAGGAAGAAAGAAGGAAAGAAAGAAAACTCATTAAGTGCAGCAAGCCTAAATTTTTAAGTCCAGTAAAAATACTGAAAAAAAAAAAAAAAATCCAGCAAGTATTCAACTGAATACTTGGAATTAAAAATGGAAGGGGGCGAGGGGTAAAAGCAGTAAGGTAGTAATGTAGAGATGAATATTGCTTTTCTCTTTCTTTTCTATTCTTCCACACTCTGGGACCTTTGCAAATTTAAGCGGCATTCTGTCTGTTTTGCCTGTTCTTTTTAAATTAAGATCTCTTAACATACTCAGTTGACTATGTGATGGAGCTAGGCAAGTAAACAGTATGAATCATCATAAAGTGTTTATTAAAGTATAAAACACTCATCAATTTCTAAGAGATGCACCTAAAACACATTATTTTAAACTTACACTGCAATATTAATCTAAAATGTTTATATGTAAGATTTCAAATGAACTTTATTCAATATATGGGAAGAATGTCACTTTTTACTTAAATTTCTGAAATATATTCATCATGCAAGTATATTATTAAATTAGTTAGTTAAGTCATAAAGGTAATGCAGAAAATGGGATTTAGGACAAAACCAAAAGGACTAAAGTTAGAAAACAAAGTGTACTTGTTGGAAGTAAGTATTGAAAGGATCACAACATTTAAAAAACCAAATGATCTCAGCCAAGTATACTGAGCAAGCAATTAACTAATACTCCAAATAAATCAGTATACAAATGTCACATAAAAAGAAACTTTATTAACATTTTTTAAAGATCAAAATAAAACACTGACTCCATTAGGATTTTAAACTTACCTGGAAGTCACTGGAGACTACCCATCTCCTGCCCCCTCTACCTTCCTCTTAACATCTTATCTGTCCAGTGGATTATCCCTGCTTAATCTTTCTGTGATCCAGTTTCTCCTCTCCATTCTTACTGCTACTGCCCTACTTCAGACTCTGATTTGGGACTACTGCAGTAAGCTTTTGTCTCTAATGTACTCCTCTTTCCTTCAATACATCCTTTACATTATTTCCAAAGTATTCTTTCTAAAACATAACTGTCTTTCTTCTGATTAAAATCTTTCAAAAGTACCTACATTTGAATCTAAACTTCTTAAAAGGTACAGAGGGATTTTCATAATCTGGACTCTGCCTCCTTCTCTCCAACCCTTTTTCTTTTCTGTGCTAGCGTCATGTTCCACTCAGATTCTCTAGGCCTCCATGTCACACATCTCCAGGTCTTAATTTGCTCTCTATAAAAAGCTTCCTTCCTTCTTCTTTCTTTGCAACATAAATACATTTCCAGTTTTCAAGACTCAACTTCCTTCTTTGCACCACCAGGTTGAACTGACCACTCCCTCCTTTGTTCATCTGCTAAATCCTACGGGATGTTTATTATCATACTCATGATACACTGGACAGTTCTTACTTTATCTCTGGGTCTGTGTATCAACCCTCCCTTCCCCCATTCCACACACACATTATATTATGAGTTCCTTGAAGCAGACTATATCTTCATTTACCTTTGGATCTCTATGCAAGTTTAACATGTTGCTCAATATACTTCTGTTGAATGAACAAATCTGTCAATCTACCAACAGATTATATATATTCATGTGGTTTACCACAACTATTTCATAATTAAGAAAAAGTTGACAAAGTAAGCACTCAATGTTTTTCAAACCCATGAACTAAATGAATTAGTAATCAAAGCAATCTGCTTATTAACAGTCAAGATAAACCATTAATGAACTGAAATCTGTAAATGGACCTAGACAAATAAATTCTTACCACACTATAGTAATTCTACAGTATCTACATCCAAATACCTTGCATTCATGTGACACAGACATGATGATCCCCTCAGCTATAATAAATTGCTTTTAAATTTTATTTTACTGAGGGCTGATGGGGGGTGGGAGGGAGGGGAAGGTGGGTAATGGGTATTGAAGAGGGCATCTTTTGGGATGAGCACTGGGTGTTGTATGGAAACCAATTTGACAATAAATTTCATATATTTAAAAAAATAAAAAATGAAAAAAAAATGAAAAAAATAAATTTTATTTTATTAGTATTTTTTTGGTTAAGCTTTTTAAATGACTTATCACAAATGACATGTTTATATACTTCATTTTTATTTTAAAAGCTGTAAAGAGCTAAGCTTTTTCTTGTTTTTGGAATAGATACTTTGAACCAAAGGTCCAACTGTGATCCTTTCTTTGAATAAGGTACATACTCACCAACTGCAACATACAAGCTGCTGCTAAAATGGCAATAACTCGACTGGGCTTGATTAAGACATCATCTCGATACAGTGACCCAAATGCAACCTGCAGTGCTGAAAGCAAAAGCACAGGCATGGAATGAAATACAATGTTATCTATAAATTATTACAAAAATAACAATGACCATCTTCCCACTCTTCAGATGTATGCCTAAATTCAGGCATGCATCTGAATTTAGGATGTACATAACAGGAGAAGGGAAGTACACTAATTAAAATGTTAGTAATGGTTACTGATTAATGGAGCTAGTTTAATAACAATGTTATAAATTTCCATTTATTCTAGCTAAATAAAAGAGCTGGATTCTTCTACATCTAATCTTGATATTAGTTGGTGGTCAGAGTTAAGACACTCTTGGAAAAAGTTTTATAAAGATACCTCTGAGTAGACTAATCAGTAAGTACACAGACCCCATGATATCTTAACCCTGGTGCTTCCAGTGCTTCACTGCTGGGGAGTGGGGAATAGCTCTTGGCTCCTATCCACGCCACATGCTCCCCCAGTCACCCCAGCTCTCTAGGCCTGCCCTTCCTTCTCTCCACTGCCACACTTGTGTTTTTAAATATTCTTAACTTTTCTCTTTGCCTATGTGGTGAGTACTGGTTATTTCCACTTGGGTTATCAAAGAGGGAAACAGAAAATGAGCACTGGAACAGAAATTAGGAGTACAGGCTGACTGATGAATGTAAGCCCCTTAAATCCTCTGGGCCTCAGCTTCTTCATCTAAGAACTCATAGCTCTAAAACAACATTGATTACGTGATTCATACCCTATTGTTCCCAGAGAAAGTCTTCATACATGGGGAATAATGAATAAACACGATTTACCCGCTTTTCTTTTTCTTTCTTTTTTTTTTTTTTTTAATTTTTTTTTTTTTTTTCAACGTTTATTTATTTTTGGGACAGAGAGAGACAGAGCATGAACGAGGGAGGGGCAGAGAGAGAGGGAGACACAGAATCGGAAACAGGCTCCAGGCTCTGAGCCATCAGCCCAGAGCCCGACGCGGGGCTCGAACTCACGGACCGCGAGATCGTGACCTGGCTGAAGTCGGACGCTTAACTGACTGCGCCACCCAGGCGCCCCTCTTTTTCTTTTTTTAAACCATTACATTTAACTATGTAATTTTAAAAAACAGTCACACTCTTCCTTCCTTCACCCTACATCCTCAATACCCCAGGCGGATATATTTACAACAGTAAATAAACAGACCGATAAGGCCCATATGACTAAGTAGATTAAGGATAGGTAGAGCAAAATTGATAAGGGGCCCCTGGGTGGCTCTGTCAGTTAAACGTCCAACTTCAGCTCAGGTCATGATCTCATGGGTTGTGGGTTCAAGCCCCACATTGAGCTCTGTGCTGACAGCTCAGAGCTCAGAGCCTGGAGCCTGCTTCAGATTCTGTGTCTCCCTGTCTCTCTGCCCCTCCCCTGCCTGTGCTCTGTCTCTCTCTCAAAAATAAATAAACGTTAAAAAAAAAAAAAAAAAGAACAGAATTGATAGAACTATGGAGCAAATCAGTACAAAGCTGTCATGCTGGGGTGTTAAATGGAGCTTTTATCTAGCCTGCAAAGTTAGAAGAAAATATTTATTTTCTACCAAAAGAATAAAAAGGATATGTTATAATTTTTGCATAGTAGTAATTATAGTGGTGGTTACCTTCTATATCAATATTCTGGTCAGGAATCTCCAGTTCAATTATGTTCATGCTGGATTCTTTCCAAGAACCACTGAACATACTAGAAAAGTAGCCAGACTTAAACAAAACAAAACAAAACAAAATGATTATCCAGTACTTTCTGGGTCTTCTGAATTATTTTCCCATTTCTAATTCCAAACAACTGTTCTATCAAAATGAACCCACATTATTTTGGGAGAAAAAGAATTGCTAAATATGTCTACAGGAAAAATGAAATTAAGATAAGGACACTTTTAAGTATGTCAAAATACTTTCAGTTTAGTATTAGTTTAATGAAAACAAAACCAAATTCTCATATTACTATCTGAATTCCTATATTACTATTTGAGCCTCCCATTAGCTTTTTACTTAGTTAAAACAATTTCTGAGTCTATTACAGGCATGTTTTCCTTCTCAATGGCATTCTAAGTTCAAGCTTAGAAAATATATATTTAAGTCTCTCATGAACATATGACAACACACAAGGTGAATACACAATCATGTACTGGGGAAGACAGAAGGCTAAGAACCTTCATACTATTGAATCCTTACTGTATTACGGGCTGTAAAGGGTCCAAGCCAGTCCGAAGTCAGCATTAATGGGATGATCCCCAGATATCAGGATAAATCTAAAGTCTAGTTTTATCTAATCAGAAAATTCCAGAATGAACCTGATTCTTGGAAAGGTACCAGAATGGATGAAGTCTTTAGTTACTTTCTAGATAGCACCTCTCATAACTAGAATTACTTTGGAATAGATCAAATATTAACAATTTTACTGAATACTTAGTATGTATAAGGCACTGTGAATATAGCAGTTAACAAAACAGACACGGTTTCTGTCCTCAGGGGGCTTATTAGACTGTAGCATGTAGTTTGTCCTATAATCAGTACAGTTTCTCTTGAGAGTGAAAGCCTACACAGAGGCATTCTCATCCTTAAATTCACAAAAGTGCTCTCTGAGATTAAAAACAGGACCCTATTCTCAAGTTGAGAGCAATATTCTGATATATTCCCTGGGCTATATACCTCTGGCCAAATTAAACTTGACTATTATGATAATGATTATGATTAAAATGTTATAGAAAAAGTTCCCTTAAAATACTTCTACTGGAAAATCTTATACTATACTGTCTTACCAGTAATTATTGTCAAATAGTGAAGAAGACAGAAAATATAAACTCCATAGGATAAAAACTGAATTGTTCCCTGTTCTATTCCCAATGCCTAGAACAATGATTTGAAGAAAGAATAGATAGATTTGATGAAAGAATGAGTAAAATATTTGAGTCATTAGAGCAACAGTTCTTTTTCCTTTTGAGAGTTTTGAATCTTTAAAATAGGATGGCAGATAGTAATATTTTCAGCACACAAACCAAATAGGTATATCAGCTAAATAAGTTGGTCCATATTTGTTGGGTCTCGTCTTTAAGTTAACTGCATTTTCCATTCAACCATAACTACAAAGGAACATTTCAGCTAAATTTATTCAATTTAAATAACTACATACAAAATAAACAAATTCAACAATCTTAATTTTAGGCATCCCCCCCCCCCCCCCTCCTCCTTTTCCCTCTTGTCAGCAGAGGGCACTAAAATAAGAACCTTATTGAAGTAATGACAAAAAGGTATTTGCTAGGCTGGTATGACAATGAAAATTCAAAATCTGTTTTCTAGACTAAACTAAGTTTTCACTAACAGAGTGTGCCATATTTTGATAAAACAAGACTCTGTGTGAGATGATAGGATTTAGACAACCACTATCCATGCAAAACAATTACTGTGAAATGCAGTAAGAAAGAACAGGACTTGAAGGAGTTTGAGCTAGTTTTAAGTGACTACCTTGCTTACTCAAATAGAAAAATAAAATACTTACTTGACATAAATATATTTTGTGTAAGTTCCACTCTTCTCCTAGAGCACATATCTTAATGTCACTATTTTCTCCATTCAAAAATAAGGTTTGATAAATATATTTGGATGTACTCTTTAATTTTTTCCTGTTAAAAGAAATGCAAATGTTACATATGTGTAAAACTGAGTGTTTTACTGATTTTGCATAAAACTCAAAATATTCTTTTGTTCAATTTCTATTAAATAGAGCCAAGTTATTCATTGTGTAAAAGGAAAGAGGGATATTATACATTCAAATTTGCATTAGTACGTAAGAAACTAATGATAGTAATAATCTCTAGGGTACTCTATTGCCAAGAGAGTTAATAGTGGCCAGCTAGATGGGATAGCACGTACAGGTAACCTTTCACTGTACACTCTTACAATATGTGTTTGTTGAACTAAGTGAATTACCTGTAGGTCAGCACGTGATTTTTGCTTATTTCCTCATTTAGAAAAGAGTACTATGGAGGATCTCAGTACAACTTCAATGCTACTGCTATGCAACTACAAAGTGCAGAACAAGAATAAAAATTTTACCTATCCAAGTAATTTTGAGAATAATTTATATCTAATCTTATTTTGGTATCAAACTATTCCTAAACTCGTTAAAAGCATTTTCACCCTCACTGGTCAAATGGTTTGCAGCCTTAGATCAAAGGTTTTCAAAACTTTGCTCAATGGAGAAACGTCTTAGGAGCCACCAGGGATAGCTGAGGAGTGAACTCTGAACATCCTCACTAACTTCAACTAGGGCAGCATCACATTTTGAGGATTTCTGCATAAAATTTCATTTAAAAGATAACTATATATACATGTGTGTATATATATGTGTGTGTATATATATGTGTGTATATACACACAACACACACACACACATATATATATATACACATATGTATAATTTTAATTTGATAATCATTGCTCAAGATGGTCCAATGAATAAGAAAAGCCCTAGGCAGAGGCCGATAAATACCTTTTTGTGTTCCTGGCCAATCCTGACAAGCTTTCTTAGTAGTTAAAAATTCTTAGTCTTTTTTTTTAATTAAAAATATTTTTAATGTTTATTTTTGAGAGAAAGAGAGAGAGAGAGAGACAGAGCACGAGCAGGGAAGGGGCACAGAGAGAGGGAGACACAGAATCCAAAGCAGGCTCCAGGCTCTGAGCTGTCAGCACAGAGCCCGATGTGGGGCTTGAACCGCGAGACCATGACCTGAGCGGAAGTTGGACACTTAACCAGCTGAGTCACCCAGGCACCCCAAAATTTTTAGTCTTTTTAAAAATGAAGTAACTGTTTCAGATGATGTCTTGAACCAATGTATTTGACATGTCTTCCCAACAGACAGTAAAAACAGCACATGCTTTGGTAGTAGAGGCTTGGGTTTGAGTCCCAGCTCCACCACAGCTCAGTTACTCCAGATGCAAAGAGAATATTAATAGTAAGCACTGTATTGGGTTACTATGAGAAACAAATGAGACAATATAGTTTCTAGTTCCTGATAGCACCATCCCCAGATTGCATTAAAAGTACAGAAAGGAATAAGCCCACAGTAGCAAAAAGGAAGCGTGGGTTTATCATCTGATAAGAGACCAGAATACATTCTGAAGGTCTAGGATGAAGGCTGAAGGCCATCTGCCCTTCAGAAGTGTGTGTGGGTTAGGAGAGATCTCAGGGGTAATAAAAGGCAGAAGTAAGGCACAAAGTGGGGAAATGTGTTCCTTTAATGGCCTCCTCCACAATGTATGAACACAGAGTACAGATAACCAGAGCACAGACAACTCAGGCATAAAGATTCCAATGCTCTTCTAGAAAGGAGAGAGAGGACAAATCTACCAGGAGAAGCTGAGACTTTAGTATAGGTGGTGGCACCCCACACAAAGCAATCCTTATTCTGACATTTGGGGAATCTGTAGCCTGTTAGCTCTTAACCCATTCACCCTGAATCATGGTCCCCAAACTATGTGTTAAAGCACCTAGAGCACCACACCAAACTCAGGGAAGTGTGTGGAATATTTTATATTTGAAGGAAACACAGCAAGATCTTTGAGATACCATGTTACCTACTACTATCATAGTCATACTAACTATGAGATATTTCTTTAGGACCAGAAGTACCATTTAAAAAACTACTGAGACTCTAAGGGTGCTGTGAACAAAAAAAATTTGGGAATTTCTGCTCTAAAATGAAGCATGCCCCACTCATATCCAATTTAGTAATCAGTCTTTCTACTTAAAGGGAAGGCTTAGTTTAATTTACTCAAAACACACACACACACGCACGCACGCACGCACGCACGCACGCACATGTTACTCATTCTAAATACCAAGGATCACCCAACATGAGGAGAATCTGGAGACCATTAAAAAGACAAACCCAGAGGAAATACATTAATTCAGGGAAAAGAGAACTTAAAACGCTCTAAAATTAGCACATCTAGATATAGATATCTGAGATTATTACATTTATAAAACAACAGGATACTATGATAAAGGAAACAAGAAAGAAAAGAGCTCTTCGAGATTAAAAACATGGTTGCTAAAATTAATAAGCCAAAAGAGAGGATACTGAGAAAGTTAAGGAAATTTCCTAGAACATAAAGCAAAAAAGACCTAGAAAGGACAAAAAGAAAAGAGAAAGAGGTACAATCCAAGAAATCCAAAATCTGGTTTAAGAGGAGTCCAAGAAAGAGAAAACAAAGATAACAGGAAAAAGGAAATTATGGAGAAATTAATGGAAGGAAATTTTTCCAAACTAGTCTCCAGATTGTAAGAATCAACCAAGTACTGAGGCCATTAAAAAACCCATACTTAAGCACATTCTAGTTAAATTCCAAAACACCGATGAAAAAATTCCAAAATTTCCAGAGGAAAAAAAAAGGCCACCTAAAAAGAGAGTTAGACCAGCATCATACTTCTCATCAACACTGTAGGCGAGAAAACAATGAAGTAATATCATAAAGGATATGAAGTTATTTTAGATTAGATTTCCATACTCAAAGGATGAATAAAGTTAGAGGCTAAATTTACATTCAGATAAGCACAAATTACCTCCTTTTGCATCCCTTCTGAGTAAAATACATGAGGATACAGTTCTCCAAAATGGGTGAGAAAGAAAAAGATACAAGCTACAGAAAACAGTAGATCCAATCCTAGAGATGGGATGAAAGTAAGCCCCAGGATAAGCACAGACCCAGAAAGCAATGGTTCCAGAATGGAACAGGAGGATGAAGGGACCCAAGAGGGGGGTCTTGGGTTTAGAGGAGGACACCATGCAAGCGTGTTTACAAAGATAGGAAAACGTGAATATATAATGAAGGGATATTATTCTTTTGTCAATGGTGGTGGGGGGCAGTTAGAAATTCTAGGAAAATTAAAAAGCAATACAAAAACAACAACAAACCAACTATCATAAAAAGATAAAAATGAAAACAGGGTCTGACTTTGAAAACTTGATGGAATGTAGAAAAAAGATTCCATTTAACTACAAGGTTAGAAAATTTCTCCAATAGAAAAACAAAGCGTTGTGACACTGGATCCAGGAAGTATGGTTTATAATCCTAGCACACTACTTGACTTTGTAGTGAACAATATTTACATAGTTATAATAACAAATACTGTTTACTAGGTTTCAAATTTTACAACCAAGGCACAGCAAACAACCAAGATCTGGTTGCAGAACAGCTGAGTTTCAACAGTCATGTTAATGTAAAAGTAAAATATGCAATTGTCAAAAGGTATGAATGAAATGGAAGGTGGGCTTGGTAGCCAAAACTTTTCATGGAGTAGCTGGTTGAGGTGGGAGAGTGCGCAGAACAACCTCAGGGAGCATAATTAGTG
This sequence comes from Leopardus geoffroyi, assembly GCF_018350155.1. Lineage (NCBI taxonomy): Eukaryota > Metazoa > Chordata > Mammalia > Carnivora > Felidae > Leopardus > Leopardus geoffroyi. The sequence continues at coordinate 86,899,967 of NC_059336.1, read as the reverse complement.
TCAACACACAAATTTCCAGGTCTTAGTATCTTTTTACACACTTCAACCACACTGGGCTGAATAGCCAGGCCTCTCCCACTGATATAAAACACACTAAATTCTGGATGTATTTTCTTTTCTTTTTAATTAATTTTTTAAAATTTATTTATTTTGAGAGAGAGAGAGAGAGACCGACCATGTGACCATGTTGACACAAGGGCCAGAGACAGAGAGAGGGAGAGAGAATCTCAAGCAGGTTCCACATTGTCAGCTCAGAGCCCAACTCAAAGCTCGAACCCTCAAACCGTGAGATCATGACCTGAGCTGAAATGAAGAGTTGGATGCTCAACCATCTAAGCACCCCTAAATTCTGCATGTATTTTCTAATAAAGGTTTGCTTTAAAGACTTTCCATTCTAGTCCACTCATGTAGTTCAGGGGTTGGCAAACCTTTTATGTAAAGGTCTGGACAGTAAATATTTTCAGCTTTGTGGGCCAGACAGACTCTAAGCAAATTTGTTGGCATCCCAGTGAGCAGCTGCCTGCTTACCAGCCTTAGCCTACCACATCTCAGCTTCTCTACCATCTAGTGGGCTACAGCCTTACCTCCTCCAATATCTGAATCTCACTCTGGGAAAGATGACTCTATTCAAAATTTGTTCCTTCCTTGGATGTTCTCAGTCTGAGAAGTGGTGAACTGCTCCCTCTATCTTCTATTCCTATACATTTTTAGAAATCTCTTTACCTTAGTAGTTTACCTTCAGTAATTAATTCCCCTTTCCTTGTTAATGGTTATATTACATTTTCCTTTTTCAAATTGCTGCATGATTTCTCTTTTGAATGGATCCTGATATATATATTTCAATGACATTAAATGCAAGTGGTCTAAATACTAATTAAAAGACAGAGATTATCCTAATGGATTAAAAAAGATGCTAGACCCAACTATATGCTTTCTACAAGATACCTATTTTAAATATAAAGATACAGGTAAAAAAGAAAACAATGGAAAAGATATACATTTTTTTTTTAATTTTTTTTTTCAACGTTTATTTATTTTTGGGACAGAGAGAGACAGAGCATGAACGGGGGAGGGGCAGAGAGAGAGGGAGACACAGAATCGGAAACAGGCTCCAGGCTCTGAGCCATCAGCCCAGAGCCTGATGCGGGGCTCGAACTCACGGACCGCGAGATCGTGACCTGGCTGAAGTCAGACGCTTAACCGACTGCGCCACCCAGGCGCCCCAAGATATACATTTTAAACACCCAGTAGTAGTGGAAAGTAGTAGTGGAAATATTACCAGGGATAAAGAGAGACATTTTGTAATGTTAAAGGAGGTCCATTTATCAAGGAGACATAATATTTACAGAGCACTTCAATACCAGGCACTGTGCATTATATGGACCCTAAAAGGCAAGTATTGGGGTGCCTGGGTGGCTCAGTTGGTTAAGCATCTGACTCTTGGTTTGGGCTCAGGTTATGATCTCATGGTTTGTGAGTTCAAGCTCCACCTCAGACTCTGTGCTGACAGCACTGAGCCTGCTTGGGATTCTCTCTCCCCCTCTCTCTGCCCCCCATCCCCCTCTTGCTCACACTCTCTAAATATGTAAACAAATAAACAAAAAATAAACAAACTTAAAAAAAAGGCAAGTATTAATTTCTCCATTTTACTTAAGAGGAAAAAAGGCTATTAAGCTCAGAATCTGAGCTCTTTATACTATAGTGACTCTCCAAAAAGGTAACTGAAGAATTTGACAGGGGTGGGGGTGGGTGGTGTTCATTTCTGTAAATAAACAACAAGCATTCATACATAAAACTCTATGAAAGATTTTTAGATAACACACTATTAACAGAGGCTATCCATGATACTTTCATTTCACAATAAATATGCTACATTTGTGTAGCAAAGTTTTTCAATCTTTTTTTTTGAAGTTTCATTTAAAATACTGCATTTATCCCACTGATCTTAAAAAAAAAAAAAAAAAAAAAGAGGCAATGGGGCGCCTGGGTGGCTCAGTCGGTTGAGCGGCCGACTTCGGCTCAGGTCATGATCTCAAGGTCCGTGAGTTCGAGCCCCGCGTCGGGCTCTGTGCTGACAGCTCAGAGCCTGGAGCCTGTTTCAGATTCTGTGTCTCCCTCTCTCTCTGACCCTCCCGCAGTCACACTCTGTCTCTCTCTCTCCCTCTAAAAAATAAAAAAAATAAAAAAATAAAAAAAAAAAAGGCAATCAGATTGCTTTATGTGGAAACGTATTCTATGCATAAACTACGTTCTAATTTTCTAATTCACAAGTAAACATCCTGTGTTTCAACTCTTTGAAAAAAGGTTAAGCAAGCTGCAGCAATGACTTACACATATCCACGGTCAACGTTCAAGTACTAGAGGATCTAACTTTGTTCCCAATAAGGAACAAATGTACACTGCTGATAAATTTCACCTTTACAGTTAAAGAGAACTCTCGTGTGTGTACTAACTTCCCGTTACACTGATGGACGTGCCCCTTAAGGTAACCGGATGCAAAACAACTTCTCCTGCCACCCACTCAGAGAGGAGGGCAAAGGTGTATTACGGAAGGCCAGCCAGCCTTTGGAGCCTAAGGTTTAATGAGGCGTGAGCTCTGTCTTGGCGTTTGCCAGTCTCATCTTGGGGCTGTAACACCACTCGGGCAGCGTCTGTGGTTTATAATCCAGAACACCAGGCGCCTCCCGAGGCGCTCCCCATCCGCCCCGCATCAGGCTGGCTCCCACGTTTCCCGGTCAAGGGCACGTCCGCTCCTCACCCGCTGGGGAGCGCCGCACCCCCAAGCGCACCCGGCGCCGGGCTTGTCCCCAGGCGGGGCCCTGGAGCTGCCCAACAGGTGCGGGCGCGTCCCTCCACGTACCTGCGCGGGGTGTTGAAGAGTCGCTGCTGCTCGTCCCCTTCCTCCTCATCCTCGTCTGTCTCGGAGTCGGGGTGACAGTAGCAGAAGGCCCCACTGCTCCTCTTGCGCTTGCGGCTGCCTGGGCAGTAATAGAAGCCGTGGCCCGCAGCGTCGCCGCCAGACTCCGGCCTGCGGGTCGAGCCCCCCGCCCCAGAACCCGGCTCCTGCTGGGCTCGGGCTCGCCCCGGGTGGCGTAGCACTCGGCTGCTCAGGGAGCCCATGGACCACGGCTCCCCAGGACTTCAGGGAGCGCACCTCAGGGAGCCTAGCGGAGGCGGTCTCCCGCCATGGCCCGGCCGCCGCCCGCCTCCACCCAGCCCAGGTGCCTACACGGCCACCTTCTCACGCGCAGCCCCAACCGTCGCAGCGGACGCTACCGCCTCCATCCTCCGCCCCGCCCGCCGCGTCCAGCCGCGCGGCGCGCCGGGACCGCAGAACCTCGCCCCCTCGCTATCGCAACAAAGCGCGGACCGGAAGGCGCGTGCGCGCGGCGAGCCTCCGGAAGGGGCGGGGGAAGGCGGGTGTGCGTGGTGGGTGGGGCCTGCGCTGAAAGGTAAAGGGGGTTGGAGCCGGGAAGCTTGTCGGCGCGTAGGCGGCTAGCGGCCTGCTCTCCGCTTGGGTGTCGCGCTACCAAGAGATTTGGGGCCAATCTGGATTTTAGCGTTACTTCACACACCCCTTTGTATTAGCCCGACCGGGAGTTCCAGCTCATTGATTGTTTCTGCAAAAGTTCCTTGAGTTCCGGATACCTAGTAGGCTCTGTGCTAAGTAGGGGTAAAAAAGATGGTGCTGTTTGGGCTCTTCCTTAGAGGAGCTCACCACTAGCTGGGATCACGCCTTGCGGGCATTTGGCAAGGCTTCCTCGGGGAGGAGGACCTACTATGTGGAGTTTCGTTAGGCCTTTGTGTTTCTTAAATATCGGCCTTCTGCCGCCCTAGACGGGTATGGCAAAGGTTCCCTGCACTTCCCAGCTTCCCTTCTAGCTGCAGTGAAACGTCTGAGTAGGGTCTGTACCAGTACTGGCAGGGCTTACAGTGCCTTCTGGAGGCCGGAGCAAAATTTACAGCTGTCTGCCTTGGACAGCCAGCTTTCACTCCCTGACACCATTCTGCTACTTTTTAAATAAAGTGTTTACAATGAATTACTCAGAGTAATACGGTAAACACCTATGGTCCCACCACACGTATGATAATTTAAAATTAAAATAGCTTTGGGGCGCCTGGATGGCTCGGTGGGTTAAGCGTCCGACTTCAGCTCAGGTTATGATCTCGCGGTCCGTGAGTTGGAGCCCGGCGTCAGGCTCTGTGCTGACAGCTCAGAGCCCGGAGCCTGTTTCAGATTCTGTGTCTCCTCTCTCTCTGCCCCTCCCCTGTTCATGCTCTGTCTCTCTCTGTCTCAAAAATAAATAAACGTTAAAAAAAAAAAATAAAATAGCTTTGATTCATTCTCTTCAATAGGACACTATAGATAGAAGCTCCCTGTCCATCTCTGTCTCTCCGTCCACTGTGGTGACCACTATCCTGAGAATAGTGTTTATCGTTTTCCCATGCATGTTCTTAAACATATACCCATAAGCACTGTATGTTCTTTAGCACATTTAGGCATGTAATTAAATGGAATCATATTGTACCTATCATTCTGCACCTTTCTTCTTTCTCAAAATTTTACTTTTAAGACTTATCCAGTTAATCTCCAGTTAATTTTCATTGCTCATTGTGTCACTAATCCACAATTTGTTTATCTTTTGAGGGAGTTAGATTGTTTCTACTTTAATGTTCTTATAGAGTAGCAATGAACACCCATGTACAAAGATTCACCAAATAGATTCCTAGAAGTAGATTTCCTGGGAACTTTCCACCTCTATTAGCTATTGCCAAGTGTTCTGGAATGATTAAACCAATTTATACTCTCATCAGCACCACATGTAGTTTGGGGACCTGAGTGGACTGGTGTCTGACTCATGCCTGAGAAATTTGAATCAGGAGAAGCTGGCTGAGGCAATCTGGGGGGGGGGGGGGGGGGCAGGAGGTGGGGGGAGCAGACAATGGTGGCAGCAAGGGGATCAGTCTTCATGCCTAGAATTTGTCAGCACAAGGGATGTGCGCGCACGTGTTTCCCATAGAGCAAGTGTGGGCCACCATAAGAGAGCCAGCATGGGATCATCTTAGATTCTGTCCCAGAGGCCTGGGTGGAAGGTCAAACTGACTTCAGCAAAGAACCTGAAAGTATTATCAGATTCCTAGGGGCTGAGAAAGGAATTGATAAATGCACCCAGGAGAATGTCCCTAAGATTCAGCTTTAAATATCTGCCGCTGGGGCGCCTGGGTGGCTCGGTCGGTTGAGCGTCGACTTCGGCTCAGGTCACAATCTCGCGGTCCGCAAGTTCGAGCCCCGCGTCGGGCTCTGGGCTGATGGCTCAGAGCCTGGAGCCTGCTTCCGATTCTGTGTCTCCCTCTCTCTCTGCCCCTCCCCCGTTCATGCTCTGTCTCTCTCTGTCTCAAAAAAAAAAAATAAAATAAACAAATATCTGCCGGTGTTTCACAGTACTGATTCTCTATCACCACAGCAAGAACCGTCGGGTAAGAACTTTCCTGCTCCCCTTTACTCTTTTGGCTAAGTTTGGGCTGTGGTGGAGGGATGGGTGTGGGGAAGGAAACCAAAGTGGAGAAAGAAGAGAAACCCACCATATTCCTTACTCCTGCTGGCAATAGTCCAGAGCTGAACAATAGGCCAGAACTGAAGAAGCCTCAATTATAAATCAAGTTTGGAATTTTGACTGGACATATTAATTACTAAAATGACCATAAGGGACTGCACAGTAGGACTTTTTAAAACCTAAGGGTGACCAGAAAAGTTCCAGCACTATCAGAATTTTCATCTAATGACAGGAGAAGTAGACTCATGAATAAATGTAAATAAACAATGGGACAGAAGAACAAAGTTGCCTCATAATTATATTCCAAAGTCATGCTTGTTCTTCACAACAAACAAACATTCCTCCAAGGTGGCTTTATCCTGCTTCCAGTCAACAAATGTTAATATCCAGTCACCATATGCAATTTGTTTTAAAAAATTTGGTTAAATCATATATAATTTAAAGCTAAAACTATTAAAATTTTGTAATGCTTCCAAAGCCAAATAAAGTTGGAGATTCTATACTCTTCTAGGTACATATCAAAGCAGCAGTACTATTTCCTGTAATTAATTGGAATGACTAAGTATTTGTACAAATAGCCTTCACCATTAGCTCAAGCACTCATAATGGGCAAGTAAAAACAAATTGAAAAAAAATCTTTGTATTTCATCTATCAAAATACAATAGATATTATAGAAGGAAAAAAGAAGGCAACTATTCTTTTTCTTAATTTTTTTAATGTTTATTTTTGAGGGAGAGACAGCGAGTGCAAGCTGGGGTGGGGCAGGGAGAGCGGAAGACACAGAATCCAAAGCAGACTCCAGGCTCTGAGCTGTCAGCACAGAGCCTGATGTGGGGCTTGAACTCACAAACCATGAAATCATGACCTGAGATAAAGTCAGATGCTTAACTGACTGAGCCACCCAGGTGCCCCAGAAGGCAAGTAGTCTTATTTAATACAAATGTTCCACTTATAAGAGAGAATCACTTATTTCCAGAGAATAAATTAAATACATTATTTTATATTATTAAGTAGTGTTTGGTATATGTAAACATTAGTTTTATAGCAGTGACTGCACATAAGATTAAATATGTTATTTTTTCTTAATGTTGTAGTTTCTTTTTAAAAAATGTTTATTTATTGGGGGGGGGGGGGAGATGGGCAGAGAGGGAGGGAGAGAATTCCAAGCAGGCCCCATACTCAGCTCAGAGCCCCATGCAGGGCTTGAATACATGAACCATTAAATCATGACCGAGCAGAAATCAAGTGTTGTAGTTTCTTTTTTTTTTTTTTTTTCAATATATGAAATTTATTGTCAAATTGGTTTCCATACAACACCCAGTGCTCATCCCAAAAGGTGCCCTCCTCAATACCCATCAGCTACCCTCCCCTCCCTCCCACCCCCCATCAACCCTCAGTTTGTTCTCAGTTTTTAAGGGTCTCTTATGCTTTGACTCTCTCCCACTCTAACCTCTTTTTTTTTTTTTTTTCCTTCCCTTCCCCCATGGGTTTCTGTTAAGTTTCTCAGGATCCACATAAGAGTGAAAACATATGGTATCTGTCTTTCTCTGTATGGCTTATTTCACTTAGCATCACACTCTCCAGTTCCATCCATGTTGCTACAAAGGACCATATTTCATTCTTTCTCATTGCCACATAGTACTCCATTGTGTATATAAACCACAATTTCTTTATCCATTCATCAGTTGATGGACATTTAGGCTCTTTCCATAATTTGGCTATTGTTGAGAGTGCTGCTATAAACACTGGGGTACAAGTGCCCCTATGCATCAGTACTCCTGTATCCCTTGGGTAAATTCCTAGCAGTGCTACTGCTGGGTCATAGGGTAGGTCTATTTTTAATTTTCTGAGGAACCTCCACACTGTTTTCCAGAGTGGCTGCACCAATTTGCATTCCCACCAACAGTGCAAGAGGGTTCCCATTTCTCCACATCCTCTCCAGCATCTATAGTCTCCTGATTTGTTCATTTTGGCCACTCTGACTGGCGTGAGGTGATATCTGAGTGTGGTTTTGATTTGTATTTCCCTGATGAGGAGTGACGTTGAGCATCTTTTCATGTGCCTGTTGGCCATCTGGATGTCTTCTTTAGGTTGTAGTTTCTAACAGAAACTGACTAACACAAGTTTTTTAAAGATATCTTCTTTCAGAGCCAGGGTGAAAAATCTCCGAAGTGGAAACGTCAATTAGAGAAAGAATATTTTAAAGACATTTTAAAGACACCATGTTTTATTAAAATTATTTTTCCACGTCATATATAAACTGAACCTTTGAATAAAATCAAGTACAACTTCAGAATAATTCTAGAGTTGAAAGGCACAGTGCAAGTGTAAATTACTACAAATCAACAAAATTGAAAAAATATTTAAAAAATTACTTTTAGCACAAAAAAAATCCTGTAAATAAAAGTAAATTCAGAACATTACACCATCATCAGTATAATACCTGGTTGGACACTTAGTTTTTTTCCATTCATCTTCCAGCTGGATTAAGACATTAACCATAATATTGTGGAATGTTCAGCATTTATGTTTGCTAACCAGACATATATGACCTGTATAACCACACTTAGAATTTAATTTGCTCAGACGAGTTGGTGATTTTGGTATACTTCAACCTGGAGAGAGTAAGTAATCTTAATATAAGATGTGAGAAAGGAAGTCTCCCATGCAAACTTTTGTAGAGATCAACTAACAGTATAGACAAAATCTAAACAAAGGAGATTAGTGGATGTTTTCAAAGTATGACCATGTAAAACAGCTAATCGGACTGATATTCTTAAGAACTACATGCTCACAATTTCAAATAAAGAAATTACTAGCCACTTTGAAAACAGAATTAGGGAAGCAAAGTGATTTTACAGCAGTCTTTGAGTCTTCTGCTTTAATAGTTTTTCACCAAAACCATGAAATAAATTTAATACATTCCAATCTGTGAAACACAAACAAGGAAGAAATCTGTTAAAACCATGGAGTACATTTTTATTTCTAATTTAAAATCTCCTTTCAAGTTGTGTAAGCTTTGAAATGCAAGTACAGCTTTAAAGCATCATAATGAGTAATTATAGATGAATAATAATACAGTCTATACCCTAAGGAGCATCTGTAGGCGTTTAATTGGAAATAAGCATTCTGAGATAATACTAATAGCAGTGTGGAAAAATGAAGTGAAAAAAAAATTCAAAGTGTTGGGAATCCTCCTATCCTTCCTGGATTTTATTTTAATCGTCTCCTCCACAGAGAATGAGCAGTACTTTCCTGTAGTCTCCAGATGTGTCACCCTGGGGGCAAGGGAAGCAAAGGAACAATCTGATGAGCGGGTTTTCAAAAGGAATACACAGCTCAGAATCAACCATGTTAACTTTTTCAGTCTTCTCTGGCTTTTTCTCAGAGAGGTATTTTTTATTTTATTTTTTTTTAATTTTTATTTATTTTTATTTTTATTAAAAAAAATTTTTTTTTCAACGTTTATTTATTTTTGGGACAGAGAGAGACAGAGCACGAACGGGGGAGGGGCAGAGAGAGAGGGAGACACAGAATCGGAAACAGGCTCCAGGCTCTGAGCCATCAGCCCAGAGCCTGACGCGGGGCTCAAACTCACGGACCGTGAGATCGTGATCTGGCTGAAGTCGGACGCTTAACCGACTGCGCCACCCAGGCGCCCAGAGAGGTATTTAAAAAAAAAAAAAAACACTTGTTATTTTTTTATTGCAAAAGTAATACCTGTTCGATATAGGAAATAAAGACATAAAAGAACATAAAAACCCTAATTCCACCATCTAGAGATATTCTTAGTATTTTGGTGTGTGCAATATCCTTCCAGACCTTTTTCTATGTGTATGGATTCCTATGTGAGGGGGTATAGTATTCTGTATTCTGCTTTTTTACATAATAGAGATTATTTCCCTATTTTAATTTATTAAATGTTCTTCTACAACATCATTCTTTAATGGTTAAATAGTATTCCGTTTTATATAGGTAAAATAATTTGCTTACCCTCCCCCACTGTTAGATATTTCTATCTTTTCTAATTTTTCACTATTATAAATACTGTTATAATAAGCAATTGCAGTTAAATTTTTGTGCATTTTCTTGATGATTTACTCAGGATAGATTTTCATAAAATGAGAATTACCAGATTAATGATGGTGCCTTTTCTTAAAGAACATTTTTTTTAATGTTTATTTTTGAGAGAGAGAGAGAGAGAGAGAGAGAGAAAGAGAGAGAGAGAGAGAGAGAGAGAGAGATGGAGACAGAATGCAAGTGGGGAAGGGGCAGAGAGAGAGGGAGACACAGAATCCGAAGCAGGCTCCAAGCTCTGTCATATCAGCACAGAGCCCGATGTGGAGCTCAAACCCAGGAACCACAAGATCACGACCTGAGCCAAAGCCGCCGGGTACTCAACTGACTGAGCCACCCAGGTGCCCCCATGATTGTGCATTTTCTTAAGCCTTTTGGTACATGTTGCAAAACAGCCTTCCAGAAAGGTGCTATAATTTCTACATATAATGTTTTATGGTCTAATTATTAGATCAATTTTTGTTTGTGCTTCATGAGCACTAGAAAAGAGGGAATCTCTGTCTATTGGATTCAAAGTTTAATATGTATCTCTTAAATTAAATCTTAATATATCTTTCTTTATGTTTTGTCTCATCAACCTGCCAAAGAATAAGGATGTGTTAAATTCTATCTGGCATATTTTTCCATCAATGTCTTCTTTTGGAGCTTCAAATTTCTTATTTATAGATTTGAATGCAACACTTATTTGGCACTTAAAAGTTTCATGACTTAATCTTTGTTGTGAATAGTTGCCTTTATTAATATAAAGTGATCAGTTTTTTCCTATTTAATGTGTTTTCTCCTTAAATTCTTTTTCCTTATAGCATAATCCCTTTTTCCTTATAGCATAATGTTCTTTTCCCTGGCCTCTTTTTTACAGCTGCTTACATGTCACTGTATTCTAGTTGTTCCTTATAAGTATAACTTACATTTTTCTTACTTTTGTCATTTTTGCTTTCTTAAAAAAAGATTTACTTTTGAAAGAGAGAGAGCGCGCGAGCAGGGGAGGGGCACAGAGAGAGGGAGACAGAGAATCCCAAGCAGACTCCCCACGGTCAGCCTGAAGCCCCCAATATGGGGTTCGAACTGTGAGATCATGACCTGAGCCGAAGTGAGACACTTAACCGACTGAGACACCCAGGCGCCCCTGGATGTGAATCATTTCTTGTCATTCTCATGCCCAGTTAGGACTCCGGGAAGTCTGCTGCCAGGTAAACAAAGGCAGAAATCCAGGGTAACTAACAGGCTTTCCCACTGTAGATCTTAGCTGGCCCTGGGTAGGGTTCTGGATGACTGACTTTGTTGCTTATCTTCCACTGTAAGCAGGCAGGCAAGGAAATGACACTTTTAAAAGTATTCATTACAATATACTCTTTCTCTGTCCGGGGTCAACATAATTACTATATTTAGAAGGCAAACATTTCCAGCTTCTAACCTGGCAGAGATTTAAACATCTGTGTGAAAGGAAAGAAACTGGAAATTCCTGAATTAGAGTAAGATCTTTAAAAGTGGTGCTATCTGCCAGGGAACAGATAAGAAGTGTCTGAATACCTAGGTCAGAACCCCATTTCTTTTCTCAGAGCTTTCCCCTGGGCCAAGGCCGGGCTCTCATGACCTACCTTGATGAAGGAATACAGAGACTTCCCATAAAGCCTCTTGAAGTTTTCCCGGATGTCCATCATATCAATCTCTGCTCGAGAAACCATAACTCTGATAAGGGTGTCATCATCGGTGCCCAAGCCCTAAGGAAGAAAACAAGATCCATGCTGGTTCTCAGTGCTCTTCTTTAGCCTATCAAGGCAAGCCTATGCATGGCTCTCCTGATGACGTCTTTTGCACCAGAAAGCCTGTAGAAGCCTGTGGAATACTGTTCCTCACCATGGTGTTCAGGGCTTTCCACAACCTACCTTTCCAACACTCTGTGTTCTGACCAGAGGAGACTACTCTCTGCCATTCGAGACACGTACTCTGCTGTTCTCAGACTGCCTGCCTCACCTGCAATGATTCCTCCCCACTGAACGTCATCCTTCCTTCCCCAGCCTTACCATCCTTCCTACCAGATGAAATCCTCCAACGTAAAACTCCCTTTATCTATTTTTTTAACGTTTACTTGCTTACTTTTGAGAGAGCGAGGGCCTGCACAAGTGGGGAAGAGGCCGAGAGATACACACAGAATGTGACACAGGCTCCAGGCTCTGAAGTGTCAGTGTAGAGCCCAATGCAGCACTTGAACTCACAAAACTGTGAGATCATACCTGAGCCGAAGCCGGACGCTCAGCTGACTGAGATACCCAGGTGCCCCTGTAAAATTTCCTTTAAGGTCCTGCTGAAATATATCAACTTCTTTAAATATTCTTATCTGATCTTCACCCCCTAAACAAATACTGGAAGATACTCTTCTTTCTGTGTTCCTATATATTTGGATCCTCAACTACTGTCTTATATTCTATTTTGTTCTTACTGGTATTTTGCACACATGTGTCTTCCCCTTCCTACCTCCCAATCTCTCCTGTACCTCTCACGGTTCCCAGCCAGCAGTCTCTGCACAGAGTATGATGCATGGTTAGGGGCTTGGGCTCTGAAGCCAAACTGCCAATATTTGCATCCTTGCTCCATTACTTCCTCACTGAGGACCTTGGACAAACTGCACATCCTCCCTATGTCTCAGTTTTCTCATCTGTAAAATGGGGGTTAATAATAGGACTTTCCCCTTAGAGCTGTTGTAGGGATAAAATTAATCCATATGTATACAGCATTAGGAATGGTGATCACATGTTATAAGTACTCAATAAGTATTACCTAGTATTATCATTAGCAGGCACTCGGTGAAGTATTTGATGAGTTGAACTGAGTATCTCAAGCTGATTTTGGTTAATTTGTATGGGAAACAGAAGTAAACATGAAGGTGGACATAAGACATGTTGGAGTCATTCAGATGCTAAAAATGAGCCATTTACCTTCATAGATTTATAAAGCCTTTCAGCAAAATATGCAGATTTGTTCCTCATGCACTTTACTGTTAAGAGATAAAAAAAAAAGAAATAAAAAAATTATAAAAGCTATGAGAAAAAAGTGACAATTGTTCCCTCTGTTTCTACAAGGTATGAAGTAGTATTCTCTTGATTGCTTTGTCAGAAGAATTTTAGCCAATGTCTATGTTTTATGAACATAGACCATGGAGAAATAATTAATAAAGGCAATTAAAGCAAAAGGCAGCATATAGTTTCAAAATGATTACTATGTCTACCATATGAAACAGTTATTAGTTCTAACCATCCATAGACTTACAAGAGGCAGCTAATACAGGATTAACTCTCCAGTATATTCAGATATAAAGGCACAGAGGATATAAAATATATAAAGCTACATAATATAATAATGATCAGATCATATATAATACTTCTTGTCTAAAATTCTGCGTCCCATTATGAGGGACTGAAACTTTTTTTAAAATCCCTGAAAACACCTATATCCCCATGACAACAAACTAGTAAGGAGAAAAGTCGGTAAACATTTGTTTCTCTACTTCCCACCCTCTACCAACTTACCTATGGCCAGCAGAGCATCTTCAAAGCTACCAGATGTTTCAGATTTAATACTCTGCTCAATATCCTTCTGTGATATCCTTTTGTATTCATCAAACACTACAAACAATAACAAAATGGAATTATAAATAATAAAAAGAATAGAGGAAACTGAAATTTATGGAGAGAATGAGCATTCTAGAGATCACTGCTTATTTAAAAAAATTTTTTTTAACATTTATTCATATTTGAGAGACAGAGACAGAGTGTGAGTGGGGGAGAGGCAGAGGAAAAGGGAGACACAGAATCCAAAGCAGGCCCCAGGCTCTGAGGTGTCATGACAGAGCCTGATGTGGGGCTGGCACTCATGGACCGGGAGATCATGACCTGAGCTGAAGTTGGACATTCAACTGACTGAGCCACCCAGGTGCCCCCATTTTTTTTTTACAAGTATTTTTTAAAATTTTAATTTAATTTAATTTTATAATTTATATCCAAGTTAGTTAGCATATAGTGCAACAATGATTTCAGGAATAGATTCCTTAATGCCCCTTACCCTTTTAGCCCATCCCCCTTCCCATAACTCCTCCAGTAACCCTCTGTTTGTTCTCCATATTTAAGAATCTCTTATGTTTTTGCCCCCCTCCCTGTTTGCTTCCCTTCCCTTATGTTCATCTGTTTTGTATCTTAAAGTGTTCATGAGTGAAGTCATATGACATTTGTCTTTCTCTGACTAATTTCACTTAGCATAATACCCTCCAGTTCCATCCACGTAGTTGCAAATGGCCAGATTTCATTCTTTTTGATTGCCGAGTAATACTTCATTGTATATGTATACCACATCTTCTTTATCCATCCATCCATCAATGGACATTTGAGACACCCCCATTTTTTATTTTAATTAAAAAAATTTTTTTAATGTTTGTTTTTGAGAGAGACAGAACACAAGTGGGGGATGGGCAGAAAGAGAGGGAGACACAGAATCTGAAGCAGGCTGCAGGTTCTGAGCTGTCAGCACAGAGCCTGACGTGGGGCTCAAACCCACAAACCGTGGGATCATGACCTGAGCCAAAGCCAGATGCTTAAGCGACTGAACCACACAGGTGCCCCGAAAAAAAATTTTTTCTTAACGTTTATTCATTTTTGAGAGACAGAGACAGAGTGTGAGACAGAGTGAGACACAGAATCCAAAGCAGTCACTATTTATTCTTTGGCATACCTCAGGAAGAAAGTAATTAGCAGTGTCAGTGAGAACCCAGGAGGCACAGGCAAGTGGAATGGGTGCGAGGGGAGGATGAAGGAATGTTGTGACTCTCAGAGGAGATCAGGTGAGTCCTTTCCCTTATTTGGGACCCTGTTTTCTCACACATAAAATGAACATACCATCTAGAGAGATGTGCTTTCTTTTCTCATTGTTCTCTTAATGAGCAGAACATGTCTTTTTGTAATTCTGGCCTTGGCAATCACCTGTGTGTTCCTTTTGGCTTAAAACTAGAGTAAGTCAACCCTTTGAATACTGAGTCACATTTGACACAAATGGTTGCCTCTTTTAATAGACTGTAACATAATTAGTTTTTCTTTCACTTTTTGCCAAGTATTTTCAAATGCGATGAACCTATTTTCCTCTCGCTGTCTCCTTCTGGAGCCTTCTTAGAGTGGATATCTGTTTTTTCTTCTTAACATTGCTCTCTTTGGGGTATTGCCCCAGGCCCCATCAGTGTGATTTTCACAGGGCTGTCAACCCACAGACACCCCTGCCCCCCAAAATACACCATAAGCTCTACCAAATCAGTGGGCAGTTCATCGGACCACAGCCAGTCTTACCCTCCTGGGGATTTTTTTAATTTAATTAATTAATTGACTAATTAATTTTTAAAGAGAGAGAAAAAGATAGAGTCTTAAGTAGGCTCCACATCCAGCATGGAGTGGGATGTGGGGCTCGATCTCACAACCATGAGATCATGGCCTAAGCTGAAATCAAGAGTCTGATGCCTGACTGAGCCACCCAGGCTTTCCCCCTCCTGGGGGTTTTATAAATGAGCAGATAATGGGAATGGCCAAAAGCACTGAGTCAGCTTTAACCTCAGAGAACAGAAGAATTAACTGGGGAACCTGGGAAACGTCCTGGATGTCACTTTCAGGGATTCTAAATCAGCCAGTCTGAAGTAGGGGTTCAAGAACCAGCATTTTCAACGAAGACCAGACTGAGAAACTCTGCCTTACAAGTAAAATATGTGACTCCCTTCCACTGTGATCCCCAGAACTGCCTTGATTTCTGTTCTTCCTGGAATTGTTCAGCTCTTCCTTCGATTCTATGAGCCACCAGTTTTTTCCATTTCCCTCTTGTCCCATTCTGTATTATTTCTTCTTCTTACTTAAGTTGGAGTCAGTGTCTATTGCTTGGAATCAAAAGATCTCATTGACACATTTTCAAAGTCCCAGTTTTCTCCACTGTAAAATGGGGGAAATAATGGCTGCTCCAATGGGATATTGCAACAAACAATGCTTATCATATGCTTAGCACTGCACTGGGAAGATAATTAATAAAACCCTAGTTATTTGAATCCTCACTATTATTGTTTGTTGCTAAGAAAATTATGAAGTTTTCTTTATCCAAATAGTGCTTAGATTTTCTTCCAGTCGTTTACAAGCAGATATTTTTTTTTTTCAACGTTTTTATTCATTTTTGGGACAGAGAGAGACAGAGCATGAACGGGGGAGGGGCAGAGAGAGAGGGAGACACAGAATCGGAAACAGGCTCCAGGCTCTGAGCCATCAGCCCAAAGCCTGACGCGGGGCTCGAACTCACGGACCGCGAGATTGTGACCTGGCTGAAGTCGGACGCCTAACCGACTGCGCCACCCAGGCGCCCCCAAGCAGATATTTTATAACTTCCTGACAATTGTGCTGAGAAGTGAAAATTGTTACAAAGGTATTTGCATGGTCTTTAGCAGACCTGCAGTTCTTGGGAAATACCACCAGGTGGAGATTTATGTAATTAGTAATCTGGCAAGGGGAAGAAATTAGGAGCTGAGTCAGAAGTCGGTGCATCTGATGGTAGCCCGTGACATTTATTAATAGGTGTAATTACCTATTTTTAAGCACTGTGGAATATCTGAAATCACTGCAACTTCCAAATGTGTTGTAATTTTCAATTACTTTATGTTTTCAATTTAGCGAACTCATCCTCAAATTTCCCATAGGTTTTGTAAATTGTGTGTGATTATACAGCACGTTGGGTTTATAAAATTGTACTGCAACATAAAGACCTAAAGAGCTTATATAAAAGATGAAATATCCTATTTAATCCTTATTGCTGTTTACAAGAAAATAAACCTGACGACAAATGTTCCACAATTTTTTTCCCAAAGAAGTTTAAAAGCACATTACAAAGACTAGCATTACCAGAAGCAAATTAAAAACATTACACATAGGAAATAAAATGTGAAACTATCCACTATTATGCCACATACTCCCTAAAGAAATCATTTCTATTAGCTTTACAACTTGGATATTAAATAGGAATAAATATCAACCAACAATTCTACTTCATTACTCACTGATGTACTGAAGATTTTTTCTTATGTAAGTAAACTTAAATGGGGCAGGTGCCTGGGTGGCTCAGTCCGTTTAGTGTCCGACTCATGATCTCGGCTCAGATCATGATCTTGCAGTTCGTGAGTTCGAGCACTCATAGTGCAGAGCCTTCTTGGAGTTCTCTCTCCCCCTCTCTCTGCTCCTACCCCACTCATTCTCTCTCTCTCTCTCAAAATAAATAAGTAAACTTAAAAAAAATTTTTTTAAATTAAATGGGGCTGCTTTAGAAAAAGGACTGACCGCGAACGTTGGTTTCCTACAAACAGGAATGCCAAACCCCTATGAATACATTGTATATCCACTAATTATTCATCATTAATATTTCAGAAATTGGCTCTCATGCACACTGTTGCACTCCTACATTTCCAAGGTAAGAGATCTAAGACAGTTCAGTGCAATCAGTTCTTTGCACCAAGTAAAGGGGAAAAGGTTCTAGATTAATTATGGACAATATAGTTTTCACTGTCTTTCAAACAGTTTCTTTGGAAGATGAGGCAAGTGCCTTACCATGCAACAGATGATTGCGGTTCCGGGAACAGAGAACAGTTAGAAATTTCACCTCATCTGTCCCCCATTTCTTCTCTCCAGCCTCATACAGGTCCTGAAGCCAAACAAAGCACAAGTTTAAAACATCACAGAGAAGGTGCCAGGAAATATATAAATATTTCCAGAACTTCAAAGAGCTGAGCTGGCTGCGTTTTATTTTGTTGGTGATGAGGGTGGAAGTGGTGTTGGTGAGTGGCAAACAATGACTCGAGACTTTTCCTTAGGTATATGACTAATAGGACCTTTTACTATCTCCTTGAGAGGGCAAGCACCAGCAGCAGCTCCTTATATACAGACTACATGGTTCTATCATCAGAGCTGAAAGGAATGCCCTAGACTAGGCTTACCATACAGAAGTCACTAACCATATGTGACTACTTACATTTTCATTCATGAAAATTTACAAGTCAACTCCTCAGTCAGACTAGCCACATTTCAGGTGCTCTGTGGCCATTTGTGGCTACTCTGGCTGAGGAGCTGACTTTTAAATTTCACTTAATTTTAGTTAATTAAAATTAGCCAGTGGACACCCATACGAGACAGTGCCAATGTAGAACATTTTCAGCATCGCAGAAAATTCTACTGGACAACACTACTGTAGAATGATCTGTGATTTGCCGAAGGCTACACAAGGTGTCACAGTAGAACCAGGACCCCATTAGCAATTGTTTATATTCCAAACAGGTAGGACTATGAGAATTTGACTCTGGCCACTTTAACTATATTACTGATAAATCAAAACTACTATTCATATTACCTCACTGCTATTTTATTTTATTTTTTTAATTTTTTTTTCAACGTTTATTTATTTTTGGGACAGAGAGAGACAGAGCATGAACGGGGGAGGGGCAGAGAGAGAGGGAGACACAGAATCGGAAACAGGCTCCAGGCTCTGAGCCATCAGCCCAGAGCCCGACGCGGGGCTCGAACTCACGGACCGCGAGATCGTGACCTGGCTGAAGTCGGACGCTTAACCGACTGCGCCACCCAGGCGCCCCATTACCTCACTGCTATTTTAAAAAAACAACAGGAAAATAGCAACTGTTGGCGAGGATGTCGAGAAACTGGAACCCTGTGCACTGTTGATGAGAACGTAGAATAACGCAGCCTCTACAGAAAACAGTATGGCTATGCTTCAAGAAATTAAAAATGGAATTACCATATGATCCAACAATACTACTTCTGAGTATATAGCCAAAAGAATGGAAAGCAGATCTTACAGAAATATCTGTATATCCATATTCACAGAGCATTGTTCACAACAGCCAAAAGTTAGAAGCAACTCAACTGTCCATCGACAGATGAATGGATAAACAAAATGTGGGCTATACAAACATTGGAATATGATCCAGCCTTAAAAAGGAAGGAAATTCTGGCACATGCTACAACCTGGATGAACCCTGAGGACATTATGCTAAGTGAAATAAGCCAGTTACACAAACACAAGTACTGTGCGATTACCTTGTATGAGGTGTCTAGTCAAACTCATAGAAACAGAAAGCCAGAGAGTGGTTGTCACTGGCTGGGAGGAGGGGGAAATGAGGAGTTGTTTAATGGTACAGAGTTTCAGTTTTGCAAGGTGAGAAAGCTCTGGAGATTGTTTGCACAGGAATATGCACATAGTTAACATTACTGAACTTAAAAATGGGTAAGATGGGGCGCCTGGGTGGCGCAGTCGGTTAAGCGTCCGACTTCAGCCAGGTCACGATCTCGCGGTCCGTGAGTTCGAGCCCCGCGTCAGGCTCTGGGCTGATGGCTCAGAGCCTGGAGCCTGTTTCCGATTCTGTGTCTCCCTCTCTCTCTGCCCCTCCCCCGTTCATGCTCTGTCTCTCTCTGTCCCAAAAATAAATAAACGTTGAAAAAAAAAATTAAAAAAAAAATGGGTAAGATGGCAAATTTTATGTTATGTGTGTTTTATTTTAAAAATGTTTTTGGAGCACCTGGGTGGCTCAGTCCGTTAAGTGTCTGACTTCGGCTCAGGTCGTGATCTCACAGCTCGTGGGTTCAAGCCCTCCGTCGGACTCTGTGCTGACAGCTCAGAGCCTGGAGCCTGCTTCAGATTCTGTGTCTCCCTCTCTCTCTGCCTCTCCCTGCTCACACTCTTGTCTCTCTCTCTCTCAAAAATAAACATTTATTAAAAATTTTTTTATATTTTTTTAATTTAAAACCCTACTGTTTATAAATCAGCAGCTGGCTTGTTAAGTTTCTCAAAATGCCCTTAACTGACACATTTTTGTCACTCATTGGGCTTCCCTCCATCTACTCATCTATTCTTTCACTTCTTTGTCTAATTTCCTCACTGCTTTAGAGTCAATTCACAGAACCATGGAATTTTAAAGCTCAGAGGGCACGAAGAGTTCATCTAAGTAATAAAGTAATAAGCTTTAAAATTCAGATTTTCCTGTTTCGTCTAAGATCACTTCTTGTCGGCTCATCTAGCTCCTTTATCTTTTCTTGCCCTTCATCTGGCTCCGTTTTCATCTCTGTTCTTTTCTCACTACCTTTTTATTTAGCTCTTGTTTCATTGAAACCTGTTTTTCTCTTGTGTATTTTAGGGTCCAAAGCCATGTGAAATCTGCCTCTTCCTGACAGTGTGGCCCTGTTTGCCTCCCTTGCTGCTTCTGTTTGTTCACAGGCCACATAGTGTCTGAGCTGAGGGTTTGCTGACTGTCACGCTTTTTCATTTTTAAGTGATGAGCAGTCTATCCAGATCTGTTCTTTTCCTCCAGAACAAGGTGAGGGGATTCTTCTCGGAGCTCCTCACTTTTTATATGGATGGAGTTCCAGCAGGAGCACCAGTTGCTAGTCCACGGAGGGCTGCTGAGACACAGGAGTTCCCTGAGGAATTTCTTCCTGTTCGCACAAAGCCACTGTGCTTTGAGGTTGGGGGCATTGGCCTCTTTTCTGTGGCAGAAATGTCCTTCCTGCATCCTTGGCCCAGGTTTGCTGCCCATCTGGCATTTTAATGGCCCTCCTCCATAGTTTCCAGTGTTGATGCAGATTTTCCCTTTTTTAGATTTGCTGGTTTGTTTTTCAGGAGAAGAGAACCAAAATGTGTCATCCAGCCAAAGCTCTGAAGGGCATTTTTACTGTAGTTTAAACACTTTTTTATGTTTATTTTTGAGAGAGAAAGAGAGACCAAGCCCAAGCAGGGGAGGGGCAGAGAGAGAGGGAGACACAGAATCTGAAGCAGGCTCCAGGCTCTGAGCTGTCAGCACAGAGCCTGACGTGGGGCTCAAACTCACGAATCTTGAGATCACCATCTGAGCCGAAGCCGGACACTTGACTGACTGAGCCACCCAGGCGCCCCTAGGGTAGTTTTAATATATCATGAGTTTCTTTTTATTTTTTTTTTTTAATTTTTTTTTCAACGTTTTTATTTATTTTTGGGACAGAGAGAGACAGAGCATGAACGGGGGAGGGGCAGAGAGAGAGGAGACACAGAATCGGAAACAGGCTCCAGGCTCTGAGCCACCAGCCCAGAGCCCGACGCGGGGCTCGAACTCACGGACCGCGAGATCGTGACCTGGCTGAAGTCGGACGCTTAACCGACTGCGCCACCCAGGCGCCACTTTAATTTTTTTTAACGCTTATTTATTTTTGAGACAGAGAGAGACAGAGCATGAACGGGGGAGGGTCAGAGAAAGAGGGAGACACAGAATCTGAAACAGGCTCCGGGCTCCGAGCTGTCAGCACAGAGCCCGATGCGGGGCTCAAACTCACGGACCGCGAGATCGTGACCTGAGCTGAAGTCGGCTGCCCAACCGACTGAGCCACCCAGGCGCCCCATGAGTTTCTTTTTTTTTTTTTTTTTTAAATTTTTTTTTTCAACGTTTATTTATTTTTGGGACAGAGAGAGACAGAGCATGAACGGGGGAGGGGCAGAGAGAGAGGGAGACACAGAATCGGAAACAGGCTCCAGGCTCTGAGCCATCAGCCCAGAGCCCGACGCGGGGCTCGAACTCCCGGACCGCGAGATCGTGACCTGGCTGAAGTCGGACGCTTAACCGACTGCGCCACCCAGGCGCCCCATGAGTTTCTTTTTAAAGTAGGAATTTTGAGCACTCCCTATGATGTCCTTCAGTGCCAGTTTCATCCCAAGAACAGATGAAATTGGACTCGTTGGATAACAGCCTTTTTAAATTTTAAGATTTCTACCTTTTGTAAGTTACCATGACCTGATTCCACCTGCCCTGATCATTCTTCTCATCTCAAACTCATTTACTTTCCTCAAAATCCAGCTATAATACCTAGTGGTTGCAACCACTCCCCCTGCTGCTGATACAAGCCACAGCAAAGGCTGACAAGGTTTTCCTACTGTCTTATCCTACAAGAGCTGAAATATCAGTGGGCATTGGTCTTAAATTCCTCACCTCTTGGCAAAGGATCCAGAAAACCTACTCTGAGTTCTACTTCCTCCGTCCAACTTTCCCAGCCCAAACTTGGTAGGAAACCCCTTTCAGCTGATCACTTCCAAGAGGCTCCTTGAAGTGCCCTCAAAACAGTTGATTGAACTGCATTTGTTTAAAAAACTCAGACAGACCTGGATTCAAGGAGCCCAATTCTACCAGCTATGAGATCTCGGACAAATTTATTTATTTATTTATTTATTTATTTATTTATTTATCATTTACCGTAGTTAGGAATGATTTTTTTGGATAAGTTATTTAAATCTCCACATCAGTTTCTTAATCTCTAAAGCAGAAGTAAAAATATCTTCTTCACAGATGTGTTGTGAGGAAAAAGCGCAAAGCAGTTCATGCAATGCCTGGCATCTAAGAAACGCACCAACAATTGACAGTGGCTATAATGTCTCAGGAATAAATTGCTTGCTAACTCTTCATTTAGTTTGAGATACACCTGTGCTACGGAGGCTCCTTCCAACATACCCAAAGATGTTGTCTTTGAGGTAGCTGAAATTCATGTAAGCAACCAGGAGTTCAGCGTTTTCAATACCTTCTCCCTCCTCAAAGCTTTTGTTTTAGAGGCAATTTCCTATTTCTCTAGTATGGGATGGGCCTCCCTGCATCCTCAGAACTCTTATGACACACACACCCCTCTCCCTCTTGGTGAAAGCAACGGGTTCTTTCCTGCAGAATCCATAGTGGTTCATACCTTGCATAATGAATGGGAACAGTTCTTCCCCATGGTTGTATAATGGTTGAGAGTACAGGATCTAGATCCAAATTGCCTAGGTTAAAATCCCAGTTCTGCCATGTATTATCTGTGAACTTGAGCAAGGAACTGGACTTCTGTAAGCCTCAATTTTCTTGTCCATATAATGGGGATAGCAATACTTGGTTCACAGGGTTACTGCAAGGATTCAATGACATACTTTGTATCAAGAGCTCAACAGTGTTTGGCACTTGGTAAGGACCCACTTTTTGTTAGTTCTTATTGTCAGTGTTACCTGGCTGCAGTAAACAGATCAGGCATCAGTGCCAGGGCAGCATCAGTGGGCTGGACACCAGGGAAACAACTGCCTCTTGGGGTTTGATATTAATTTTACCCCAATGGGGTACACACTGCGCCAAGCTGTTTAACACAGGTGTTGTCAAATGTTCTCTCTGGGGAAGTAAAAATGCAAGGTAAATAAAGCAAAGGCAGGTCCCTTCACTTTCAAGTGATTCCAAAGATGCTCCATGGTTCTCTGGGGTGGCCATACCATGGTCCCAAATGTCAAGAACACAGGGAGGCTTATATAATGATGCCCTGTATCACCCTCAAGCCCTAAGTATCTCTGCAAGAAATTTCTGCATTAAAGGTTATCTATGGGAATCTTTTTTTTTTTTTTTTATAATATATCCCAGCCAGGCAATATACACTGAAATATAAGAGGGGATCCACCAACTAAGGCATGTCTTACTGGCAAAAGAAAAGAAAGAAATTTCAGTTCTACTAACCTGAGCATCCTGTCTCATGAGAGCATCATCCAGATAATTTCCTTCATCCCTGCCACCCTGAGAAAAACAAAACAGAGAATGAGAGAGTATCCATGAAGATGGTAGTGGGGCACACTGTTAGGACAGAATGTCTGGGAACCCAAGGACATGGTAATTAGAATGCCCACAGAGGTCACACTTCCAGCCTAGGGAGAGAGGGCAGATGTCCTCTGAATGTGTTTGCATTATTCCTGTGGCTCTGGTCTGTGCCTAGAGAACATGACCAACCAGAGCCAGCAGCTCCTTCATGCTGCCTGGGCAGTCTCTGCCAGCAGAAGGGGAAGCAGAGAAACACTGCCTGCTGACTGCTCCCTCCACTGCTGTCTCCTCCCTTTGCCAGCTCACCCCACTCCTATGTCTTCCCAGCTGATTCAAGGCCTTCCTAGCCGGCAAATCTACATTGATCAATTCTGCCAAATAAGGGCTTGGAACAAAGGAGAATCAAGAGTCTAGGACCAGCAGTGGGGCTTAAGGAGCATGTGAAAATGCCTCACCCCTCACCAACATCAGCTCATGGGAAGGGCAGGGTTGAAGTCTGGGAGGAATGGTAAGGAGTAACAGGCTACTTTCCTCTGGACTGTTAGACTATTTTTTTTAATGCTTATTTATTTATTTTTGAGGGAGAGAGAGAGAGAGAGAGGGACAGAGAGAGAGAGAGAAAAGAGAGAGAGCATGGGGAATGGCAGAGAGGGAGGGAGACAAAATCCCTAGCAGGCTCTGAGCTGTCAGTGCAGAGGCCAATGTAGGGCTCAAACTCATAAACTGTGAGATCATGACCTGAGCCGAAATCCAGAGTTGGATGCTTAACCAACTGAGCCACCCAGGCACCCCTTGTTAGACTACTTCTATGGTTATGCTGTCTCAATATTCTATGGTCTAGGCATGGCTTGGCAGAGTGCTAAATCTGAAAGGCAAAGAACAAAATGGGTTAAGAAATGCTAAGAAATAAAGAGTGAGGAAAAAATAAGGAAACAAGTAGAGCAGGTCAGCATTATTAAGTAAATATCACAGGCAGAGTGTGGTGGGGTTGGAGATGATTTCTGGGGTCCTGCCTTGTTAATATTAACAGAAACAGTATTATTGTTTTACAATATTAACAGAAACAGGAAGTCAGGAAGATGAGCTGGTTTGGGGGGGAAATGAGTTCAGGTTTAGTTTAGGAGGACTGATTTGAGGTGATTGTAGACTATAAGGAAACACCTTAAAAAGCAGTGAGAAATGAGAGTCCTACACTCAGGAAGGACGTCAGGATAAAGACAAAATTGGGAAGTCATGTGAAATGTCACATGTATGCATCTTCTATTTTCTGGTACCCCTCCTCCCACACTAGCCCAGTCCTGCTTTACTTCTCATCTGGAATATTGAGGTAACTTCCTACCAGGCCTCCCACCCTCCAGTTCAACTGATCTTACACATCACTGTTACATTACTCTTCTAAAAATGCAGTTCACTCCAGCGATCCCAAACCTTTAGCAGCTCCCTACTGCTCTCCCAACAAGGGATCTCAGTTCATCTTTCCACCTTGTTCCTAGAATCACTAACCAACTGCTCAGCCAACAATTCCTTGAACACACCCCACACCCCATGTCCCCTGCCTCCTTGCCTCTTTCTGGCTGTTCTTCCTGCCTGTAACGCACTCACCTATATCTGTGCCTCTTGAAATCCTAGTGCCCTCCAAGTCCTCTCTGAACCAGCACCTCTGTCATGAAGGCTGCTCTTTGTTTCTGCAACCAGACTCTCTCCTTGAAACTTCCTTTTACTCTGTGCTCCTCCTTTGGCACTTTTCATGTCTTTATTATAGCAATCTGTGTACCTGATATATTCCTTTATGACAACATAAACTTTTAAAGCCTAGAAGTTGTCTCAATGCACTGAGTAGCAAGGGTACCTGGCATGTATTAGGTACTTATATATATAAATTTGAATAAATGGGCATGCGTGAGTAGCTAGAGTCTCTAAAAGAGAGAGGATTAAAACAGCAGAGAGGCCCATGAACAACACTTGGGGAATATTCACATCTGGCAGGATGAAAGGGTGAGCAAGGCTGGAAAAGGGGATTTGGAGCAAGCATCCCGATAGAACTCCACCCCCATCAGGAGCAGCCCACTGAGGGCGCGACTCACAGCAGACAGAGACACCAGCACCCTCTGGAACATGAATGAAGTGTCAGAGCGAATGTCATCTTCAAGGCTCTTCCCATATTCTGGCAAGAGAGCAAAGTTAGCTGCATCAGAGTAGAGTCCTGTCCAGCGCTGCGTCATGCTCCAGAACCATCTGTCCTCCCCAGGATCAGCCGGTTTACCGAAGCAGTTTGTTATGAGGGTTTTCAACCCCACACACAGTTTTTCCAAAACTGAACTCTTGTAAAATGGTCAAGGCAAGTTTAGCTTGTCATTATAGTAGAAACAATATGTTCCTGGTCCTTAAAATGAAAGGTCAAGAGGGCTGGGGCTGTACTCCTCCTCCTGCAGTTACTACTGTCCAGGAGTCTGCCCCCACCGTGGTTCTCAGTGATGGAAGGAACGGTGACTGTTGACTGGCACATGGAAAGGCAAACAGAGCAGAGTTTCTGAGCCTGTGTTTGGGGACATGCAGGGGGCTGTCAGACCCAAATTCTAGCAGCTTCCCACCAAGAGCTTCCCCAGAGAAGTTGCAGCCCTTCACAGCCCTTGGGTAGAAGATCCATTTGGCAGACACGGGGATTGGAGTGTTCGAAGGAAGTTCCCAAGGTTTAGTATCTCCTGCCCTGAACACTTACCAAAACTGTTACTGTTTTGTTTCCTTTCTACCAGAGTAGTACATGGAAAACTCAGGGAAAAACAAATAAGTAAAATGGAGGGAAAAAGACTCCACAAAACTCCACCATAATATAATCACCCAGAAATAATCATTGATACCACCTTGGTGAGTCTCCTTCCTCATTTTTCCTTATATACGTATGTTATTTTTCTTTTATTCTTTTTTTTTTAAGTTTATTTATTGGGGTAAGGGAAGACAGCATGAGCGGGGGAGTGGCAGAGAGTGAGGAAGAGAAAGAGAATCCCGAGTAGGCTCCACGCGTCAGTGCAGAGACTGATGAAGGGTTTGAACTCATGAACCACAAGATTGTGACCTGAGCTGAAATCTAGAATCGGATGCTTAACCGACTAAGCCACCCAGGTGCCCCTGTTATTTTTCTTTTTTAAAAAAATGGCATCATAGCATGCTATTTTATGATCTGTCTTTTTCACTTATCCATATACCATACCATTTAACAGAATTTAATAATATCCTTCAATATACATTTTGATGACTACATAATACTCCATTGTGTGGGTGCACCATATTTTGTTTAGTCAACCTGCTACTGATGGACATATTTAGCTAATATAAACAATACCAAGCAAGCACTATAGGATCTAAACCTTTGAGCAGTTTTTTTTTTTTTTTATTACATTCTTAGGGCAAAAAGGCATATTATCTTTTAAAGACTCTTCATAAACATCATCCTCTGGAGATTTTTAAGAGAGGAATAAATGGCTATCTTTCTTAGGTGGCTGGAGGGTATACAGTCCAGTGTGGAGGTAAGAAGTTGGGCGAGAGAGCCCCTCCAGGGCATTCCCTGAAATGCTAAGATTCATTGGTGCCACCACTTTTGAACAAACATGTTTGATTCTCTGCTTGATAATAAGGAACAACTTTCAGGGTAATAAAACACTGCACTGGGAGTGGCATCTTCACCTAAGAAGTCTTGAGAAGCAAACAGACTGTCATTTGCCTAGACAGGAAGTGGAGCTTGGAACTAAGGATCCCTCATGGTCAGTGTTTGTAAGAATAAAGTATTTTTTAAAAAAAATTTTAATGTTTATGTATCATTTTGAGAGAGAGTGCAGAGAGAGAGAGAGAGAGGCAGAGTGTAGTGGGGAAGGGGAAGAGAGAGAGACACAGAATCTGAGGCAGGCTCCAGGCTGTCAACACAGAGCCTGACATGGGGCTTGAACCCATGGACTACAGACCACGAAATCAGGACCTGAGCTGAAGTCAGATGCTTAACTGAGTTGAGCCACCCAGGTGCCCCTCTAAGAAGAAAGTTGAATCAGTAGGTAACTACCCACTGCTAGTTTACTTTTCAGATCACAGTGAAACCTCAGTGGGGCCCCTGAGAATGCTACATACGAAGCTGGTAGGTCTGGTTTATACGTCGGATCTCCTCAGGTGTTCGGGAGGCCAGGATCTCAATCAGGCAGCCCTCATCCGTGCCAGCTCCCTAAACACGAAACCCAGAGAAGAGGGAGCTATGAGTCAGTTTATAATGTTGAATCCCAGACACAGAGGCATATAACCAGGAATCTGCAGAGAAAAAAGCAACCTATTGGGTTCTAGCAACAGGATTTGCTAATTTTTAAGTTGTCCTGCCCAAATTCCAATGTTTACCATAATTGTTTTTAATAATAACAAACATTTATGGGCTGTTTCTATCAGCTGATTATCTTGCCAGGTTATGGGCAGTGTCTGCCCTCTAGAGGCTTAATCTTTCCTTGACTTCCCCTGTACATTTTTTTTTTTTTTAATTTATTTGTTTTGAGAGAGAGACCGTGCAGATGTGCATGCAGGGGAGGGGCAGAGAGAGAGGGAGAGAGAGAATCCCAAGCAGGCTCCATGCCTGACACAGGGCTCAATCTCACAACCTGAGATGAGATCAAGAGTCCAATGCTTGGGGCACATGGGTGGCTCAGTCTGTTATGCGTTTGACTCTCTCTCTCTCGCTCAAAAATAAACATTAAAAAATTTAAAAAGAGTCTGACTAAGCCCCCCAGTTGCCTGCCTCCCCCATCCCCATACTTTTCCTTTGAAAGGCAGAATCTTCTGGCAAAGACTGTTACCTCTTTGCTTTCCCAGAGCCTAGCCGAGAACCTTCCACAAGGCTATTTACTGGCATGTTCGGGGAGGAGGGTAACTGTATTTGAATTTTGTAGTTGGTCATTAAAAACAGTCAGCCTAGGGCTAAGGCACAGTGGATCTAGCACTGAGGGAGGATGAGAACCCTTTCTGCCAGTAGTGAGCCTCTGGCAGCCCCAGAGGCTCCACTGTGTCAGCCATGAAGTTTCGTGTCTCAAAAGCAGCTAACATGACAAGAACGGTCCTGAAGCTGCACCACAAGCACAACTCTAACCACTCCCCGTGGAGCCACAGGAAAGAGCAAATGATTGCATAACTTTATGGAGAACAGCTATGAAGTTTACAATTGCTATAATGTAATGTCATGTTTTCGAGTTGTCATCAGTGAAGGAAAATCTTTCTCCTGAACTTCTCCCTCCCCACTCCCACAGGGTTTTTGTCACTTTCTTGAGGAAGCTGGTCCGTGGCTGCAGAAGAAGAGGGACACACACCTTCATGGCCCGTCGCAGCTCCTGCACATCATACAGCACGGTGGGCGTCATCATTCCCACGATCACCCGCTCAAAGTTGCCACTCAGTTCCGACTTCAAGTCGTCTATCAGGTCCTGCAAGGCAAGCAAATGGCTCTGTTTAACTGCCATGCTAACTTAAACCAGCCCGGCCTCTCAGCTCTCAGCTCTCAGAGTGTGGTCCGGGATGCCTGGGGTCTCCAGACTCCTTCAGGAGGCCTGCAAGGTCAGAGCTCTCCTCATGATAACACTAAGACATTATTTGCCTTTTGATTGTCATTCTCTCCCATTTGTACAGAGGAGTTTTGCAAACGCTACTTGACATATCTACATTTCTACAATTCTGCTAAAAGGCTATTAAAATGCCCTTTTCCAAGTACATATCTGTACAAGACCAGATTTTCTTCCTATACTTCAACCAAAACCATGTATCACAACAAACGATGCAGAAGCATATATGAGAATCCAGCTGTCTTCCATTAAAGCAGGCGTTAAAGAACTTTGCAAAATGTAAAAGAATGCCAATTTGCTCACTAAATGTTAATGCTTTGGAATATATAGCTATTTTTCATTAAAATGTTATTTATATTAATATGTAATATGTGTATAGTTTTTTAAATAAATTAACAAATACATATTTTAATGCCTCAGTTTTAATTTTTAGTATGGTAAATATCAATAGATATATTCCACAAAAACAAAAAAAGTCCTCAATAAGAGTGTAAAAGGGTCTTGAGATCAAAAAGTTTGTAGACACTGACTTAAATGTATTCACTCACTTAGCAATATACTTTGAATATATTTCCAAGTCAATAATCACATATGACATTTTTAACAGCTGCTGAAATTTCTATATGTAGATGCAATATAATTTATTTAATCAGTCCCTTGTTTCTATTTTTGTGCCATTATGTACACACGCATTTAGCTATATCTTTGGGATCATTCATGATTATTTCTTAAGATTCAGTTCCTAAAAAGAAATGTAATTCTTTGGACAAAGGACCAAATTCTAAAGATGTGCATTTACATTTCCTCCTAGAACAGGTCAGAGAGTTTAAGACCCTGCTCAAGATCAACCAAAATAAGGAGCTGAGATACCGTTTAAGTCAGATCTCTGATTCTCACAAACCTGACTGCACAGCCCTCCCTATATTTAAATCTCTTGTGCATATTTTTAGGTCACATCCACACATAGTGAATGAATGAATGAATGAACAAATAAATTAGGGCTCAACTCATTAATGTTGGTCATCTTAACAAATTGTCATCAGATTAGCTTAGTTCTGAGGCTAACTATTCCAGTTCACGCATTACATGCATGGTCACACTCGTTTATGCTCATTAAAGGAATCTGGGATGGAGAAGAGTTTTAAATGCTCAAAAGATAGTCTGAGCTATGAATAATCCCACTCCCTACTGGGGTCCCAGCCAAAGTTTGCTTGCAGATGTGCTGGGGAATGCTGAGCCAGCTCTGTCCCAGCCAGGAGCTTAGGGCCAGTCTTCGAGAAACAGCTGCAGTCTGACTGGCTGTAAGGTTCTCCAGGATAGAAATTTTTATCAGAGTTACTGTACTCTGAGACCTAGAACACTCATTGATAACATTTCCTCACTCAGTAAAAAGACTCACCACACAGACAGGTTGTCAGTGATGAGGAAAGATTGGGTGGAATGGCTCTGGTGAGTGAGTTATTGAAAACAAGAGTTTGAAATAGGGTTCCCCGGGGGTGCAGGATTCAAACCAGAAGGGGTGAGTGAACACCCCGTGAATCCACAAGCTAACAAATTATATACATAGTCACAACCCCATTCTAGAATTTGAGGGGGTGTCCCCCAACTGAGAATCATCAAAGGAATGATGGGTTTATGTGGAAGAGTCAAAATAGACTAAATCCTAGGACAGCCTATTCAAAACAAACTAGATTTAAATACTGCTTTATCCACCGTGGCCTAAAAGAAGGCTGACCAGGATCAGGAAAGCAACGCTGGAGGCTCAGCCCTGCCTGGCTCACAAGGGCGGTGGTGGAATCCACCGAGCAACCAAGTCCCTACAAGAGGCTGGGTGGGAAGACACCAAGGTTGCCTTGAGCTCTGGGAACCAAGGGCTCCCAGAAATCACTCCTGGCTAAGGACAGTGGAGGTAACATGCTGAAACTGTTTCTTCTTAAGAACATCTTTAAATGAGGCAAGGGTCCACCTTTTGAAAACACAAGGCCACTTCAAGAATCTAGATCGGGAAGAGACCCAGAGAGGCTGCGGCCTACCCTGCCGATGGTGGTCTTATAGGCCGTCCTGATTTCCTGGCGCTGGGCCGTGCTGCGGTAGGCAAGGACGCTGATGATGGCATCTTCGTCGGTGCCTGGCAGAGAGCGGGGACAGTGAGTGAGGTGCTTTGAGAGAGGAATGAGAAAACAGGTTCCTGCGAGGACACTGGCGTTACCCAAACTTACACCTTTTTAACAAAAGAGGTCCTTGTTCGGTAGGTTTGTCTATTTTTTTGGGGAACCAGACACTAGATGTGAGTCTTAGCCCTCCTTTAATCAACTTTTTACCAGTGAACAAAGAAGCTAACTTGTCTGAGCATTAGTTTCCTTACCCGTAAACGTAAGTGATCATAGCACTTTCCCTTACAGAGCTGCTGCAAGCGGTCAATAAAACAAGCACGTGACTTCCTTAGCACAATGCCCCACAGTTACTAAATATTCACTAAATGCTGACTGGGATCGGGCTTTTCCCCCTCCTCTGCAATTCTCTTCATGTCTTTGGTTCTCCTGGATCTTCTATGTTCTTGCCTTTTCTCTCCTCATTTTTTAAAAAAGTTTACTTATTTTGAGAGAGCGAGCGCACGCATGTGCAAGTGGGGGAGGGGCAGAGAGAGAGGGAAAGAGAATCCCAAGTAGACTC
This sequence comes from Leopardus geoffroyi, assembly GCF_018350155.1. Classification (NCBI taxonomy): domain Eukaryota; kingdom Metazoa; phylum Chordata; class Mammalia; order Carnivora; family Felidae; genus Leopardus; species Leopardus geoffroyi. The sequence continues at coordinate 86,868,455 of NC_059336.1, read as the reverse complement.
CACATTGTCAGTGCACAGCCAGACATGGGGCTTGAACTCATGAACCAAAAGATCATATCCTGAGCTGAGCTTGGAAGCTTAAGTGACTGAGTCACCCAGTTGCCCCTTCTCTCCTTATTTTTATTTTTATTGATTTTTTTTTATACTTTGCTTAATGTAACGAGATTTTTTTTAATATTTTTTTATTTTTTTTCAATATATGAAATTTATTGTCAAATTGGTTTCCATACAACACCCAGTGCTCATCCCAAAAGGTGCCCTCCTCAATACCCATCACCCACCCTCCCCTCCCTCCCACCCCCCATCAACCCTCAGTTTGTTCTCAGTTTTTAAGAGTCTCTTATGCTTTGGCTCTCTCCCACTCTAACCTCTTTTTTTTTTTTTTTTTCCTTCCCCTCCCCCATGGGTTTCTGTTAAGTTTCTCAGGATCCACATAAGAGTGAAAACATATGATATCTGTCTTTCTCTGTATGGCTTATTTCACTTAGCATCACACTCTCCAGTTCCATCCACGTTGCTACAAAGGGCCATATTTCGTTCTTTCCCATTGCCACGTAGTACTCCATTGTGTATATAAACCACAATTTCTTTATCCATTCATCAGTTGATGGACATTTAGGCTCTTTCCATAATTTGGCTATTGTTGAGAGTGCTGCTATAAACATTGGGGTACAAGTGCCCGTATGCATCAGCACTCCTGTATCCCTTGGGTAAATTCCTAGCAGTGCTATTGCTGGGTCATAGCGTAGGTCTATTTTTAATTTTTTGAGGAACCTCCACACTGTTTTCCAGAGTGCCTGCACCACTGTCCTTATTTTTAATCTTGTTATCATTTCCTCTGAGTTTGGAAACAATTCAGACTCTCACTCAGCACTTTGCAGTTTTTTTTTTTAATTTCAGTATAATTAACATATAGTATGACATTAGTTTCAGGTGTACAATATAGTGATTCAACACTTCCATACATCAGTGAGTGCTCATCACTAGTGCACTCTTAATCCCATTCACCTATTTCACCTGGCACGTGCAGGGTTTTATGGGCTGCTCATTGCATGCACTGTACTTAGAGATCCATAAATGTGTTTTTCATTTCAAAGCTCTCTTTCCTGACCTCAGATGGTTCCCTTTTTTATAACTGCTGATGAGTTCCCACCATGCAATATTCTATCAAAACTTTATAATGCAAATTACAAGTTTTCAATGGCTTAAATTTTGCCTGCCTGTTTCTTGAAGCAGCTTTTACCAGGGGACTCGGGTGGGGGGGGGGGCTTTATTCTGATTTTTCAAAACTGGTGCCTCGTCTTAGTAACAGCTAGATGTTCATGTATGTTGGGTGAGTTTTCTGCTTCCCCATGGTTCATCCTGTATGGGGAGTTGTGATGGACTAGAGAAGAACTTCTATTGGGATATTTCAGAGAGAAATGAAAAAATATAGATTTACCAGAGTCATTCTTTGCAAGATTAGAGATCCAGAAAAGTGCAAGCTATAGGGAGGAAGCTGTAAAACTTTGTTTACACATCTTAGGGACCTACTTTCTGTTCTCTTAAAAAGAAGAAGGAAGAAGAAGAAGGTGGCGGCGGAGGAGGAGGAGGAGAAGGAGAAGAGGTATAGTACATACAACCATCCTGGTCTCCTTCAGAACTTTCAGCGGGAAAAGGTCCATTTTATGCCCACCCCTGTTTCTGTAAAAAACACCATTTTTCTTCTTTCAGTCAGTCAAGTTTGAACCCTCAAAACAGCTTTGATTTTTTTTTTTAATTTTTTTTTAATTTTGAGAGGGAGAGAAAGGAGCAAGTGCACAAGCAGGAGAGAAGGGCAGAGGCAGAGAGAGAGACTCTCAAGCAGATTCCATGCTCAGCACCGAGCCTGAGATGGGGCTCAATCCCATGAACTGTGAAATCACGACCTAAGCAGAAATGAAATCAAGAGTCAGCCACCCAGGCGCTCCATAGCTTTTTTTTTTTTTTTTTTTTTTTACTGCCCTCTCATCCTCCACATTCAAATTTCTTGCCAAGACATACAAAATCTAACTCTAAAATCTTTTTTGCATCTGCCCCCTCTTTGATTCCTACCACTACCACTCCAATTCAGGATTTTAGGGTCTTAGACAACTGCAAAGTCTGCTAACTGGTATTCTTACCTCCCTTCTAATTGGTCTTTCCAAAGTCTTGTCAGATTCATTTTCCTATAAAGAAAAACTCTGATGGTGTCTCTCCCCTGCTCAGGAATACACAAGGGCTCCCCACTGTCTGCTGGATTTACTACAGGAATGGCAGTCTGGCATTTGAGACTTTCTGCAATATCCCATTCGCTATTGTAACTATCCACACGAAAGGATACCAGGCAGCCAAATTCACAGACCTAGCTCTTCAATTATTATACTTGATCCAACTGTACTACACTCCTTTCTCCTGACCTCCTTCATTCTCAGTCTACTGGTTTGTATGTCTCCCTAATTGTTCCACGTAGTGTCATGATTGTGGCACTGGTTTCCTGGCCAGTGCCTTTGGGCCATCCCCCCCATGCCTATGATTCTACAGATGGTCTTCTCAGTAGCAACCCCAGGACCTCCCTTTGGTAGCAGCCACCTCCTGCTTTGCAAATACCTCCTGCCACAAGCCACCTTTCTGTGTATTTACTGTGACTCCCCCTAAGCCTCAGCTAAAGTGGAAAATGGGACAGTGCTCACACTCACCCCATGCCCTTTGCTTATGCTATTCCACTCACCCGAAACACATTCTCTTTTATCTCTACTGAAACAACTTATCTCCCAAAGTCCCTCTCAAATTCTGCATCCTCCAAGAAGTTTTGCCTGATGCTCCCCAATTTTTTTTTTAACGTTTATTTATTTTTGAGACAGAGAGAGACAGAGCATGAACGGGGGAGGGTCAGAGAGAGAGGGAGACACAGAATCTGAAACAGGCTCCAGGCTCTGAGCTGTCAGCACACAGCCCGACGCGGGGCTCGAACTCACGGACCGCAAGATCATGACCTGAGCTGAAGTCGGCTGCTTAACCGACTGAGCCACCCAGGCGCCCCTGATGCTCCCAAATTAAATACGATCTCCTTTCTGAACCTAATGGGATCTTATTTGCACCCCTCCTATCACTATCATATTGTGATAGCTATTATCATATTATTATAGTTGTTTCCATGCATGCCTTACCCATCTAGCATCCATGGACTAGCTGACTAGGTTCTTTTTTTTTTTTTTTTTAAGTTTTTATTTACTTATTTGAGAGAGAGAGAGAGCGGGAGGGAATGAGTGGGGGAGGGACAGAGTGAGAGGGGGACTGAAGGGGCTCTGTACTGACAGCAGAGAGCCTGATGCGGGGCTCAGACCCACTAACTGAGATCATGACCTGAGCTGAAGTCAGAGGCTTAACTGACTGAGCCACCCAGGCGCCCCTGGACTAGGTTTTAAAATGCTTGTCTCCTCCAACTGTCTGCCTTGCATTGGTCCACACAGCAGACACTGACAAGAATTGGCTATCAAATGTCTCCTGACTTTTATTTTGAGAATTCTGAATGCCATGTGGTCCACATTCTGAACTATAGTGTTCTTGCTATATACCAAAGAAGCAGGATAACATGGAAAAAGGATGGGCCATGGACATTTTCCATCTTATTTATGAAGAAGGGAAAATGAGAAGGACGTTAGATTCAGAACAACAATCTGTCCAGAGGTGGGCAGCAGGATAGTATAGTGACGTAAACTACAGCTCTGGAGTCAGACTGCCTAGGTCTGACTGCCTGGAATTGCCTAGAATCCTGACTCTAACACTTACTAGCTCCGAGATGTTGGGCACATTAGCTAACCTCATTACCTAACCTCTCTAACTCTCAACTTCCCGTCAGTAAAACAAACTGTCGATTGTTATAATCCCCATAATGTGTTTGTAGATAATCTATGTAATGCATTGTGTCTGATGCATAGTAGAATTTAATAAACATTCTCTATTATTGTTGTTGTCAATGTTGCTGTTAGTAACACTGGGGCTAACTAAAATGAGCTCTTTGGGAGGAGAAAAATTGGGAAATAAAGTTGTGTGACCAAATGTTTTTATCCAAATATCTCAAGGAGATTATAATAGCAGATACAAACCATGGGCACTTCTCTGGCCAAATGTCCACCCAGGCAAGAGGCTAACCCAGGGCAGCCTGCGGTATGCCCACATGACTACACCCACCAGAGGCCTCTGCCTGCTGTGGCTTCGTTCCACTTCTTAGACGACTTAACTTCTCTGGGTCTCAGTTTTACATCTGTGAAATGGGGTGAAAATAACAATAGCAATAGCCGCTTTCACTAAATTACTGGGTTGTTGTGTATACCCATTGAAATAATATTTGTGAAAGTGCTTTGCAAACCTTACGGCACTGTACATATACGGCACTAATTGGAAAACAAATACATTTCTGAAGTTTTACATATAGATTCAGATGGTTGTAATGCAAAACAGATTTAAATAATTGGGGCAATCCAGAATGAGTGCCTTAAATGTTAAATTCTGTAATATGAGTAATTAATGTCCTCCTGTCCCATTTGTCTTGAAAAGCCAACTTGTTCCCACTGTATTTTCTTAGAGACCTACTCATTTTTTTTGCCAGTGGACACAGCACCCTTTGTGTGACTCTGTGATATACAACACACAAGAGAGTGTTTACCCCCATGGGACACTTACCAAGCCCCTTCATGGCCTTCCTCAGGGTTTGGGCATCTTCGGTGGCACTGAATCCTGAAGCAGCTTTGACGGTGCCTCCTTTGGATGCCTGAGCACACAGAGAAAGATGTGACTGAGAGCCATCATCTCATTCAGCACACACCTGCTGAGCACCTACCATGGGTCAGACACTATTCTAGCTGCTGGGGATATGGCAGTGAGCGTGAGAGATGAGGCAAAATTAAACTACTGGGACTGCACCGAAATAAAAAGCTTTTGCACAGTGAAGGAAACCATCAATAAAACAAAGCCACAACCCACTGAATGGGAGAAGATATTTGCAAATGATATGTCTATTAAGAGGTTAATATCCAAAAAATATACATTGTTTATTCAACTCAACACCAAAACAAAACAAAACAAAACAAAACAAAAAACAAAAACAGAACACCAATAAATCCAATTAAAAATGTGCAGAAGACATGAATAGACATTTTCCAAATAAGACATATGTATGGCCAACAAACACAAGAAAAGATGCTCAACATCACTCATCATTAGGGAAATGCAAATCAAAACCAAAACAAGCTATCACCTCACACCTATCAGAATGGCTAAAATTAAGAACACAAGAAACAACAAGTGTTAGTGAGGATGTAGAGAAAAAGGAACCCTCATTGCTGCTGGTGGAAATGCAAACTGGTGCAGCCCCTGTGGAAGATAGTTTGGAGGTTCTTCAAAAAAGTAAAAATATAACTACCATATGATCCAGTAATTCCACTACTGGTATTTATCCAAAGAATGGGAATATTAATTGAAAAAGATATATGCACCTTATGTTTATTGCAGCATTATTTACAATAGCCAAGATATGGAATCAACCCAAGTGTCCATCCATATAGATGAATGGATAAAAAAGATGTGGTATATATAATGCAATGGAATGTTACTCAGCTATAAAAAAGGAATGAAATCTTGCCATTTACAGCATGGATCTAGACAGTATTATGTTAAGTAAGTCAGTCAGAGAAAGACAAATACTATAGATGCCACTCACACGTGGAATTTAAGAAACAAAACAAATGAATGAACAAAAAAACAGAATCTTAACTCTAGAGAACAAACTGATGGTTACCAAAGGGGAGGTGGGGGGGGGGGGGAGATGGGGGAAATAGGTGAAGGGGATTAAGAGTACTCTTATTATTATGAGTACTGAGTAAAGAATTGTTGAATCACTATATTGTACACCTGAAACAAATGTAACACTGTATGTTAATTATACTGGAATTTTTTAAAATAAATACATAAAAAATAAAAATTAGTTAGCCTGACCCTCTTCAAATAAAAATGAAAAACTAAAAACATCAGCAAACAAAACATAGGCTAATGACCAGTAGGGACCATCTCAGTTGGATTATGATTTAGAGATAATTTACTGATCAAGGTGCCCTGGATATTGTGAATGTATTTACTGATGTATTTATATGTGATTTCTGTGGTGGAAGGTAGTGTAAAGAAATACATATAACTAAATATAAAAAATAAATAAGTAGTTGTGGAAATTCAGTGACAGGGTATAAAACACAGAAAACTAAGGTAAAACTAGGGAGGTGGGAAGGAAAACAATGCAAACCTTAAGAGCCTGTGTAGTTGTTAGAGGGAAGCCACAGATTTTTCTGCACAGAAGCCAGAGTAAGAGGGAATTGTAATCAGCAATGAGACTCACTGGGTCTATAAAAGGAAAAGAGACCAGTTGTCCAAGAAACGCCCAGCTTCTCTTTGTACTGAGTTTACAGAGAGGACATCTGCATTACTAGAGCTCTCTGGGCTCCCTGATTTAGCAGTAGGGGGTAGAATCAAACTAGCTTTGGTTTTAAATATATCTTTCCCTCTGTGTCTGACACTAAGCATTATAAAGGCCTTTAGCAACCTATGTTTTGATATTCTGAATTCTGTTTTCTTTTCTTTAAAAATGACCTAATTAGGGTGCCTCGGTGGCTCAGCTGGTTAAATGTCTGACTCTTGGTTTCGGCTCAGGTCATGATCTCATAGTTTGTGGGTTCGGGTCCTGCATCAGACTCTGTGCTGATGGTGCAGAGCCTGCTTCAGATATTCTCTCTTCCAGTCTCTCTGCTACTCTCCCACTTGCTCTCTCTCTCAAAATAAATAAATGCAATAATTTTTAAATGACCTAATTACTCATAACAGCACTAAAATTGTTCTGCCTCATCTCCTTTCCTTTAGTTAATCTGTCAGGTGTCTGCCATTATGGTGTGCATTTGATTGGCTTAGATTGCAATGGAGAAGGATCTAAGTGATATTCTTTTTTTTTTTTTAATTAAAAAATGTATATTTATTTATTTTGAGAGAGAGAGCATGCATGCAAGCAGGGGAGGGGCAGAGAAAGAGGGAAAGAGAAAAAGAATCCCAAACAGGACGTGGGGCTCTAACTCATGAACCATGAGATCATGACCTGAGCCAAACCCAAGAGTCAGCCTCTCAACGGAATGAGCCACCCAGGCAACCCTAAGTGATATCCTTGGTGCCCAGATGTCAATAGAGTTTACACTGAGATAAATACCTTCCTTTGTCCTTAGCTGGTGCTATGTGCTTTTAAGATGCTAAGAGCTCACAAGCTGAGGGTAAGAAGAGATAGCCAAGGCTAAATTTAGGGCTCAGGTCACATAGTAAGTCTAGTTTTCCTGACTTTCCTGATAATGCCCCTTTTGTTAAATGGTGGTAGGATGTTATGGTGATGGGAGGCAACAGAACAGGGAGATGATATGAATTATTGCAAAGGGAGAAGGGTATTACATCTCATATAAGCCTTGGTTAAAATGTACCCATAGCCTTGTGCCCATGATCCAGTAAAATCTAATATTCATGGAGACAGTTCTGTCTCTTCTACATCACTCTGGGGGTCACAAACACTACAAAGGGAATTCTAATATTGGGAGAGATTTCATTTGTGGGTACTTTGCAAAGGGGACACCGTGGGCTACAGTGAGGGGTAGTAAAGCTTAGTAGGAGGGACACAGACGTCGGAGTGGGGATAGACCTGGCTTTGAGTCTTGGCTTCAACCCTTTCTAGCTATGTTGTCTATAGGAGAAGTTTTATTTTTCTCACCTGCACATTAAGAATAATGATATCCACTCACACAGTTGTTGTAATAATGAAGCAGAATAATATAACAAAGCACTTAGCATAGAGTCCAGCAAACAGAATACCCTAAAACAAAAACTCAAACTCAATGGCTATCATCATCACCACTATTATTAAATATGACTTAGGGGCGCCTGGGTGGCTCAGTCGGTTAAGCGGCCGACTTCGGCTCAGGTCATGATCTCGAGGTCCGTGAGTTCGAGCCCTGCATCGGGCTCTGTGCTGACAGCTCGGAGCCTGGAGCCTGTTTCAGATTCTGTGTCTCCCTCTCTCTGACCCGTGTATGCTCTGTCTCTTTCTGTCTCAAAAATAAATAAACATTAAAAAAAATATATGACTTCAACAACATCTCTACAGTAAATAGAAGAGTGAGATTCTTATATCTATTTCTGACAATATCTCTTAACGTAAGCTTATGTGGCAATGATGCCAAAGCAAAATCCAGAATCGAGCATCTGTACGGGTAGCAAAAACAGTGTAGAATATATCTAAGGCTCTCTGATGATTTAATTTGATCCAAAGATACAACATCGACCATCTAAAAGGATAGAGGCGGTGCCTGGGTGGCTCAGTCAGTTAAGTGTTTGACTTCAGCTCAGGTCATGATCTCACAGTCGTGAGTTCAAGCCCTTCATCCAGCTCTATGCTGACAGCTCAAAGCCTAGAGCCTGCTTTGGATTCTGTGTCTCCCTCTCTCTCTGCCTCTCCCCCACTGCGCTCTGTCTCTGTCAAAAAAAATGAATAAACATTAAAAAAATTTAAAAAAAATAAAGGAATAAAAGATTTTTATGCCCTTAGGGTGGTTCTCTAGTAAGTCAGACTTTGATCACTGTGGCTTACATCAAGTCCATCCAAAGGCCTTAGGTACCAGAGAGTGTGGGCCTTATCTGCTGAAAATCCAAACTTTCACCTATTATATTTATCTAGATATCTAGGTAAAATGCTAGATATATTATATATCTAATATAATCAGAATCTAATACTTAGTCACCTCCCTCTATACACCTGACAGAGGGAAGTAGAAATCAATGAAATTAACTTCCTTGGGCACTATTACAGACTGAATTGTAACCTCCCCAAAAGATATGTTGAAGTCCTAACCCCAGTATCTCGGAATGTATCCTTATTTGGAAATAGGGTCATTGCAGATGTAATTAATTAAATTAAGATGAGGTCATTCTGGAGTAGGGTCATTCTGGAGTGAGGTCATTCTGGAGAGCCCCTAATCCAACATGATTGGTGTCCTTATAAGAAGAAGGCATTAAAAAAAAAAAAAAAAAGAAAGAAAAAAGAAAAAACCATGGGCACCTGGGTGGCTCAGCTGGTTAGGCGTCCAACTTCGGCTCAGGTCATAATCTCATGGCTCGTGAGTTTGAGCCCCACATTGGGCTCTGTGCTGACAGCTCAGAGCCTGGAGCCTGCTTCGGATTCTGTGTCTACCTCTCTCTCTGCCCCTTGCCTACTCATGCTCGCTCGCTCTCTCTCAAAAATAAGTAGACATAAAAAAAATAAAAGATTAAAAAAAAAAGAAGACGGCACATGACGACATGCACGGGAGTTAAGCAGCAGAAAGCCAAAGGATGCCTAAGACTGCCAGCAAACCACCAGAAGCTAGAAAGAGGCCCCCTACAGGTTTTAGAGGGATCCTGACCATGCCAACACCTTGATTTTGGGTTTCTGGCCTCCAGAACTGTGAGACATCCAATTTCTATTATTTTAAGCCACCCAGTTTGTAGGACTTTGTTATGGCAGCCCTAGGAAATGAATACAGGTACTTTAATTCTTCTACTGTGTATCAGTAGCAACAAGCAAACTGGTGATTTGCTGTCAAAATTCCAACATGGCCTAACTTAGCCGCTGGCTCCACTATGAGACAGCTTTCCGAGTGAAATACTCCACAGGGTTCTTTTGGAGCTTCAGTATTGAAAAAATTTTGGATGGTGCCCAAACTCTGCAGTCGACCTTAACACAAACTGCATTGCTGAGGGACGTTACTGTGGGATTAAAACTAATATCTAACAAGATGAATCGATGGAGGGATTTGCAAAGATGTTTCAGCTTATCAATTAACATTCTTAGTGACTCATTCTTCCCGGAAAAAGATAAGCTGAGAAAATTTGTTCTGGTTAGCCCTAAAGTCACTGTATTGATCAAATTCCAAGGCATAATGTACTATTATCCATTCTGGGAAGCCAAAGGAGTCTCAGGAGGGATTCTTGTGGCAGCAAAGGAAACAGGGGTGATGTAGGAAAGAATAACAAAAATGAGCAGCTAGAAACAGGTGTTAGATCACAATCAATGAAATATTATTCAGTTATTACAATAATCAGGAAGGTAATAATGTCAAAAACTGGAATACAATACACTGGAATATTGTAGGTTCACAACCTCCTCAGGAGCTTTCTGGGTATAATCTGAAACCTAGCCCCACAGGCAGAGAGCAGGCAGAGACTGAAGAAAGAGGCAGGCCACTCCACGTCTGTAGGTGGCCCTTTTAACATTAGCAAAAGGAACTTACATATGAGGCTAGTCTTGGGCTGCAGCAAGACAAACTGATCCCTGCACTCATCCTCCAAATCTTAAAACTTTATAAAGAGGTCCTAAATGGGCTCAGTCACATACACTGTGCAGCTGTCTTCAACACATTGCCATCTCAGGGCTATATCCTTGGAGCAGCTTCTGGGAGCATAAGTGGGACCCACGTTCTAAAAGCAGGGGAAGGAGTGAGGAGCCTTCGATTGGCCAGGTCCAGCTTATGGGTCAGTCAGTGGTCATGTCTTTTTTGAAGATGATCCCCCAACAAATACTAATCAGCAATAAAAAAAGGAATCAAGGAACAAACTGCTGATACTTACAGCAACAAGGATGGATTGCCAAAAATATAACACCCAGCAAAAGAAGCCAGACGTAAAAGAGTACATATTCTATGATGCCATTGATAGAATGCTCTAGAACAGTTGAAGCTAATCTGTGGTAATAACAATCAGAAGAGAGGTTACATTTCTGGGGTGGAGTGGAGGTAGCACGGGAACTGACTCAGAAGAGGCATAAATGAACTTCCTGGAGTGAGGAAATGTTCTAGCTTCTTTAAAAAAAAAAAAAAGTTTATTTATTTATTTTGAGGGGAGGGAGGGCATGAGCAGGGGAGGGGCAGAGAGACAACGAGATAGAGAGAATTCCAAGCAGGCTCTGCAATGACAGCACAGATCTATGCAGAGTTCAGTCCTACAAACCGTGAGATCATGACCCAAGTTGAAATCAAGAGTTGGATGTTTAAGCAACTCAGCCACCCAGGTGCCCCTGTTCTATCTATCTTGATAGAGGAGTAGGTTATACGGTCCATATATTTGTCAAAACTCATCTACCAATAACCTTAAGAGTGGTGCATTTCACTATATGTAAATTAAACATCTATTTTAAAAATCTTTTAAATATTTGAATACGGTAGCTTAAAAAATTTTTTTTAACGTTTATTTATTTTTGAGACAGAGAGAGAGCATGAACGGGGGAGGGTCAGAGAGAGAGGGAGACACAGAATCTGATACAGGCTCCAGGCTCTGAGCAGTCAGCACAGAGCCCGACACGGGACTCGAACTCATGGACCGCGAGATCATGACCTGAGCCAAAGTCGGATGCTTAACCGACTGAGCCACCCAGGAGCCCCTGGTAGCTTTTAAAATATATTTTCAGAGCACCTGGGTGGCTCAGTCAGTTGAGCATTCAACTTCATCTCAGGTCATGACCTCATGGTTCGTGGGTTCTAGCCCCGCATCAGGCTCTGCACTGACAGCTCAGAGCTTGGAAGCCTGCTTTGGATTCTGTGTCTCGCTCTCTCCCTCTGCCCCTCCCCACCTTATGCTCTCTCTCTCAAAAATAAAATAGATAAACACAAAAACATTTTGTTTTTAGAAATGTATCATATGGTCATTGTAGAGATTTGGGAAATTAAAAAAAAAAGAATTAAGAAAATTAAAACAGCCATAATTCCACCATCTAGAATAAATGATTTTAATATGCCACAAAATATAATATAAACATGTTAGCAAAGTGAAGATTATAATGAATACATAAATGTTATTTATGCTTATTACTACTGTTTGAAAATTATTATACATGTGAGTAGGGTCTAAAATAAAATGATGGAAAACAACTGGGAATTACAATATTGTGACTATGTTGTGTTTTTCCTACTCTTTAAAAAATCTTTTATCTGTCCAATAAATAACAGCGATGATGGAAAACAGGCCCTAGGAGGAAAGATGAGAGCAATTGAGGTAATTTTCCTCGAGTGGAAAGCACACTAAAAGGTCACTTGGTTACAGGCTTTGCATATCGGAAGCCTGTGAGCTTACTGCAGACAGAAAGACTGTCCCATTAACTTTGAGTCCCCTGAGCCAAGTACCACATCTGGCACAAAGTCAGGACACCGTAAAACTTTCTTTTTTTAAATTTTTAATGTTTATTTATTTCTGAGAGAGAGATAGAGAGCAAGTGGGGGAGGGGCAGAGAGGTAGGAAGACACAGAATCTGAAGCAGGCTCCAGGCTCTGAGCTGTCAGCAAAGAGCGGGGCTCGAACCCACCAACGGCAAGATCATGACCTGAGCCAAAGTCAGACGCTTAACCAACTGAGCCATCCAGGCACCCCTAAAAGGAAATGAATTTTAAAATAATGCATAGAGATTTGGAGTAGATATGAGCAAGGTTTTGACTGTCAGGGATGATGAAGAAAATTGTAGAATGTCTAATGTAAAACAATGTTATGAGTATATTACCAGTTGTTCAAGATAGTTTACACGTCTATCTTCCTAAAGGAGGCCATTTAACGCTGGTGGAAACTCTGGGCCTGTCCAGGTGTAAGATTCTATTGCTATTATTTCTGCTGAGAAGACCAGGAACCAGAACCACCTGCCTGTTCAGATAACCTTATTTGGGTGGGAGAAGGAGAGCAGATGGCCAGCCTCAGGTAGAGCCTATTTGCAGCTAGGAGGCTCAGCTTCCACAACAGCATTGAACTTTGTGGAACTCTCAAAGGGATCCAATTCCCTGCCTGTCCCAAAGATCAGATAATGAAACTCTGAGGAGTCCAGTCACAGCCAAAAACAGGAGGCAGATGACAAGACCATATGGCTAACAAACACCCTTGATAAGCCTGATGAGGTTACACCAAAATGTGAATGGCACTTGTCTCCCAAAGGTAGAACCTGTGGGGTTTTTATTTTTCTTTTTTATTTGCAGAAAATTCCTAAAATGAACATGTAGTACCCCCGCAGAGATAAAACTACAACTTATTTCTGTATCTCAGGATGTCAGACAGATTAAATGGATTATCTTTTGAATTAATTTTCAGGGTCAAATGACTCACCACCCCTGAAAGAAATGAAAATAGTGCTTAAAGAAAAAAAAAGGAAAGAAAGAAACTGCCTTTTCATTTCCTTCTCTCTCCCCTCTGTTAAGCAAACAATCCTCTGTAAAGTCAACAGTCCCTGCATACACATCCTGTACCTGTCTGTGCCTGGCACCAGGTAGGGTGAGGCACTCCTCAACTTACCATGGACGTGACTCTAGATCAGGATCAGAGTTCAGTCACCCAAGCAGAAGTTCCTCTGTGATAAAAGCAGAGGGGAAATTACTGTGATGAGAGATTTAGCATTAAAATCATTAAACAGGATAATTTGTAGTTTACACAAAGTTAAACAATTAGGAAATAGCATCCACTTTCATCAGAAGGCCAGCTGTTGATTAGCCAAAGATAGAAAGGTCAGGGTAATAATTAAAGACAAACTGCTCAAACAGGCAAATGTATCACTCCGACAAAATACTTCCCTACCTGCTCTTCTGTTTGGAGATAACACATTACAGAAGTGATTGCTATTGTTTGTTAGGATGAAGTATATTACTTGTACTCAAGCCATACCTGGATTCTGAACTGTAAGCTCTAGTGGAGAAGAGGTGTCTCCTTGGAGAAAAGATAATCCAATTGCATTAGGGAGAAGTATCGCACTCCAACCCACACTCTGTTCGTGTGTGTATGTGTGTGTGCGTGTGTGTGATGGCCAGTGGCCCAGCCAACATTACGCTTGTCATTTCCAGATGACCTCTCCCTGCCACTATTTCAGGACGTACAGGTGCTTCTTCCCTATACACTCAGCTTTGTGCTTGGTTCTCTTCAGCAAGGTCGCTCAGATCTTCACACATGTACTCAGTCATTTAAAAGGCAAGGAGGGCCTTGATTGTAGGCTACGAGTCCTGGCCTCATGATAGATAGGCAGGTCTCTGAGGGATAGGCCAACTGACTTCCTGTTTCCATATCTGAGTCCTATGGGAAAGGTTTCTTTCCTAAGCATTTTGTTAGCTCCCTGATCCTCAAAAGAATCATCCTGGAACCATAAGCATGGGCATCATCTGGGAGCAGTCTCAGGCCCCCACTCCACACCTACTGCCAGAATCTGCATTTTAACAAAATTCCCCCAATACCTGTCTGCACAGTAGTTTGAAAAGCATTGGCCTAGATCGCCCTACCAAGCAGCACTTTTCAATTATTCCCTGAGAATAACTAAATCCTGCTTAACCCATTTTATTACCAATTGAGTCAGGTCTGTTCACCTTCACTTCTTATCTTGCAGCTCTCCTGAGGCTCAGCACCATTCTTCCTTGTCTCCCATCACTCACTGCACACTTCCCTTACAGCTACATAGGGGCTTAATTCCTTCCTGAGGAGAATGCCAACTTCTGGGGCACAGCCTGAGCAAAGGTGCAGAGGAGGGAATGAGCAGTGGCCTCAGGGACAATGAAGAGATGAGGCTGCTGGAGCAGAGGTCTCATTTGAGGGAAGGTTCAGAGATAAGGTTGGAAAAGCAGGTGGGGATTGATTAGGCAAGGCCTCCTATGCCCAACTGAGGAGTCAGACTTGATCTGTAGGTAATGGTAAGTAAAATAGTGGAAAGGTTTTGGTTTTTGCAGAGCAATGATATAACAAAAGGCATGCTTCAGCAAGGCTCTATTCTACAGGGTAGACAGGAGTGAGAGGAAGGTCAGGAAATCTTGAGAAAGCGCTAAGGAACAGACAGACAGAGTTAGAGGCCCGGGCAGGGTGTGGCACCTGGAACAGGATATATATGGAAAATATTTGGAAGAAATTCTGTACTGGATTTTGTGGCTCACGGGCTATATGAATTTATTCATTCAATCACCAAACTTTCATAAAGTATCTCTATATTCTAGGCACTATTCTAGTTGACAGAGATAATATAGTGAATAAGACAAAGAATGTGACTTCAAGGAGCTTTCAAGGAAAGACAGATGACAAACAAATAAATAGGATAATTTCAGATCAGTAAGATGAAAATACAACGGGACGATGCTATAGAACAGGGATCAGCAAACCACAGCTCATGGGCCAAATCTGGTTTTTGTATGGCCTACAGGTTAAGAATGGTTTTTACATTTTCAATGGTGGACAAAAAGTTAAAAGAATAATATTTCATGACACATGAACATAATATAAAATTCAAATCTCAGTGTTCATAAATACTTACTGGAGCGTGGTCACACCCGTTTATTTACATATTATCTATGGCTGCTTTCAGGCTACAGTGAGAGTTTGTGACAGACTACATGGCTCATAGAGCTGAAGATATTTAATACCTGGCCCTTCACAGGAAAAGTTTGCTGAATCCTGGGTTGGAAGATGATGTGATCAGGTTACTGAGAAGGAGCTAGCCTGGACAGGGTGACCAGGGAAGTCATCTTCAAGAAGATGATACTTGAGCTAAGACCTGAATGAGGAGAAGAGGCTCACTATTCAAAGTGCTCGAGGAGAACTATTGCAGGCAGAAGAAACAGTTAATGCAAAGGCCCTGAGGCAGCAATGAAGTTACTGTGTTAGAGGAATGAGCAAAAGCATCATGAACAAGGACCAGAGTGGCATGAGATGGGGTTGGAGTAGAGACAAGACTATAGGGGACAGGAAGGGGTATTTCTTGTCTGTCCAGAATGTGCCAGGGGAAGCTATGAGCAGGGCTCTTTGAAGCTTAGCCTCAAATTTGTCTGGAGGTCTTGTTTCATATCCTATGAATAATCAAAATGTGCCCATATCTCTCATTAAGTATAATTTATATGTGAGTTGGATTGAGCTTCTGCTAATCTGTGGACAACCTAGCAGACCCAGCTTTAAGAAGCAAGTGCCCTCCCTTTGTTTCTATGGGGTTTGGGAATTAAGGTAGTCCTCCCTTATCTGTGGTTTTGCTCAATCACAGTCCAGAGGTCATTCTCCTGCCATCACGTCAGTGGTAGCTTAATGCTACTTCACTGCCTACATCATCCACCTCACTTCATCTCATCACGTAGACACTTTATCATCTCACATCATCACAAGAAGAAGGGTAAGTACAGTACAGCCAGATATTTTTCGAGGAAGATCACATTCATGTAACTTTTATTACAGTATATCAACATAATTGTTTTAATTTAATATTAGTTCTTGCTGTTAATCTCTTACTGTGCCTAATTTATAAGTTAAACTTTATCATAGGGTCTGTATGTATAGGAAAAACCAGCATATATAGGGATCCACACTACCTGTGGTTTTAGGCATCTACTGGGGTTCTTGGAATGTATCCCCCGTGGATAAGGGGGAACTATTGTAATTGCAGTGAGGAAGGGGGCAGGGAAGGGAAACACCTCCTCAAAAAGCCAGCCTTTAATATAAATACTTCCAGTCCTTCTGACCACAGCAAGAGGTGGAAAAAATGCTTGAGCAAAACCTTATGGAAATACTGAGAGCCGTTATTCAATGACCTAGAAATAATTTACTAAAGGAAAAAAAAATGTATCATACTTGAAAACAGGGTACTTTTAGCCAGACAGTCTATTTTGAAACTTGGACAGCACACAGCATAAGTCCATTTACAAAGAGACAGCTGTTGTATATTTATTATTCACTAGTACCAAACGAGTTTCTCAGTCGATTATAGAAATGAATGCAGAAAATGGTACCCCTTGATTCTGTCATTAGATATCAGAAAATACGTGTAAAGTGAACCCACACAAACGCTCACTAGCATGTCTGGCACCTGTGGGGTGTGAGTAACTCTCCGCAAGGATGGGCGGGGAGCAGAAAGGAGGGGAAGGAATCACTTAGGTTCCCCTGGTACAGAATAGTTGTGGGCCTCTTCCTAACAGCACAAAATGATCAGCTCCCAAAGAGTGCCAGGCCCTTCTTCCCCGAGCTCAACCTCTAAAATTCCTCCCACATTTTCCTCCAGCCCACAGAGCCAAGGACTCTTTACAGGAACCCTTTCCTGCCTCAGCTTCCTTGATTCACTCATTCAGTCTCTCTGAAGGCCAGCCTGCAAGTCCATAAACTGAATAATATCACCAGGTTCACAAGGACTCAGACTTAGTGTTGGGGTTTTAAAAGCTTCTTTGCTGCTCATAGGCGGGGCAAAATAATTGGTAACTGTGCTGCAGTTTTAGTAAAAAGGCAAACCCTGAGGTTCGGGGCATGGCTCAAATGACCTTCCACCTTGAGGACTCTTCAAGATGGAAAGATGAAGACTGAAGGGACCATATGTTAGTGATACCTGAAAAAAATCTAAGGGTCATGCACTATATGGGTGGGAAACTGCAATTTCTTTATAATTATCTGAACTCTACAACTAGGGCTCATGATAGGGCCCCTGAAATTTTTAAGACATAGTTTTAGAGCAACTGAAAGAAAGCTGGGAACTAAACATAAGAGACCTATCCCCGGAGGGGCGCCTGGGTGGGTCAGTCGGTTAAACATCTGATTCAGCTCAGGCTGGGATCTCAGGGCTCGTGAGTTTGAGCCCTGCATTGAGCTTTCTGCTCTTAGCACAGAGCCCACCTCAGAGTCTCTTCCCCTCGCTCTCTGCCCCTCCCCCGCACTCTCTCAAACACAAATAAACGTTAAAAGAACAATAAGGAAGAGACCTATCCCAAGAGCAGTTACGTAAGGGAACACTAATTCGTAAATGAGTCCAACTTACTTCAGGAAAGATTACAAAAATTTGCAGAAGTAATTTATGATGGGTTCCTAATGAAAAATTAGATATGTCGAGAACGGATCCATATAGTTTTCTGCTTGGAAGTACGAAAGGAAATTATTACACCATCCCACAAACTGCCCTATTGTATCAACTGCCAGATTCTTATGTCCTTACGGCAGATGCAGGTGCATGGAACAAGGATCTCTGATCTCATGTAATATTTCAGTAGGCCGTTCATGGGGACAGCAGTGTGGTGGATTCCTCCCCACTCACCCACAATTTGGAAAACAGGCAAATTAGTTTCCTGAGCATTAGACTAGCAAAATGAGCAAATAACCATCACAACAAAGATATGCAAATTTATTTCGATGAGAAAAAATGGCTCCTGCACTAAAGCCGGCTTGCTGAAAGTATTAGCCTTTTTAAACAAAGACTGTGTCCATAGGCAATGCAAATGCCACACAAAATCCTGAGAGGCTTGGGGCGCCTGGGTGGCTCAGTCGGTTAAATGTCCGACTTCGGCCCAGGTCATGATCTCGCAGTTCGTAAGTTTGAGCCCCGCGTCAGGCTCTGTGCTGACAGCTCGGAGCCTGGAGCCTGCTTCAGATTCTGTGTCTCCCTCTCTCTGCCCCTCCCCAGCTCATGCTCGCGCTCTGTCTCTGTCAAAAACAAATAAACTTAAAAAAAAAACAAACAAACATAGAGTATTAAAAAAAAAAATCCTGAGAGGCTTACTCTGAAATATTCATCAAAGCCCTGTACTGAGGAAAGGGTGGCTTGGCCTTAGGAACCAATGGTCCAGAATCAGGTATCTCCCCCTGCTCTGTTACAGATCTAATACCCTTTGCTCTGATTCCGTGATTGCAAAGCAACCCCTGGACTAGAGTTTGGCTTCCCATGTGGACCTGTCTTCAAAGTACAGGGTATCTCTAAGTAACAATTATATTTCTCAATGTAACAAATAAATTATCAGCATGTGTGTGTCTGCATTTGACGGCATGTGTGTGGTGGGCCTGTAAATATGAACCTGCCCCTGAGAGTTGAACCCTTTCTTAGTGTGCTGATGAATGCAATTGCTCTGGTCTTGCTGGATGTGGCACAGTGACGAACTCACCCCAGTGCTGGATGCTCCCCTTGAGACCCCACCTTAACTTGGTGGCTTCCATTGAGATTCATGACATTGACCCAGTCCCAGGACAGGCAACCAGAACGTCCATTATGAAGGGATTTGCTGTCCTTGTGGCACATTCTTACTGAATCCCTCTCTTCCCTGGAAGATCACATGCGAGTGAGTCACTCATCATTTTTCTGTGGTACGTGGTTTCATTTTACATGCCACAGGACAAAATTAAACTTCTAGTCTGGGGATTTGTGAAGGGTGTGACTGGGCCCCGCCCTAGCACTAAGGGCTTTCAAAACTGTCCATGAAATAGGAAAATGAATGTAACCCTTTTCCCTTGGAACTTAGATCCTTCTAAAGTTAAAGGGAGTCTTGTTGCCGTGATGGGGTTTGAGTCTGGAGAAATAAGAATTTTCAAACATTTAATCAAAAACAAAGTGTGTTAAGCTAAATGAAGGCAGGTGAATTTGGAAACCTGTCTGCTAAGCAATCTCGAGGAAGAATCTATTCCAACCCAGGACCTGGCAAATAACTTACTGACATCTTTTGTCCAAATTTTAGCCACTTATTCACAGCACTGTGGGGGACAATAATAGTAATTTCAATCCGCAAATGATTTTAAAACACATGTTTTACATTGAATTTAAAACATCCCCACTCCTCTACCATTTCCACATCATGCCAAAGTCTATTAAAGTTTTTTCTCTACTCCAACGATTGCTTTGTCCAAAAGGCAGGGGGAAGGAAGGTACATTTATTAATACTCCTTTACACTATCTTAATTAATCTACCCAGTAACTTTTGCAGTCATGATTTTTTTTAATGTTTATTTTTGAGAGAGAGACAGAGTGCGAGCAGGAAAGGGGCAAAGAGAGAGGCAGACACAGAATCTGAAGCAGGGTCCAGGCTCTGAGCTGTCAGCACAGTGCCCAATGTGGGGCTTGAACTCTTGAACCGAGAGATCATGACCCGAGCCAAAGTTGGACGCTTAACTGACTGAGCCACCCAGGTGTCCCTGGAGTCATGATTATTATCTCCACTTTACAATCCAGCTGGATGACATAATAATGAAAGCTGCCTATGGTGAGTTCTATATTGTATTAAGAGATAAGATTAGAAAAATAAAAAGGCAGCTGAGATGGCCTAAGCGCTGGCTGGGAGACTGGCTGGGTCCTGTACTCTTAGTTCAATGCTTGCCTTGCTAAATGTCTCTGTACCTCACATAATACCTCAGTTTCCCCAGGCACAAGCTTCGAGTAGGGCACAATCAAAGCAAATTCTGATAAACTTTGTAAATGTGTAGCTCCCCTGCCTTGTTTCTCTGGGTAGTGTATTTAGCCTGCATAGTAAAAGGCTTCGGATTTTCCTAAGTGATTTTCTTCTTGTTATCTGAGCAACTCCCAGTCCCACCTGTGGACTGGACCTTTGGCATTCTCACTGGCTGGTCTTTTGTTGGTGGCAGTGTTTTTTTGTTTTCTCTAACTCTTATGCCTTTTACTTGCAAACAAACTGTTTGAACTCCCCTGGTCTCGGGGCAGTGAACATAGCAACAAGAAGTTGATGTACTGACAATGCTGATTATTGCTCATAATCATGGGACTTACATGATAGTTTCACTGATGTTTCATGCACATTTGTCCATTCATTCGTTCAATAAACATTATTGGAATGCTTGCCCCATTCCAGAGACCATTTTAGGTGCTAAAAGGCATATCTTAATTTCCACCTATATACCCTGCAGGCAGAAAATATCCCCTATGTTCTGCCTATTCAAGAGTAGTCTATCATTTAAAAAGAAATCCTGGAGGCTGCTAGAGATAATTCCATTGGACTTGCTTCCCATTGCAGGGACTCTCTACAAAAGGTTCCTGAATGGTCACCTCCAGCCTTTAGTCATCCTTCTTCTGGTCATGGGGCTCACCTGCCACGGGGTGGGCTCTGCCACTGCGGGTGGCTCGGCACCAGGAAAGCTAGCCTTGTATTCCTTACTTTGTGAATTGGAGCTAAAGAGACTTTATTTGTAGATAAATATTTATTGACCACTTAGTTACATTGAGTCCCTATGTGCTTTTATCCAAATGGTATCATTTTGCCCTTTCACTGTCCAGTGAATTGGGCCTGATAACGTGAGTTCAGAAAAGTTAAGCATAGTGCCTAAGATCATTTAAGTAGTAGGTGGTACGAGTTGTTTTTTCACAGATCTGCCTGACTCTAGAGACCTTTATATTATACCATGCCAAACACACACAGGTGTGCATGTGTATATAGGCAGGTGGCAATGCTAGAAACTTTTAGAGTAACAGTGGAATTAAAAACTTGAAATGTCACATTTTTGCTGGGCTAAGTGCTTTCTTGGTCTTTATATCTTTAACAAGCTGGATGCAAAACAAAATCAAACAAAACAAAGTAACAACAAAAATACTCCTCTCCTAGACTTATCTGGTGGAAACTAGCTACCCTTTGGCAGACAACCCCCAGTCCAAAGTGTTGTACAAGACTGTTGGCTATTTGGAGAGAAAGCACATTTCTAACCCACACGCCCCTGCCCAGTTCACCCACCCAGCCTCTCTGGTGTGAGAATAACTCAACACAGCTCTGTGATAACATCTCTCAGAGCAGACACATGGTCAAAGTGGCGCCATCCCTAGGGAGAGACATAAGGATTCCAACCAGGCACCTTCTGTGTCCACCTTCCCCACCCCCCAGAGCCAGAGACGGATGCATCATGCTCTTAGAGTAGTCTGAATTGAATATCAAAGGAGGTTAGAAATAATGACCCCATTTTGTTATGTGTATCCTAATGCCAGCAATATTTTTAAAATGTTTAATGTTTATTTAATTTTGAAAGAGACAGAGAGAGCACAAGTGGGAGAGGGTCAGAGAGAGAGAGGGAGACACAGAATCTGAAGCAGGCTCCAGACTCCAGGCTGTCAGCACAGAGCCTGACATAGGATGCTCAACCGACTGAGCCACCCAGACCCTCCCTAATGCCAGCAATATTAAGACTATCCAGTACATACCAGTAGAGAGAAAAAAGGAATGCCAGAAATAGCTCTTCTGGCTTACGCTATGAACCAAAAACATTACAGGCTTTCATTTAAAGCCTAAGATGGGTTTGGCACAGCTATGACATGTTTTCTCAAGCCCTAGATGGCAGTTACTTATGCTATGTGCTATGGCAGTGACCCTCTAGACTCAAAACAAGTATTTTTTCGATCTTCCAGAGTTGATTCTCCCCTATTTCAGGTCAAAATGTCCACCAAACCACAGGTGAGAGAGTAATTTCAAGGTTGAGATATAAGTGCCCAAAGAAAGCAGGAGCAGAAATGGGAGGAAACACTTGCCTCCAGAAAGAGCTCATTCCTGACAGTGTAGGACTGTCAGCGTAGAGAAGACTTCAGAGAATGCCCAGCCCACCCCTTCAGTTTGCAGATGGGAAACAGCCCTGTCTACACGTAAGTGGTGGGTCTGGCTTCTGGGTAATGTGCACGGTAATAATGGGTTGGGTTCTCTCTTCTGACCTGAGGTGGGCAGCACGGGTGCCCCCGAGGACGGGAGAATCCATGCCATCCTTCTGACGAGAGACAGAACAGGAAGGTCCACACTGAGGGTGGTGTAGCCAGCCTCGTGGTCTAACTGCTAATTTTACATGATGGCCTTCAGACAGGCAGGAACTCTTCCTTCAAAGACCATGTCATATTTCCTCCATCGCAAAGTGGCTGCAGCCTGGAGCCCAACCACTTGGGTTTATAACTCTCCTAAACACACTCATAGCTATTTGACCTGGGGCAAGTTATTATTTCTCTGCACTTCAGTTTCCTCATTAGTAACATGCAATTATTTTTTTCATGTTTACTTATTTTTGAGAGAGAGAGAGAGAGAGAGAAAGAGAGACAGACAGAGACACAGAACCTGAAGCAGGCTCCAGGCTCTGAGCTCAAATTCACGAACCATGAGATCATGACCTGAGCTGAAGTCGGAGGCTTAACCGACTGAGCCACCCAGATGCTCCAACATGGAATTAATAACAATAGTTACTTTATAGGGTTGTTGCAAAGATTAATCAAGTCATTACATCATATGAAATATTTAGAATGGTACACACATTATGTACTCAACAACGTTAGCTATTCTTTTTATTACTCTATTCTCTCCAAGTAACCTTTACTGCCACATCTACATATTCTAGCATTACCTGTATAGTGAGCTGTGTAAGGTATGGGTTACTAACTCTACCCTTATTAAAAACACCTGAGAGGTACAGAGTTCGGCTTTCACGTCTACCAACACGTCAAACCAGATTTCCCGCATGTTTCCTTTGGCCACCAAGTCTGTGTGTGTCTGTCCTCTGACAAGATCATGGTCCTCACAGCTGTCTGAATTCTAAGATAGCACCCCACCCCTGGACTCTGCTCACCAGATTTCCATCCTGGGCCCTCACTTTCCAGGGGTTGGAGGTGGTGATGAGGCAGAGGGCATACTAACTGTAGAGAAGCATGAGAGAGGGAAATTTAGGTGGGGATGGAAATGTTCCTTATCTCGACTGAGGCAATAGTACCCAGCTGTATGCATTCGTCAAAACTTACTGAATTCACCTCATACCTATTACGATGGCAACTATAAAAAATGCACACAGAGAAAAAAGTGTTGGTGAAGATGTGGAGAAATTGGGACACTTGCACACTATTGTAAGAATGTAAAACGGTACAGGGGTGCTTTGGTGGCTCAGTGAGCTGAGTGTCCGACTTCAGCTCTGGTCATGATCTTGCGGTTCATGGGTTCGAGCCCTGCACTGGGCTCAGTGCTGTCAGTGCAAAGCACACTTTGGATCCTCTGTTCCCCTCTCTCTCTGCCCCTCCCCTGCTCACGCTCTCAAAAACTTAAAAAAAAAAAAAAAAAAAAAAAAAGAATGTGAAATGGTACAGCCACTGTGAAAATCAGTATGGCAGTTCCCCCTCCCAAAATAAAAATAGAATAATTACCATAAGGTCCAGGAATTCCACTTCCGGGTATATATTCTAGATATATATACTTCTGGGTACATAGGTATTCAAAAGAACTGAAAAGCAGAACCTTGAAGAAATATTTGTATACCCATGTTCACAACAGCATTATTCACAGTAGCCAAAAGGTGGAACCACATGCAACCCATGTCTCAATTGACGGGTGGATGGATAAGCAAAATCTGGTACATATATACACAAAATGGAATATTATTCAGCCTTAAAGAGTAAGGAAATTTGGCATGTGCTACAACATTGATAAACCTTAAGGACATTGTGTTAAGTGAAATAAGCCAGTAATAAAAGTCATAAATACTATATAATTCCACTTATTTTAGGTGCTTAGAGAAGTCAGATTCATAAGACAGAAAGTAGAATGGCAGTGTCAGGTGGTGAAAGAAGGAAGGAATAAGAAGTTATAGTCTAGCAGGTACAAAGTTTCAGTTTAACAAAATGAAGAGTTCTGTGATTAGACAGTGGTGATGGTTGTAAAACACTGTAAACATGCTTAATGCCACTGAACTATATACACTTAAAATGGTCAAGATGGTAAATTTTATCCTATGTCTATTTTACCAAAATTTTTAAAAATAATTTTTTAAAATGTGAACTCTTTTTTTTTTTTTTTTCAACGTTTATTTATTTTTGAGACAGAGAGAGACAGAGCATGAACGGGGGAGGGGCAGAGAGAGAGGGAGACACAGAATCGGAAACAGGCTCCAGGCTCTGAGCCATCAGCCCAGAGCCCGACGCGGGGCTCGAACTCACGGACCGCGAGATCGTGACCTGGCTGAAGTCGGACGCTTAACCGACTGCGCCACCCAGGCGCCCCAAAATGTGAACTCTTTTAAAAAAAAAAAAAAAACACCTCCTTAGGGGCACCTGGGTGGCTCGGTTGGTTAAGCGTCCAACTTCAGTGCAGGTCATGATCCCACGGTTCATGGGTTTGAGCCCCACATTGGGCTCTGTGCTGATGGCTCGGAGCCTGGAGCCCACTTCAGATTCTGTTTCCCTCTTTCTCTTCTCCTCCCCTGCTCATGCTCTCTCTCTTTCTCAAAAATAAATAAACATTAAAAAAAAGTTAAAAAAACAAAACTCACTAAACTAACCAGTTAAGAACCTGTGCATTTTATTGTATGTAAATTATACCTCAATAAAATAATATACATCTATACAGCTTAAGAGGCCAAGGTCTCAGCTTTGTATGCTGATAGTACCCTCTCAGGGCAAGCACGTTGCTCTTACCTTTCATTTAGCAATACCCACTTTTAAGGCAAAACCTCACTCTGTGGAACCTAAAATTCCATATAGCTTTTGAACAGCATTATGGGCAAAATCATGTCTCCTCAGGTATAACAATTATTTAAAGAGAAAATCTGTTCCTTGTGGTTAGGTTTTGCCAACAAGTTACATTATGTTTACTGACCCATTTTCAGAGTTATTTTGGAATCAGAGGACTTCAAGGAAAAGCGAATGGTCACTTTATTCCATGTTCCTTCTTCAGAAATACCAGAAATAAACTATTCCAGGCAAGTGAGAATCTGATGCAGAAACCGCAACTGGTCACAAGCTCCTGCACTGATCTCCAGTTCTGGTCTGTTCTAGCATCATGTTTTCATGGGTCACCCCGGCCTCTCCTTGTGAATCATAGTTCAGGCTGCCATGTCCCAAGACCCAGATTCCAAGGTCTTGGTATCTTTTCTTGTGTCAGCAAGCATGAGTCTTACAGATAAGGCAAGAGGAGGACCTCTTCAGAAAAAAGAACCCTGAATCTAGCATCTACTCTTTCTCTTATACTCCTTCCCAGAGAACTAAAATCCACTCCATCTTTCTTTACAAAAGCCTTGCGATGCAGGAAGGGAACAGACATCTGGATCTGAATGAGAAACTGAAGCACAGGAAAGAAGGAGTCAGTGAGAAACCAGACATGCAGCCAGCCTCCGTGTTGTCTGGCTGGTTTTATTTATTTGTAGGTAGGAAAACAGAGTACAATGCAGCCCAATCCTTTCCTTATCAACACCACCACTTTTTGCCCAGGAGGGAAGAAAAACTCTCTTCCCAGATGCACAGAGAAAGCTTTGAGTTTTCCTTCGTAGATTTACAGTGGCTCAGCCTCCGAGATCTGGAAGTGAGCAGAGAATAAACACTGCTCTCTTAAATGTCACATTTTCTCCTGTCACCTCCCATGCCCTGAAAATATGCAAGTTTGTGGGCAGCTGACAGCCCCTGGAGCAGCCACTCCCTCGGTGGGCCAGGGCGGGGTTCTATTTCCAAATCTTGCCAGAATTCAAGCTGACTCTGGCAGAAGAATACAAAAACAGAACTGTTCAAATTCTTCCACAGTGGATTCTGATTCAAATAGGGAACTTGCTATTTCTGACGTAGCCTCTCCCAATTTTTCATTAAAAACCCGATGAAGGCATGGGGAAGCACAGGAAGAAACTCCTGGCAAAACTGAAAAGCCTAGGACTGACATGAGATTATGTCAGAAGCCAAGAGGAATAGAAACTAATTTAAGACAGATGGAGAGTGTGTGTATGTGTATGTGTTTGTATGTGTGTGCATGATAGTGGGGAGATGGGTTATAACTCCCTATCAGCTCTGTCTGATAAGGGGATCCATCCAGAAAACCTCATCCCAGCCCACCAATCCGACTTGAGGAGTTGTGAGATGGGTCTGTTACTGACCCTATTCACCTCCAAATGAGCAAAGAGGTGTTAGGTGGACACAGTCGTGGCAAAATGGATGCAGGGAAAGGTGACCAATGAGAAGAACCTTCGCACAAATGCATGCTGGGAAGTGTATATCTATCTATATCTATATATGTAGATATAGATAGATATGTTTATTTATTTATTTACTTATTTATTTATTTAGAGCATGTGATAGCAAGGGAGGGGCAGACAGAGAGAGAGAGAGATGGAGAGAGAGAAAATCCTAAGCAGGTTCTGTGCTCAGTGCAGAGCCTGACTCAGGGCTCGGTCATGACCTGAGCTGAAACCAAGAGCTGGATGCTTAACTGACCGAACCACCCAGGTGCCCCTGAAGCATATTTTATATATTTATATATTAAAATAGTACATGCACACACACACACACACACACACACACACACACACACATATAAACAAGGCTACAATCTTTATAATTATCTTTGTAAGATATTTCATTCTTCTTTTGACCTATTTCTTATGATATCTGATATTTATGAAAATTTCCACTTGTCCTCCAAATTTACAAGGGTATCCAAAGCCCAGCCAGCCATATGCTTGCTTGCTTTATTTATGTGTTTATAACATAATATTTGGGTATAATATTAAACCTTATTATTGGTTTAACCTGCTTTTTTGTTGTTAAGTAGGCTCCATGCCCAGCATGGAGCCCAACACAGGGCTTGAACTCACAACCCTGAGATCAAGACCTGAGCTGAGATCAAGAGTCAGACCCTTAACCAACTGAGCCACCCAGGTGCCCCTAACTTGCTTTTTAGATTAGTTATAGGAACACTGAATCTTTCTCTCTTTTTTCAACTCATATCCCTCTTTGTGTATTATCTGTTGGCATTTTTCACCCATTTTTAGCATCTTAGTTCTTTACTAACATTTATAGAAATTATTATGTTATAAAATTTAATATTTTATATCTAAATGTATTATTAAGTATTTTACCAATTTAACATTATCCTTTTAATTCAGTACAGCCAAAATTTGGAAGAAAATTTTCAATCTATCTAGCCATTTGTTTCCTTTGTACTCCTCCCTCTTATTACTTCAGTAGTTGGAAGGTCTCTTTTTTGGTGAAAGATTGGTAACTGTTGAGCTTGGTGATGAATAGATACATTTTACTATTCTCTCACTCTGGTATATGATGGAAAACGTCCATAATAAAAACTTTCTTTAAAAGTATCTCTTGGAGTGCCTGGGTGGCTCAGTCGGTTGGAGCCTGAGTCAGTTCATGAGTTCAAGCCCCGCATCGGGCTCTGGGTTGACACCTCAGAACCTGGAGCCTGCTTCAGATTCTGTGTCTCCCTCTCTCTCTGTCCCTCCCCCACTCATGCTCTGTCTCTTTCTCTCTCTCAAAAATAAACATAAATAAATAAATAAAATTAAAATATAAATATTTATAGATAAGTTATATTTAAAATCACATCACTTTCTAATTACTTTACTACCTTTTATTATCATATATGTTCTTGTGATTACTTATATCTATTTTGTCTGGAAACACAATATAATGGTGTACTACTACCTATTTCCAGTTCTAAATTCAGTGACGTAACATGGGTAACTTGAAATCAGTTATGTTGGCATTTATGCCAAAGAAATGGCCATAAATCAGGGTTTTCTTCCTTTGGAGGCCCACCTGTTCAGTTTATCAGCAAACTGCTGGCCATACCATATCTTTCTGGTGGGGCAGGATTGGAATACGTTTGTAGGAATAATGCACCAGCTACTTGGGATCTTCCAGGGAAACTTTCTTAAATTGAATTCTAGCCCTTTCCAAACAGCCGTGCCTTTGGGTATTTTGGGGTGCACAGAAAAGAAGAGGTTGTGGCTAAGTTGAGTGGGTGGGAAACAAAATGAGTCATATAGTAAATGAGTTACTTTAACATCCTGGGCAGGAGTGCCCTCAATTGGAACATGAAAAGGGTGGAAGAAAAACTAGTAGAAATAAAATAAAGTGATTGTTCTAGCAATGGGAAAGAGATACTTTTATTCATTTTTTAAAAATGTTTACTTTTTTATATTGGAGAGAGAGGTGAGGGGGTGGACAGAGGATCCAAAGCAGGCTCTGTGCTGACGGCAGGAAGCCTGTTGTGGGGCTCGAACTCATGAACCATGAGACCATGACCTGAGCTGAAGTTGGATGCTTAACTGACTGACCCATCCAGGCGCCCCAGGGAAGAGATACTTTAAAAAAAATTTTTTAACATTTATTTATTTATTTTTGGGAGCGAGACAGAACATGAGCAGGGGAGGGGCAGAGAGAGAGGCGGGACACAGATTCTGAAGCAGGCTCCAAGCTGTCAGCACAGAGCCTGACGCAGGGCTCAAACTCACAGACGGCTAGATCATGACCTGAGCCGAAGTCAGATGCTTAACGGACTTAGCCACCCAGGCGCCCCTAATGTAATTTATTTACTCCTAAATTCATATAATTGAATTTTAAATAGTGACTATATTTAACCATCAGGTCACAAACCTCTGACAATTTAACAATCACTTCTAATAGGCTAATACAAGGACCTTCCAGCAGACCACTGGGAGACAGTAACGAAAGCAAGATATTTTTTTAAATTGTGGTAAAATATACATAACGACACTTACCATTTTAGCCAATTTTAAGTGTATAATTCAGTGGTATTAATTACATTCACAATGTCATGCAATCATCACCACTATCCATTTCCAGAACTTCTCCATCATCCCAAACAAAAATTCTGTACCTATTCAATAGTAACTCCCCATTTCTCCTTTACCTCAGCCTCTGTTAGCCATCATTCTACTTCTTGTCTCTGGATTTGGCTACTAGGTATCTCATATGTGGAACCATATCATATTCCACTGCTGTGTCTCGAGTATTTCACAACCATGTCTGCCCTGGAGGGAGGGCATGTGGGTGACACTCCACCCTCTCACTTCCAAGGAATAAGCCTCCCACAGATTCACCAAACCACAGAAAATCTGGGGAGTCCAGTCTGTCCAAAACACAGCCTCAGTGGGGAGACCCCAGGGCAGCTATAATAGGGAGCTCAAGAGAACCTGGAAAGAATAGAATGTTCCACGTGCACAATTAAAATCTCATTGTGTTATCTTTTCAATAAATACCAGACCAGTATTTCAATCTAAAAGAAGTTCATATAACTCAGCGTTTATGAAAGTGTGGTTTCCAGACCAATGTTACCATAAGCTGGGAACTTGTTAAAAGTGCACGTTCTTGGACTCAATACCACACCTACAGAATCTACAACTCTGAGGGCAGGGCCCAGCAATATGGTTTTGAAGAAGCCCGCCAGGTGATTCTGATGCATTCTCAAACTTGAGAACTATTGCCCTATAGTAATGATTCTAGATTCCAACTACTGATGCTCAGAAAGGTCCTCAAAATGCTTCATGGTCATTCCTAAGTATAGATTCCCATTCATGATCATACATCAAGCATAAGGGAATGGGGGTAAAAACAGGAAAAATTATAGCGATGAGGGAAAAGTCATAAAGTAACATTTTTTTTAATGCTTACTTATTTCTGGGAGATAGAAAAAGAGAGAGCACGTATGAGCAGGGGGAGGGCCAGAGAGGGAGACAGAGGCTCTGAAGCAGGCTCTGTGCCAACAGCAGAGAGCCCCATGCAGGGACTAGAACTCACAAACCATGAGATCATTACCTGAGCCCAAGTCGGACACTTAACTGACTGAGCCACCCAGGCACCCAACATTAACATTTTTTTCAAATATCTGCATAAATATGACTCAGGAAATGTATTCGACCAAGATTATTTAAATAGTAGACTTCTCAAAAACATTCACTGCCAACATGTATTACTCCTGGCAGACCCGATCTGTTATTTTATGATATCTGTGAAACTCTGAATTCAATTCTCTTCCCACATGCTGGCAGAGGCTGTAATGGAGCTCGTTCTGTGCTGGACATAGCAGGCTGGGAATCCAGAACAAGGGCCAAATTCCAGTCTCTGCTCTGCCCTCCAGATTTAACCTCACCTAAGACGGCTACTCTATTCTGGCATAAAATTTTGACATAGTAGTGACTATTGTGCAGGATTTCTGAGAGGATTAGTAATAATGTCAATCCCCATCATACCTTCTTTCCTCATTAGAGAACTTTTATGGGTTTGTGGTTGGGCTTGGAAAACCAGGAAAGAAATAATGATTGGTCTAAGGCAACCCCATTCCAACGGCAACAAACAGTTTTCAAGTGGCCGCGTGACCCACTCTGACCGATGAGAAATAAGAACAAACCTACCAAGAGGCTTGGAGAAAGATTTCCCCCCCAGGCTAAAAAGACAAAGTTAGCCTGCCACCTTCCTCCTTTCTTCTGGCCTTGGATGATGTCGGGACACCGCATCTGTAGCTATGGCTTCAAAAGGATCCTAATTATAATACACACTGTAAAGCACCAAACATGATCTCTAGGAAAAAATTCTTTAATTTTAGTGAGCACAAAAATCACCTGGGGAGTGTTTAGAAATACAGATTTGGGAGCTGCTGTATTCTAGAGCTTGAGTCAGTAAATCTTGGGTGGGGCCCAAAGCCCTTATTGAATCTAGTTATAATAAGCACCTCTGGTTACTCTCCTCAAATCCTGTTCCAGGCCCTGCTTCTCACAGAGGTGGTCCCTTGTGTGAGACCCCAGTTCCAAAACTGTCGCTCACCATGCATGCAGGCACTCATAGTCCTTACTTAAATACTGATTTTGCCCCATCAGGTCCAGGCATTGTGACAGAAACAGAGACAGAGGAGACAGTATCTTGCTGTCAAGGAGCATGTATGAGAAATAAACCGATACATAGCCAATTCAAAGACAAAGCGGCATGTGGTAACTTATTAGAGTTGCATGGTGGGAGAAGACAAAGCTCCCCACCCCAACCCTGCCCCCTCCCCAGTCAAATGCTCTCATGTGACTTACGCTTCCAAGGACAGATAGGATTCCAACGACAAAAGAGTTTTGCAGGCAGAGAGAGAATAGTAAAAATGAAGCTTCAGCTATGCTTTGGAAAATATTTCATTCAGGGTGGGGCCGGAGCTTTAGACCATGGAGAGAGTGGTGGGAGACAAAGGCCGGAGAGAGAATTTTCACAAATGGTTCGTTCTGTGAGCTTGGAAGCTGGACTAAATTTTCCAGGCCATGGGAAATCATACACTCACTCAGCACACACAGTAATACACACTATATGCTAGGCCAGGAGATGGAGGTTGTACAGTTCTTGCCCTCAGAGGAGCTCAGAGCTGAGGGGTCGGCCCAGGCCTAGAATTAGACACAATAAGGTGTGACCGTTCCTGTGATAGGAGAATCACAGAGAGACAGGAGCATGGAGAGGCCCCTCACCCAGATTAAGTCTGCTATCAGCACAGAGCCTGCTTCAGATCCTCTGTCCCCATCCTCTCTCTGCCTCTCCCTCTCCCTGTCACGGTGCCCCTCCCCCTCCCCTGCTGGCATACTCTCTCAAAAATAAACATTTAAAACATAAAAAATAAAAAGATAACTGTACTAAGCAATAGAACAGATGTGAAAGAAAACAGGGATCTACAATCCAGGACAGAAGTTCTAACTATGGAATCCTTGGACCTTCCAGGACCTGTCACCCAACACTGATTGGTCCCGGCTCCCGCAGGCCTACAGAATGACCTTAATTTCTGAGCGCCCTCTCACTCTTCCATCTGGGACCAGCTACGATCAATATGCCACACCTCCAGTGAATAATGGTCTTGCTTTGTCATCCTCAAGCCTGTACATAAACTTTTCTTCTCCTACCCACCTCCAGGAAGCCTTCTCTGACCACCCGCGATGGATGGAGTTAGGTACACCTCCTCTATTGTTCCACGGCAGTCTGTGCATAGTGTATCAAATCGTTTATCACGCAGTCCTAGGAGTATTGGATTATTGATTTGCTTGTTTATCTCCCTAAGGATGGAGTCTGTGTGCTGTATCTTTGAATCTCTAGTGCCTGTCACATTATATAATAAATAAGTGAAACTTTATCCATGTGGCAGGGGCTGCCGACAGCCTGCCTAGCACCTAACGACCCTTCCCCAAAGTGCTGACCTATCTCTCCTACCTTTAAATGCTGCCCCAAGTGTTGCTACCACATGGATGGGCCTATGGAACCAAGAGCAGCACACTGTCTTGGTCCGCGCCTGTCACACTCCTCACTCATCTATCACATGGGACCCCCTGGATACTTACAAGGTTAGGATCGAGTTCATCATGGACAAGTGGTATGGACACAGGCTCTACCTCTTCCCCTCTGAAAGGCTCCAGCCCCACAGTCATCTTAATGTCCCAGCCCTGCCTATTCAGGCTGATTCCCCATTCTTAATCCATTATATGGTATAAAAGAGTAATAGAGCACAAAATACTGAATCAGACTGCTATATTCAAATCTTGATTCTACCACTTGCTAGTATGTGGCCTCCAGCAAATTGCTCAACCCCTTTGTGCCTCAGTTTCCTCACTTATAGAATGGGGCAATAATGGTAGCACCCCCATAATATGGATGAAAATTTAATAAATAACATGCCAGTTGTTTGGCACAGGGTCAGGCTCATAGGAAACACTGGTGAATATTACCTATTAATATCTGTGACACGGAGGCTCTGACATGCAGAGGCAGAGCCCTCATTGACTAAGACACATCTGGCTGAAGACGAGGTCCAGGCTCTGGAGCCAAGGCCGGGCCCCTCAGTGCCAAGGTCTGATATCACTGCTAGGACTTCGACCTAGGGCCCTGCAAGCTGGTCTATCTAGTCTACAAGCTGGGACATATTCCATCTACCTCCTCTCTCTGCTTCTGCAGCTAAACACACATGAAACTGATCAGACCATTTAAATCAGAGCTTTCTCCACCATGCAGTTCAAGGCACCTTACATTCCTTTTGGAACTAGCTGGAGTGAAGTCAAATAAATAATTAATCCAACTGAAATGTATGACAAGAATGAGCAATTGCTATTACATCTCATTGGAAAATGAAGCATAATTGCATGTTAGCTCTTTGTATACAAATAAGAAAGTATATGATCATGTATTAATTTTGAGGTTGGAAAAATTTGATAATATACTTTTTTTTTTTAGAGAGAGAGCACAGGAGCTGGGGAGAGGGTCAGAGGGAGAGGAGAGAGGGGCAGAGGAGAGAGATAACCTTAAGCAAGTTTCATGCTCAGCACAGAGCTTAACGCAGGGCTTGATCCCACGACCCTGGGATCATAACCTGAGCCAAAACCAAGAGTCAGACGCTCAGCTAACTAAGTCACCTGGCTCACCTACTTTTCATTTCTACTTCATTCTCCCTCTTCACAAACAATGTTAAATGGGTAGATGATAGCTGTAACTCTCTATTTTAAAAAAATATGATAAAAATTCAAATAATATATAAAGGTATAAAGTGGTAAATCTGGATGAACTTTACCCCCTACCTAGTTATAGCAACCACTGTTATAGTGCATACTATTGGAAATATTTAATGCATTAACAAGCATATAGACTACAAATAGCTTCCATCATTCTTACAAAAGAAACAGCATACAATGCACACCTGTATTTTGCTTTTTAAAAAATGTATCTTCAATATCAATCTGTATCTGTTCCTATCAACCTGCATCACTTTTTTCTTTTTTTTTTTTTTTGAGAGAGAGAGAGCACAAGCAGGGAGAGGGGCAGAGAGAGAGAGAGAAAGAAAAAGGGGGGGAGGGGCAGAGAGAGTGGGGGAGGGAGAGAGAGAGGGAGAGAGGGGGGGAGAGAGAGAGAGAGAGAGAGAGAGAGGGAACCCCAAGCAGGCTCCACACTGCTAGGGCAGAGGCCAATGTAGGGCTCGAGCTCACAAACTGCGAGATCATGACCTGAGCCAAAATCAAGAGATGGATGCTTAACCAACTGAGCCACCCAGGAGCCCCTCAACCTGCATCACTTTTTAATAGCTGCATGGTATTGCACTGAATGGATGTTCCATAATTTAACCAGCCCCTTGGTGATAGATATTTAGTTCATTTCCACTCTTTTGCTGCTACAAATAAGGCTGCAGTATATATATCCTTATACACATGCCTCTACATACATATCCAAGTATATCTTTATGATAAATTCAGAATTCAAATTGCCAGAACAAAGGCAAAACCATTTTTAAAATTTTGACAAAATGACAACTTTTAGGGCAATTCTGAACAGTATACCTACATAACTGCTATGTATCCATGATTGAGTTTAGACAGATGTCTATAAACCCCTTGAAATTGTATGAACTATGTCAAATATGTGTTTCTTTTTCTCAAGAGAACTTCATGGCTTTAATCAGATTCTCAAAGTGGTCCTAACTAACAAGGATAAGAATTACTGAGTCAAGAGATTCTTGTATAGCACCAAAAAGCATCAATAGCAGAAGTTAAAGCTAGGCAGGACCCAGAAACTTTCTGAGCCCCCTGGAGAGGAGAGGGAAGATGCTGAGGACTGATTATACCAACAGGCTTATATCTATTAAGGACTTCCTCCAGGGGAGATGACTCAATTACACATAAATTAGGAGAACTTGTTCCCACTCACAAACCAATCCTTCTATGTTAGCTTCCGGTAATAATTTAATGTTACCTCTTAGGAGGAGTGAGGTGAGTGCCTCAACCCAGGAATGAATCCACAGTGACTGGGTAGGGAGGTCTTTCTATTGACCTGACAAAGGGCACTCTCCGGGCCTCCTGCTCTAAGTCAGCCTGCTTATGCTGTGTTATATCTACGTCTTAAAGGGGAAGGGGGAAGTAGGGTGGATGAAGGCGTTTTCCAAAGCAATTTACAGTCTGGCCTATAGCTGCAATTCTCCCCTCTTGCTGTTGTTATGGTTCATTCTAGTGCAAACATTCACTTGGGTTCTTATGCCTAGCAAAACAGACCAAGAAGCAGTATGGCAATTTACTGACCTCAAGTATCTTGAACATTTAAAAAGAATTCTTCCAAAGTGGTGCTTCAGGTTCCCATAGCAAAAGCTCTTAGTCCAATTCAAACACTGAACACTAACATGTCACTCCTAATTTCAAAATAAGCAAGGTGGGGGCGCCTGGGTGGCGCAGTCGGTTGAGCGTCCGACTTCAGCCAGGTCACGATCTCGCGGTCTGTGAGTTCGAGCCCTGTGTCAGGCTCTGGGCTGATGGCTCAGAGCCTGGAGCCTGTTTCCGATTCTGTGTCTCCCTCTCTCTCTGCCCCTCCCCCATTCATGCTCTGTCTCTCTCTGTCCCAAAAAAAATAAATAAACGTTGAAAAAAAAAATTAAAAAAAAAAAAAAAAAAAAAGATCTCACGGTCCGTGAGTTCGAGCCCCGCGTCTGGCTCTGTGCTGACAGCTCAGAGCCTGGAGCCTACTTGGGATTCTGTGTCTCCCTCTCTCTCTGCCCCTCCCCCACTTGTGCTCTGTTTCAAAAATAAATTAACATTAAACAAAAATTTTTTTAAACAAGCAACGGGCCTTAGAAATCCTAAATTATTAGGGAAAATAATCTCAATATAATAATCCATCTCAGTTTCAATTAAGCTTAAAAACAAGCAGACAAAACCCCTTTAGTTTAGACCCTTTATTTGGTCTCGGGGTGTCAAGCACTGGAAGACTATGGGGTGAATTTGATGTAATAGGTATAATAAAGAGCTGTCCTTGAGAATGGGGACAATTCCAGCTTTTACCACATTATTAGAGTTTACAGCAGCACAATGACAGGCTAAGTTCCCTGAAGTCCTGAGTTTCTGTTAATGCTTTACTCAATTTATCAGGCACGCACATTCATTTAAGTGTTTCCAAAGCTTAGTTTCTCAAAACAAGGTCCAAGAAACACCTGAATCGCAATCATCCAAGGAACCTGTTAAATATGCATTTTCCTGGACCCAACCCTGTTATACTGGATCAGAATTGTGGGGAATAGGGCAAGAATCTGTATGCTATGCAAGCTTCCTGAGGGATTCTGAGGGACCCTGAAGTGAAAAATATGGCTTTAGAGGTCATATTAGTTTAACCTACTGCCCTTCACAGCCCCATCCAAAAGGGGTTACCAGGCCCCTGCCTAGACACCTCTGCTGAGAAAGCTCTCTGTCTCCAAGCCCACCCAGCCTAGGGGTTTCAAAGGCCACAACTTAAATTCAACAGAACCTACCATCCAACCCAGCTCTGCCCAACGCCACAATGAATGAGTTTATTCTCTCATCCGCAGGCCAAGCCCCTCAAGAATGTAGGGGCATTATTAATAAGTGTCTCCACGCCCCCCTCATCTGTAACACAAGGTTACTAACCCTACCTCAGGTGGAAATGAAGATTAAATTATTAACCAAGCATGACTGTTATTCAAAGTCCCTCCAGGGAAGACATCACAGTGCCTATCAAATTGCCGCCATTGTAGCCCTAACTGCAGTGAAAATAAACCCTCAAGAAAAAAAAAGAAAAAAGAAAAGAAACCCTCAAGGGCTAGCTTTGGGCCAAAGCACAGCCCAAAGCCCAAGCAGAAGAATTTTTTTAAAGTTTCCTGTTTTATATTTAAAAAGTATACAAATTCTGAATTCTACTCCAAAATATATGATTGTTTTAGCATAAAAAGTATTTTAACCTCAAATGTCTGGGTAAAGTTGACACCCAAGGAACCCTCCCCCCCTTATTTATTCTGAAGCTTCTAGTATTCCCTGGCAGTGCCTGACACTCACCTCCATCCCCCCTCCTCCCCCTAAGAGGAGCAGGCTTAGTCTACAAGCAGAGGATCAAGATGGGGAAAACAAATGAGTGGCCAGACATCAGCAAAGAAATGGGCCAAAGGATATGAGTCTATGGATGACCAGAAGGCTCACTCTTCAAGATGCTGAGGGCTGGTGTGGTTTGACTTGACTGTGCATGTTACTCTCTAACTTGCTTTCAGAGAAAAACGATCCCTAGCCAAATGTAAAAATATTTGGGAGGGAAAGTCATAGACACCCTAGATCTAATAGTCATGTGCTTGAGTGTGTGTGTGCGTGTGTTTCCCCAAAACAAGAGAAATCTGGCCTGAGCTGAATGTAAGGGATCTGGCCTTGGCCACATAGGGCTGGGCTCTGGCAAGGAAGGAAGGAAGCAGATTTCGGGTGGCTGTGAGTACCCATTTTCTCGTTCCTGTTCTCTTCCTCTCCTGCTTGCTCTTTCGCCTCTCTGTCATCTGACAATTCCCTGGCAACTAAAGAGCGAGGGTTTGGCTATCAGTCGTGTTACTTGCAATGTAAGGAGGAGGTGGGATGGATAATTTGGAGGGGAGGGACCCTATCCATTCTTCCCACCGTCAGCGGGAGAGAGCAGATGGCCACTTGTCACAAAAGGTGTGGGTTACTCGTTACACCTCACAGACTTGCATCAACCTGGGAAACACTTCAAGTGGGGCAGACTGTTGAAAAGCAATAGCCTCTTGGGCCCCAAATCTCCCGCTAGTCAAAGCCAAGACAAAAGAGTGAGACCGTGCCACTCTCAGGCTCAAGTCATGTATCTCATAATAACAACTGATTCCCATGTGCCAGCCAGACATTATGCTGGGGGCATTAGATACACGACAAGAAAAGGGTAAGAAACTAGGGAAAGGGAGTAGTTTCTTAAAAAGAGGAAAGAAAGAATTCAAAAGAAAACTTAGGTATGAGATGGAGTCGGCTGCAGGGAGTATTAACTCAATCCTTTCTAGTTAATTCCCAAAGCCAGCACAGTGCTTGGCACAATGAATAACTGTTGTGGTCTCTGGTCTACTTTCTGAGCCGCATAAACTGCTCCTTCTGGAAGGTACCGGTGGATGTGGGCCGCGTTTGCCTCCGCTTGGCCCACCAAGAGCGAGCCCCGGCCCGGCGGCGCCAGCTCCACCCAGTGGCCGCCGAGCCCCGCCCGCAGGCCGGCGGCGGGGCACCCCCTCCTGGGCGCGGCGCAGGGCTGTCCCCGCGAGGCTCCCCGAGGCTGCTGCGCCCCCTTCCCCGAGCCCAGGATCCCCCGTCGTGGCTCCCCCTTACCGCTAGTGCCGAGAATGGGAAGCGCTCGTCCTCTGAGGCCGCGCAGAACACACCCTTGCCGGGGCCGGACAGCGGGTCTTATTCCGGGCGGACCCGCCCCACTTCGGGGTGGAGACTGAGCCCGAGTTCCTGGTCCTCCCTCTGCACACGGGACCGGAAAATCCTCCGGGGGGCGTAGCGCACCTGGGGCCAGGGGCCAGCGCCGCCGCGCCCCGCGGCCCAGCGAGGGGCCAATCTGGCCCCCAGGCCTGAGGCTGCACCGGGCACGTGCCCGCACCCCGCCGGCGACAGGTCTCGCTGTCCAGGCTCCCCGGCCTCGGCGCCCGCCCGGATCGCACCTTCTGCCTGGCACCGCCCAGCTCCAAGTCTGCCCCCGCAGACTTGGAGCAGTTGGACTCTCCGGGTCTGCGGTGTCCGGGCGCCCCTACACTCTCGGAGGTTTGAGCCCCCGGGCTACTCCGGCACCCTCCCCGCGCTCGCAGAGGCCGGAGTCCCGCCGCCAATCACAGCTCCCTCCCCGGAAAACTGCACTTTCTCTCGCCCAGCCTGCGGCCGGAAAAGTGGGAAGTGAAAGCCCAGCGGCACATTTTGTTTCCCTCTTGCACATTCAAACGAATACCCCAAAAAGTTCCCAGTACTTCCACATCTCCCTTGAAGAAAACGGAGTTCCCTTTCCTTGGGGAAACCTTTGGGAACAGGAGTTCGGAGCACCCCCAGACCCATCTCTTCTCCCCGGTAAATTCCCAGGTTTGGTGCCGGTCGGTAGCCTCTAGGTTCGGCCGGGGAGCCGCGCTCACGCCTTGTAAAAACATTTTCACGTGCGCTCGTATCTGCCTCCTCGAGTTATCACTGGCTGTTTGAAGGCACCAACTGAGTCTAGGTCGTCTTTGCACACACGCCTAGTGTGGCTTCTAGCGCATAGTAGGTATTCAGTGAAAGTTTGCAGAATAAGTCTTTTGAGTCTACCGGCAAATACGGATTCTATTTGACAGAGGGTAGGTAGCTTTGGTGAGTGTGTTTGCTATCCAGTAGACCAAATCCAAGTGACTATTACACCCTTAAAGCCGGAGAGGTAACATTTAAATTATTTCATTAAGATGTACCAAAAGGACGTGGTTTAACATGGTTAAGAAATGAGCTTTAGGATCAGACTGGTTTAGATTCTAGCCCTGGTTTTGATCCTTTTCTCTGCTTGATAACTTAAAGTTTCTGAGCTTCCGTTTCCGAACTAACCTAGGGGAAACAAAATCAGGAGGAAAAAGAATGAAATGGGATAATTCATTTCATGAGTGACTAGAGAAGATTATTGCATCCCTGAAAAATTAACAATTAGGCTACTCTAAAAAAAGTAAAAGGTTGGGAATGGAGCTGATGCACTCTGCCAAAATCACCTTTACTGACGGCTGCCCCTTTCTCCCATAACTGCCCTCACATCAGGTTGAGGAGACATAGT
Organism: Leopardus geoffroyi; assembly: GCF_018350155.1. Lineage (NCBI taxonomy): Eukaryota > Metazoa > Chordata > Mammalia > Carnivora > Felidae > Leopardus > Leopardus geoffroyi. The sequence continues at coordinate 86,828,344 of NC_059336.1, read as the reverse complement.
CAAAGCTAACTTTATGGGGTACAAAAGGCCAGGAATACATTTGTGATACCCTTCATATTCAAGAGCTCCTGTGGGCTTAGGCTTGGGCTAAATTTCTGCAGAAACCACACCTGTATTCTGCATCTTCCTTTGCATTACCCTGCTTGTCTCAAGTACAGGTTTTTCCTGAGAGTGCTCCCTTACTGAGTAAGGCACTTACACAAGAATCTTCATCTCAGGTTCTGCTTCTAGGGAGCCTAATCTAAGACAATGTATTTTATTTTATTTTAATTTTTAAAATTGTTCTGCATTTGAGAGAGAGAGAGAGAGAGAGAGAGAGAGAGAATATGAATGGGGGAGGGGCAGAGAGAGAGAGGCACAGAATCTGAAGCAGGCTCCAGGCTGTGAGCTGTCAGCACAGGGCTCGAACTCATGAACCGCAAGATCATGATGGGAGCTGAAGTCAGTAGCTTTACCGACTGAGCTACCCAGGCGCCCCAAAGATAGTGTATTTTAAAAATTAATGTAATTGTTGAAATTAAAGATTGGAAGGAAACTTTAAAGATAGCAGAATGAGCACATGCATTTGCCTCAGTTCCCGCTTGAAATCCAACTAAAGCAACTGCAGATTAAAAACAAAAATCTCACAAGAACAAGGTAACAAGAGAGGAAAAAGAACAAAACTTTGGAAGCTGGAAAGCAGATAGACATGTGGTAATTGACTTAGCAGACCTGAGAAAAAGAATTCTCAAGCCCAGAGTAGGTAAACGTGAGAAGCAACATGAGAGGGGCTCTTGGGTGGCTCAGTGGGTTAAGCCTCTGGCTCTTGATTTTGTCTCAGGTTATGATCTCACAATTTGTGGGTTCGAGCCCTACGTCAGGCTCTTCACTGACCGTGTGGAGCCTGCTTGGGATTCTCTCTCTGTCCCTCCCCCACTCATGCTCGCGCTCTCTCTCTCTCTCTCTCTCTCTCTCTCAAAATAAATAAACTTAAAAAACAGAAGCAACATGAAATTTCTCAGGATTTCTCAGGATTTCAGGATTCTCAGAATTTCTCAGGATACGTACTGATGTACCATGTGCTTCTGAAAGTAGATATACACTTAAGAATAAAAACTGTATATTTTCTAAGTCTGTAGAATCCCTAGTACTGCACAGCTGCCACTGCCCCTCTCATACTTCTGCAAAAGACTGAAAATATATTCTCTTGAGGGCATAAAGCAGAGGATCTCTTGAAAGGGACATACCAGGTATAGTCAAGTTATTCTGGTTATTTAAGTTTCCCTAGCAAAGTACCTCAAAACTTGGTAACCTATAACAATGATCATTTTATTGTATCTCATGTTCTTGCAGGTCTGAATCTGGACAAGTCTTGGCTGGGCAACTCTTCTGTTCCACATGACATCAGCAAAGGTCACTTAGCAGTATTCAGCTGGCAGATAGGCCATTCTGGAGGATTCATTCACGTGTCTGGTATCATAGCAAAGTGAGCTGGGAGGCTGATCTCAGCTGGCACTCTCCACCAGAGCATCTAAGCATGCTCTCTCCACATGGCAGTCTCAGGGTGGTCGTGTTTCCTACTGGGAGGCTCAGGGCTCCCAGAAAGGATACTCTAAGAGATCCTTTGTCTAGGCAGACATTATTAGGCTTCTTATTACCTAGGCTTGAAAGCCCCTGAATGTTATTTCCATTGCATTCTATAATTCGTGCAAGTCACTAAGGCCAGCTCAGATTCAAGGGAAGGCGAATTAGGCTCCATCCCTGAATGGATTTGCCATGTTAAATAACAAAAATTAAACCAAGTAAATTTTAAAGATCTAATTGGCTTTATTAATTGATTCACGGATCAGGCAGCATCCTGTCTAGCAAGTAGGGGGGAACTCCAAAGACCCACAGAAAAGGAAAGGCTTTTAAAGGTAGGGAGGGAGTGGAAAAAAGGAAATTATTAGCAAAGAGTCCACTGTTTTAGACAAGGTTGCCCTCCTAAGGGGAACAGAAAGGGTCTATCAGTAAATTTCTTAGTGCTGACCAGGAAATTCCATGACTGGTTAAAGGTTACATTCCTGGGAGGTTGGAAACTGCAGTCCAGTTAGGTATTAAGTCTTGGCTTAATGACTTGGGGCCTTGTCCTACATGATGCCATTTTGGCCCTGTGGTTTTCTATTTAACAGCGGCCATACTTAGCTAGGGAAACTGTACTGATATTGACGATCTATATGAAACTTAATATGATGAATATTGAACTTGTCAGTATTCTTCCTTCAAAGGGCTCCTACAGCATTGGTAGCCAGAGTACAGAATTTGGAATATTCTTCTTTGGGGAGAGTAAAGACCTAAAGAGATTGTCATCAGGTGTTCAATGAAACCGGAACAACCCTTTAGTGAATTTCCCTTAGCGAAGTCCTACCTGCATGCATAGAGCCTCCAGGTAGCATTTAAGATCTCACTCCTAGGGTTGCTAGATAAAATAGAGGACACCTAGTTAAATTGAATTCCAAATAAACAATCAAAAACTTTTTACTAAAGTTTAAATATATATCTACTCTAAGTATGTCCTTTATCTAAAATTCAAATTTAACTAGGTGTCCTGTTTTGTTTTGTTTTGTTTTGCTCTGACACTCTTAAATAAGAACAGACAACTGAAGGTCATCAGAATTTAAGGGAAGGATCTGACATAAATCAGAATGGAAAAAAGGAACTTTGAAGAAACAGAGTAGAGAGAGAGAAGAAAACTTTAAAAAACCCATTATCAATTTCCTTTGAGAAATAAAAAGAATGAGAATAAAAATAGAACAGATTCTCTAAAAATGAAACACTCAGAGAACCAAACAGAGCTCTTGTAAATTAAAAATATGTTAGCAAAAACGAAAAACTCAATAGAGTGGTAGGAAGATAAAGAAATATTCTAGGATGTACAGAAAAAGGCAAAAAGAAGAGAAAGAAGTAAGAAATGATAAAAAAATTTGAAAGCCAGCCCAAGACATCTGGGAAACAGAGAAGAAATCAATTAAATAATTCAATTATATATTTTTAAAACTACAGGGTATTGTTATCCGAAACTGGGTTTGCCTCTTGGTGAGTGTGGAGCCAACAAACACAACCAGGTCAAAGAATAGGAAAAGGAAGTGTTTTACTTGTAACATGTAAAGGAGAACATTGGAATATTTCACCAAGTAGTGTGTCCCTGAACAACACTGGGGAAGTTTTAAGCTAAGAGTTCATAGACATTCAGAAGGGGCTTATGCAGTGATGCATTCAGCAAGGAATTTCGGCAAAAGTCATCTTTGGGTAATAGAGTCCAACTCAAAGTCACAAAAAGGCTGGCAAGGGTCAACATCATCAGTTCTCTGGCTCCAGTTGGCCTGGTATCTGAGACCTCAAAGGAGTTTAAGAGCTTACAAAGTTAACTCAAGAATTACATCAGGTCAGTCTTTACTTTTGAATCAGCCCTGGGAGTTTTACCACTGATTTATTGTCCCTGATGTGATTAGCCTATCTCCTGGCTTGATAATGGCTGTTTGATCTTACATTCTTTCACAAGATGGTAGGGGGCCTAAAATGACTTCTCTGTCTTTTTCTGAGGACCCCTAATTCTTTCTGCTTGCAAATTGAGTTTCCACATTGAACGTGCTCATTGAGTCCAACACAATGGAAAAAAACCAGAATCATATCAAGGTACATCATGATAACATTTCAGAAGACCAGGGATATAGAGAAGATCTTACAAGCACCCAGAGGGAAAAAATGAGATTACGTACTGTAAGGGGGGAAGAATTTCCTCTGCCCTTCAGGGTCCTTCTAGGTGGACTAAGAATCAAATCAACATGAGACAGGTTAACAGGAGAAAGTCAAATTTAGTAGCATACATACACAAAATCCACACAGACATGGAAATTCCAAAGACAGTGGTGTTATATGACACTTATATGAGGTAAGAAGAGGGGTAGGGGTCTGAGGATACAAAGGGGAGAAAGACCATTAGCAGGAAGGTGAGAGGAGGTGTTTGGAAAACAAAAGTTGCCCTATTATGTGGATAAGTTTCTTGGGTAAAGAGGAATATGTTAATAGCTCTCTTCCTGGTACAGGCAGGCAGTTGAGGGGGAGGTAAAGAGCTTTTCTTCAATCTCCTGGGTTTCGATTGTTTAACTGAAAATAATGTTCATGCCAAAGCAGCCCATTTTGGAGCAACCTGCCATTGACCCCTACAAAACCAAGGATCAAGAGCCAGAATGGCATCAGATTTCTCTATTGCAACACATCAAACTGAAAGACAATGGAATAATGCCTTTACAATTCTGAGAGACAATTTCCAACATAGATTCTCATAGCCACTCAAGCCATTGGTCAAATCTGGGGGTTCATAAAGATATTTTCAGCCATGCAAGATTTCAAAAAATTGATCTCCCAAGCACCTTTTCTTTATTTTTATTTTTTAAAGTTTATGTATTAATTTTGATAGAGATGGCACAAGTGGGGGAGGGGCAGAGAGAGAGGGAGAGAGAGAGGATCCCAAGCAGGCTCTGCACTGTCAGCACAGAGCCCAATGTGGGGCTTGATCTCACAAACCATGAGATCATGGCTTGAGCTGAAATCAAGAGTCAGACACTTAACCAACTGAACCACCGAGGGTCCCCTCCCATGTGCCTTTTCTTAAGAAGCTTTCAGATGGTATGTTCCATCAAAATAAGGAGGTAAACCAAGAAGATTTTTTAAAAAAATTCTTGAATAGTGGATTGGACAACAGAAACTGAATGGCAGGGAAGAGTGGTCAGTTGACACTATAGTCATTGAGCTCTAATTTTCTTTAACTGTAGAGTATAGCTAACATTTACATAAGCACTTACCATGTGACAGTCACTATTCCAAGTACTTCAGATATACAGTTTTAATCAATTAATTCTCACAGCTTTATCAGTTAGATGCTTGCATAGAGTAGGTGCCAATAAGTATTACTATGGATGGTATACCATCATTTTTTTTAAGTTTATTTATTTATTTTTGAGAGAGAGAGAGAGAGAGAGAGAGAGCGCAAGTGGGGGAGGGGCAGAGAGAGAGAATCCTAAGTACTGACAGTGCAGAGCCTGACACAGGGCTTGACCTCACTAACCATGAGATCATGACCTGAGCCAAAGTCAGGCTTTTAACCTACTGAGCCACCTAGGCGCCCCTACAATCCCTTACTAATTCAACAAAATTGTATTAAACTTCCTGTAACAAATTGTATTTTTCTTTTTTTTTTTTTTTTTTTTTAAATTTTTTTTTTCAACGTTTATTTATTTTTGGGACAGAGAGAGACAGAGTATGAACGGGGGAGGGGCAGAGAGAGAGGGAGACACAGAATCGGAAACAGGCTCCAGGCTCTGAGCCATCAGCCCAGAGCCCGACGCGGGGCTCGAACTCACGGACCGCGAGATCGTGACCTGGCTGAAGTCGGACGCTTAACCGACTGCGCCACCCAGGCGCCCCTCAAATTGTATTTTTCAAAATTGGTCACAATATATTCAGTCTCACATGCTCTTCTAATACCCTGCCCCCCCCCCACCCCTAGTCAAGAGATGGTCTCTTTGAAATTGAGTGGGCTCCTTGGGTGGGCTTCTGTGAGTGCAGAACAAAAGTAACGCTATGTGGCTTTCAAGGCTGGGTCTTAAAAAGTGATACAGCTTCCATCTAGTTCTCTCACTCAGAACAAATGCTTGAGGACCCTTGGGTGGTGGCTGTGTAGCAAGTATAGCCACCCTGAAGTCACCATGCTGCAGAGAGCACATGGACAGACCACATGAAGAGAGACAGAGAAGCCCCAGCTCTTCCAGCCCCAGTAGTCTGAACTTCCCCAGTCCCAGTGCCAGACATGTGGATGAAAGAGCCTTTGAGATGACTCCAGCATCTTCTCTGTCTCATGGAAGTCAACTGAGAGACCCTACATAAGAACCACCTGGCTGAGCCCAGTCACTCACCAGAATCATGAGGGGTAACAATAGTAAATGATTGCTGGTGTTATTTTATAGAGCAATAGATAACCAAAACACTTCCAGATAAGAGTGGGGTTTAGGCCAGTCTTCTGACTCTCCCTTCCCAATACTTATTGAAGTGGCCCAAGGCAAAAAGGGAGAACTTTTACCCTGAGTAGCAAGCTCTTCTCTGATATTCAGTCTGGCTGTTAACCAGGAAAGAGGCAAGGACAAAGGCCAGATAACCTTTGGCCCCTTGGGACAGTGGCTTTGTAGAACATTGGGAAGAAATCCTGCAGGGGTGACATTCCTTGCCAGCTGGCTCCCTCCACAATCTCTTCAGGCTGCCAGAAGGTAACCAATCCTTCAGCTTAAGATATGAGAAGAAGATTCTAACAGCATCCAAATAGACAGGCTGGGAGCCAAGAAGAATTAGCTCATCCTGTTTGGGAACAAATGCAAAGCATATATACAACTTTTAACATTCGAGGATGAGTAAGCACAAAAAAAGTATTTAGAACTATGACAAAATTCTGGAACGTAGAAAAGAAAACAGCATCTAAGAGGTAGAAGAAGAAACTTAAAAAAGTGTTTTTACAATATGAAGCAGAAATAAATTTTAAACTATCTCTGCTGTGACTTTGATAGAGAAAACACACCAAAAAACATAGCAGTAATCTGAACAATATTTTAATGATGTAGAATTAATAGTTATGGGCTGGACTGGACTACATGTTCTACAGAGAAAGCACCTTCCTTCCCACACTCTACTGTATATTTACAAAAACTGACAAAATATTTATTTGCAAGGAAAACCTCATTAAATTCCAAAATAAAATGAGGGTTTCAATCTCAGCTCTACCATTTATTAGCTGGAGGCCTAAAGAAAGTCATTTATTGGGGCACCTAGGTGGCTCAGTTGGTTAAACATCTGACTTCGGCTCAGGTCATGATCTCATGGTTCATGAGTTTGAGCCCCA